>NC_089586.1:120320918-120654827 GCF_019320115.1 Miscanthus floridulus | reverse complement strand
TACGACTGTGAGAGCTCATGGGGTCGTGTGAAGAGAATCGGTTATCATTCAGGATAAACATCATTTAAACGAACATTAATCAATGGCAATAAGATATCAATGATGATCAGTCCATACCGAGCCAATGATTACGAGTAACCGAACTCCTTTTTATATAAAGAAACAATTCAACATCACTTAATCATTTAATAAAGACAAATCTAATGAACATGTTAGATCTCATCTATCGCCATGACCAGTGGGGCATGAGGCAGAATCATGCAGGCCGTAGAAACAACAATAAACTCAACGAACCTAACTCATTAATAATATCAGTGGGGCATGAGGTAGAATCATGCAGGCCATAATATAATAACAAGATCATGGGACTAACACATCTTTCAACTTATCTCTACTTCAACGATCTTGTGATGTGAACTATTTGTGAAAGCATTCGATATCGGCTAAACAGCCGATTCATGCATAGCGCACAGTTAAGGTCATGTCTTCTCAGGAACGGATCTATCAACCAACGATCTCCACTCCACGGTGCCAACAGTGGGGTGAGAGGCAGAATCCCACAGGTCGTGTTGACAGGCCATGAAACGGTTCTCGCTAACCGATAGATCTACTCAAGGTCGAACATGCCTTAACCGCACGCTATGCACGATTAAGATTGACGCAAAATAGCCGATAAAAACATAACTCATTGCTTAAGATGTAGATTAGATCAATTTTAGATTAGCAAACAATGAGTTAAACAAGATATAAGGCCGATGCAGATCAATCTCAATCGGGTAGAGTGATATTGCTGTAATTATATAAGCAATGAAAGCAATAAGCAATATCAGTAACTTAATAAATCTACCAAAGACTGCCACTCTAAGATAGAGCCAATAACTTGACCTTGATCCAATTCAAGCAGTGTGGTGTGAGGTAGAATCACACATGCCATACTTGAATTAGGCAAGAGTCAATAACTAGCTTATACCAGAGCCACAGTGGGGGTCGACCGGATTGATGCAGCCATACGAACAGAGGTATAAACCATGACGGTACTTACAACAAGCAGTGGAGGTCGACTGGATTGATGCAGCTGTACTTGCTGAAGAACTCGTCGAGATCTACTCTACTCCTACTCCAAAGGGGTGGCCGGAGCCAAAAAAGTAATTAACTTGTATTTGATTGATTGATTCATTCTTACAATAGCTGGGGTTTGGTATTTATACCCGGAGCCTAAACATGAGTCCTACTCGAGCATGATTTGTTACAACCTTTGGCATAAAATGAAAACATTCCTAATTTAAGATAACTTGGACTCTAATTTTTCCCTTTTTGTAGAGTCCGACATGTAATTTCCCGGTGCCAACCGTAGTTCATCATTGCTGTCTGCTAACATCACCCTAATATATCTGATTCCAGAGTTGTATTTGAATCGGCTGACATCGATCTTTCTTGACTGGCACAACCCTAAAAGCCTGTGAGTTCCCGCGTTCTTTCTCCCAAATTTTGGTGTAAACACATGCCCCCCAATTTTGGGAAAAAATGGTTTTATCCCAAAATTCTGACTCATCGGTTTACCGTGCCGCAACCGTCCTTATCCAAGAAATACGCATAACTCCTGACTTTTCGGCCTGAGCCTCACATAACATCAATAGTGCCTCTTTTGATGCACTCAGCCTTTTTGTTTTCCCCTCTTTTTTGGAGCCAACTTCAACAGCCGACGCCGCCGTTACCGGGGACCCAAACCCTAGCAAATCCGCCGTTCTGTTTCTGATTCCAACCTCACACCCCTGGTGAAATCTATCTTCTCGCCTTCCTGGGCTATATAAACGGGCCTTGGCAGTTGATCTAAGGATAACTCACTTTGCCTCAAACCTTCTGCACCCTTAGCGTAGTTCCTGTGTTTCCGTAGGTCAGAGATCATGGAGAATAGCAAGAGGTTTCCTGAGAAGGTCTTCATCAGGTCTGCATCATCGCGTCAGCGCCTTCATTGTCAGGAGGGTATATCCCGTGATGCCTCCGCTGCCTTGGGGAACAGGGCCTACTCCATTCGGCCTTTAGGGCCTTCCTCGTCGATGGCTTGCCGCCAGCCCCCTTGCCATCAGATGAGGCAGATTGATAATGATGATCTGCTTGCCTCCATTGATCGACATGGCTAGAGTCTCGCTGAGCATTTATCCCTCACAGAATTGGCCCTGGCCATGGTTCGATGCCGATCACCTCCTGTGGTTGATTCGGTGGAGGATAGGTTGCCATGGCCAAGGCCAGAATTGCGGGTGAGATACTTGTCGTAACCTCTGCTTCTTTTCAATTTTGTCTTTGAGACTCTGATCATCTCCCCTTTGAATCTTTTAGATCTATCTGCCCAACTAGAGAGCCTTCGATCAGCTACGGATCATGCAGCGGGATTTGTCAATGCCAGGGGCGTCGTTCTGGTGGTTCATTTGCATGACATCCCGAATTGTGTTAGGGAGGTTGCTCTCTATGGCGTTCGTCATGGCGCTGCCATAGCGTTGGCTGCCGCCTAAGCCCGTTTGAGCCAAAATCTTTAGCTTCTTCTCATGGTTTCTCAGATGCGGTGCACCCTGGGGATCATGAGTGTCTGACTGAAGATTTCCTTAGCGCTGCTGACTCTATGGCCTTCAACACCCTAGCCGATGACATAGCAGGCAAAGTGTTTTTCGGCCCATGACTTGTAATAGGCGACATTTAGCAAAAAATTTCCTCATCTTGAGCGATTTCCCTTTTGTTTTTGTGCTTCATACCATACGTATCGCTCTTCTGTATAATTGATACGCATTGTACCAGTTTTCACCCCTTCGGGTCTATTTTTGTGCTAGCAACGATACCCTCCCAATATCGGCCATTAGAGGCGACGGCCGAGCAAATAGGTTGTTAAGTATCAATCCAAATGCTAGGGTAATACTCCTTCAAATATTCCCTATTTGACTGCTCTGCCGAATTCTCTTTCTCTTCTTAGTACCTCCAAAATACAAGTATTGCCAAGCGCATATTTGATCCGATAAGGTCTTTCCTAGTTGGGTGACCTTTCGCCGAACCTGCTGCTCCCTAACCCGATCGGTGATTTTACTTTCCAGATTAAGTATCCTTCAGAAAATTGCTTAACCCTGACCTCTTAATCGTAATATCTTGCAATCATCAGTTTATTGGCTTCAATACTTTTGAAGAGCATGCAACCGAAGGCAACCAAAGTCTTTAACGTCATCCATCATAAGATTTTTGTAGACTTCAGCTGTCAAATCGTTCTGTAACATAACACGCCTCGATCCAGTCTGAATTTCCCAAGGAAGAACTGCGTTATGGCCATACACAAGTTTGTAAGGTGATGTTTTAATTGATCCATGATAGGCCATCATGTATGCCCATAATGCCTCATTAAGCATCGAATGCCACTTCCTTGGTTGTTCCTCAATTTACTTCTTGATCAGCTTAATCATAATTTGATCAGATGCCTCTGCCTGGCCATTAGCCTGAGCATAGTAAGGAGAGGAATTTAGTAGCTTGATACCCATACAGGTAGCAAAGTCCCCGAATTCTTCCAATGTGAATATTGTCCCTTGATCGGTAGTTATAGTTTGAGGGATCCCAAAACGATATACAATGTGTTCCCTGACAAAATTAATCATGTCCTTTGAGGTTACTATCTTCAAAGGAATTGCCTCGACCCATTTGGTGAAGTAATCTATTGCTACCAATATAAATTTGTGCCCTTTGTTCAAAGGCAGAAGAATCTGGCCGATCAGATCGACTCCCCAACCTCAAAACGACCATGGCTTAATTATTGGATTCATGGCCGATGCAGGCGATCTCTAGACATTGCCAAAGTGTTGACAATCCTGACACCCCTTGTAATATTTAAAACAATCTTTCAGCATCGTTGGCCAAAAATATCCAGCTCTGTGGATAATCCATTTCATCTTATAAGCCGATTGATGAGCTCCACATATCCCTTCATGCACTTCTCCCATCAATACTTAGCTTCTTCTTGATTTAAGCATTTGAGCAACACTCCATCGACTGTTTTATAATATAACTGCTCATCCAACAAAACATATTTAGTTGACTTATACCTTAGCTTTCTAGTAACTTTCTGAGACGGATCCCTAAGGTAATTGGCTATTTCAACTCTCCAATCATCAATTGAGGCTTCACTACTCAATATTTCCTGAAATACTCGAGACCCTGATGCACTTTGAGCTAGACGGTTAGCTTCTTGGTTTTGCGCTCTCGGGATATGTTGGAAAGAGACGTGAAGAAACCCCTTAATTAACTTTTGGCAGCCATCATAGTATTCTTTCAAAGTCTCTTCTTTGCACTCATATAGATCGATCAACTGATTAATAATTAACTATGAATCTCTAAATACCTCAATTGCTTCGGCCTTTACTTTGTGGAGAAGTTGAAGTCCTTTGAGAATAGCCTCATACTCTGCTTGATTGTTAGTAACCATTGGTTCAGTTGGGAAAGCAAACTCAAAGCTTGCCCCCCGAGGCGAAATGATAACAATACCAATGCCACCACCCTACTTGCATGATGATCCATCAAAGAACAGTGTCTAGGGCATCGACTCTACATAACTAATGCTTGGCTTGTGATGCTGAGTAATAAAATCAACCATTACCTGTCCTTTGACTGCTTTAGCCGATTCGTACTTCAAGTCGAATTCCGATAACGTAAGAATCCACTTTCCCATTCTTCTATTTAGTATTGGCATTGATAACATGTGCTTAACCACATCAGCCTTAGAAACAACCGTGCACTCGGCCGATAATAAGTAGTGTCATAATTTAGTGCAAGAGAAATATAAACATAAGCATAACCTTTCGATGGGAGAATATCTTGTTTCTGGATCCAGTAGCCTCCTACTTAGATAGAAAACAACCCTCTCTTTTCCTTCGAATTCTTGCATCAGGGCCGATCCAATTGTCTTGTCATCAGCCGATATGTACAACTTAAATGGCTTACCTTGCTGAGGAGGGACCAGCACGGGTGGACACTTCATATATTCTTTTATTTCTTTAAACGCCTTCTGTTGTATGTCACCCCACGTGAATTCTTGATTACTTTTCAATCTCAGCAAGGGAAAAAACGGCAGGATCCTTCCCGACAAATTTGAAATAAATCTTCTGATGAAATTAATCTTTCTAGCAGAGACTGTAACTCTATTTTGGTTGTTGGGGGAATTGCTTCGTCAATTGCCTTTACACTTTTCTGACCAACTTCGATTCCTCTTTCATGAACCATGAATCCTAAAAATTGTCCGGCTGATACTCCAAAAGTACACTTGTTAGGATTCATCTTCAAACCTTGCTTCCTCGTGCATTCCAAGGTTTCTCATAAGTCAGCTAGGTGTTCTTTGTATCCCTTGGATTTTACCATCACATCATCGATGTAAATCTCAACAATCCTACCGATCAACTTATGGAAAATGTAATTCATTGCCCTTTGATAAGTTGCACCGGCATTCTTCAAACCAAAGGTCATTATGACCCATTCAAATAGACCGATTGCGTCGGGGCACCTGAAAGTGGTCTTTGCTATGTCTTCCTCAGCCATGAAAATTTGGTTATATCCTGCATTACCGTCCATGAAGCTAATAACCTTGTGTTCGGCTGCTACATCCACTAACATATCAGCTATCGGCATTGGATAACCATCCATAGGTGTGGCTCTGTTCAGATCCCTTTCAATCTCCTTTTTGATATCATCAAGCATGTTTAGGTTGAATCTCCTTGGAGCTTGTTTAAACGGCTGATGTCTAGGTTTGATTGGCAACCGATGTTCGACAATCGATCAGTCCAAACCAGGCATCTCATAGTATTCCCAAGCAAAGCAATCTTTGAATTCCTTTAATAAATCAATCAATTCTCGTTTATACTCAGAATCCAACTTAGCACTTATGTACGTCGGCCTAGGTCTATCTCCAGGACCAATATCTATCTCTTCTAACTCATCGGCCGACGTGAAGCCCTATCCTAGTTTGCCATTTGTGCTATCTATTGGATTATCCAAATTCTCAAAGCTGACTGCTTGGATTGGCTGTTGGCTTTCGCCACTGACTCTGAATTCTGATGGCAACAGAAAAACCATTTGGATATTAGCCAATGGTTGCTTTCTATCGGCTATTTGCTTGGTATGCCATACTTGAGTTTTACCAGGTGCTTGAGCCTGTTCCATCTCTCTATTCCTTAGGTGTTGCACCCTCCGCTTTTGGCTTCTCGTCAAATCTCCTGGGCACCACTAGCCTTCCTGCCACGTGTATCTTCTTTCAGTGCCTTCCTCTTCATGATTAGCCTAGTCCTGTCCAATGACTCTTTTTCCCAACCGATCATGAACACTTTTGTTTTTAAGCGCCGATCTTTGTTGTTATGATGATATGTATCTTGAGCATGGATAGACTGGTGGTTGGTTCGAGATTGCCTATACTCCTGATATTGATTGCTACATTCTAGACAGTCATGTCTGGTAGGCAACTTCAAACCTTCATTCCAGCAATGCCTAAAGAAGGGACAACTCCAATGTAATTCAGCTTGTTCCCTTTCATACCTCTCTTCTTCTAATTGATGCTGGTATGCTTGATCTTTTGACCAACATTGATAATCCTTTTCCTTCTACCGCTGCCATTTATTCAACAGAATCCAAGATGTGACCTGCGGCTTTGATGTCTCTACTTTCAACGTCTTCCTCTGCTCGTATCGGCTCTTTTGTTCGGCATGATGTCTTCTAATCTCTCTGTACTCATCAGCTGATATTTGCATTTTAGGATCGACTGTCCTAGCTTCTCTCGATTTGGTTGATGTTAGGACCTTGGTTTTTTCCTTTGAACAGCCCAGCATCAACCATGTTCTGATCTCCTAGGAAAGGATTATCATCGACTTTCATCTTCTGGGGTATATCGAATTTGAGCCTCCCTTGCTGAATAGCTCTCTGTATATGCTGCCTGAAGATTCTACATTCATTAGTGGAATGAGAAGTAGCATTATGAAATTTGCAAAACTTCTTGTTCTTCAACTGATCAGGGGGCAACATGACATGACCATCGGGCAACTTGATCTGCCCCTTCTCAAGCAAGAAATCGAAGAGCTTGTCTGATTTGGTAATATCAAAGTCATAACTCTCCTCAACTCCTCTTCCCCAAGGATTTGGCACCATCACTGTCTTCTTGCCCCAATTCCATTCAGCTGCAACAACCTCTTCTTTTTCATCTTCATAGCCATCATCGACTGAATATGGATCGTAAGCTTTAGCTACTATGGTTTTCTTTTGGAATCGGGTATCTCTGTGTATACTCTAGAATTGGCTATTAAGTACTACCACTCGTTGAGCTAATTGTCCCAAGTTGTCAAATTCCTGTCCTAGCAGTTTCTCTTTCCACATCAGCAGCATTCCTTATACGGCTAATGTGGCTAGTTGACCATCGGCCAAGCTCAATGAGAAACACAAATTCTTAGTCTCTCGGAATCTCTGAAGAAATTCAGTGCCCGATTCATTAGTCCTCTGTCTCATGGTTGTCAAATCGGTTATTTTCTTCTCTCCAGTCCTAGTGCAAAAATATGTTTGAAACTTCTTCTCCAGGTCAGCCCAATTGGCAATGGAGTTGACTGGTAGTGACAAGAACCAAGTGAAGGCTGGCCCTGACAGGGACAAGGAGAAGAAACAAACTCAATGGGCATCCTCAACTGATGCTTCACCCAATTGTGTAAGATACCGACTGACATGTTCTATTATGCTTGTACCGTCTTGACTAGTGAACTTGGTGAATTCCGGGAGCCTGTAATTTGTAGGAAGGGCGACCAATCATACAATTTTGGATATGGGCATTTGTACAAAAAAGTCATTCCTTTTGGCTTCAGACTGAACTGATTCTTCATCATCTCGGTCACCTTGAGCATCAACTCGTCAGCTTGCGGATTTAGATTTCTCGGTACTTGCTGACCCATCTGTGGATTGAAATCCCGCATGCCTTGATATCCTAGATTTGGTATCATGTGGAGGGTGTTATAATCCATGCCATAATGATAGCCTTGTGGAATCTCAATCTATTGGGTCCTTTGCTGGCTTGCTGCTTGAAGTCTCTGATTATAGACATAAGGATCTATATCTCTACGGATCCTCTGAATGGATGGTGTTATCTTCTAAGCCGACGATGATATGTGGCCTAATGTGCCAAAATTGATCATCTGGTTTTGACTTTGCCCCACTGGCTGCTGCACATGCTGTACTGACGGTCCAGGATTGTACTGTATCTGATTTGTAGCAGTACCTAGAGTTTGTTCAGATGAACCTTGAAGTGTCTGGATGCCACTATTACCAGTTGGTGCTGCTTCTTGATGACTAGTACTAACTTGATTAGTCCCTTGGGTCAACGGATCTGGAATATTATAACAAGTCGATCCAACCTGACCAACTGGAATTCCATGAATCGCCTCTTTCATGGCGTCGTGAAATACGTCAACAAAATCTTCATTGCGGCTTGATAGAGCATCACGAACAGACCTGTCTATGGCTTCCGTAAAGAAATGCCTTTCTTCAGCTTCGACTGTATCTGTCTATCCGTGTAGTAGAACTCTTGGTAGTGGAAATTTCTGAATAATTGTGTTGTCACGTGTTTTGGTGTAGGACAACAAACACTTCTTCTGAAATTCTTCTATAGTTTTATTGATGGTATCCTTATCTTCATCAAGTAGGTCTTCATAATGTACCATAAGGATGTTGTCGTTGTTATGAACCACCATGATGATTGTGGTGTCCCACTGGGCGTGCCAGAAACGTGTGTCGACACAGAATTTCGTCCCGTGTCGAGGACACACGCAGCAAGCCAGAAGGGTCCGCTCGATGGAGCAAATCCGCCTAGCTTCAACGCAGGGGTGGTCGATCCTACGTAATCCTCCCAAGGCGTGCTAGTCAATTTGACCCTGCAATTGATAAGGAGAGAAAGTTCATCAGTAATTAAGGGTGGAACTTATCGGTGTTGCCAGACAGTCCTGAATGTACGGCTGTGAGAGCCGATATGAAAGGAAATCGGCTCAATAGCCAATTCCAGTATATTCATGAGAATAAGTCAGTTAGAGCTCATGGGGTCGTGTGAAGAGAATTGGTTATCATTCAGGATAAACATCATTTAAACGAACATTAATCAATGGCAACAAGATATCAATGATGATCGGTCCATACTGAGCCAATGATTACGAGTAACCGAACTCCTTTTATAGAAAGATATAATTCAACATCACTTAATCATTTAATAAAGACAAATCTAATAAACAAGTTTGATCTCATCTATCGCCATGACCAGTGGGGCATGAGGCAGAATCATGTAGGTCGTAGAAATAACAATAAACTCGACGACCCTAACTCATTACTAATATCAGTGGGGCATGAGGTAGAATCATACAGGCCGTAATACAATAACAAGATCATGAGGCTAACACATCTTTCAACTTATCTCTACTTCAACGATCTCATGATGTGAACTATTTGTGAAAGCATTCGATATCGTCTAAACAGCCGATTCATGCATAGCACACAGTTAAGGTCATGTCTTCTCAAGAACGGGTCTATCAACCAACGATCCCCACTCCACGGTGCCAACAGTGGGGTGAGAGGCAGAATCCCACAGGCCGTGATGACGGGCCATGAAACAGTTCTTGCTAACCGATAGATCTACTCAAGATCGAGCATGCCTTAACCGCACGCTATGCACGATTAAGATTGACGCAAAATAGCCGATAAAAAACATAACTCATCGCTTAAGATGTAGATTAGATCAGTTTTAGATTAGCAAACGATGAGTTAAACAAGATATAAGGCTGATCTAGATCAATCTCAATCGGGCAGAGTGATATTGCTGTAATTAGATAAGCAATGAAAGCAATAAGCAATATCGGTAACTTAATGAATCTACCAAAGACTGTCACTCTAAGATAGAGCCGATAACTTGACCTTGATCCAATTCAAGCAGTGGGGTGTGAGGCAGAATCACATAGGCCATACTTGAATTAGGCAAGAGTCGATAACTAGCTTATACCAGAGCCACAGTGGGGGTCGACCGGATCGATGCAGCCATACGAACAGAGGTATAAACGATGACGGTACTTACAACAAGCAGTGGAGGTCGACCGGATCGATGCAGCCGTACTTGCCGAAGAACTCGCCGAGATCTACTCTACTCCTACTCCTAAGGGGTGGCCAGAGCTGAAAAAAGTAATTGACTTGTATTTGATTGATTAATTCATTCTTACAATAGCCGGGGTTTGGTATTTATACCCGGAGCCTAAACACGAGTCCTACTCGAGCACGATTTGTTACAACCTTTGGCATAAAATGAAAACATTCCTAATTTAAGATAACTTGGACTCTAATTTTTCCCTTTTTGTAGAGTCCGACATGTAATTTCTCGGTGCCAACCATAGTTCATCATTGCTGTCTGCTGACATCACCCTAATATATCCGATTCTAGAGTTGTATTTGAATCGGCTGACATTGATCTTTCTTGACTGGCACAACCTTGAAAGCCTGCAAGTTCCCACGTTCTTTCACCCAAATTTTGGTGTAAACAAACATGACAGTCATGTCCTTCATAGGGCCATAGTTGAGCTTGAGTTCTCTCATGTTCACTAGCCTCTTCGGGTTCACACAGTAGCCCATTGGGACTTTGAGTTCATTGAAGAAAGAAATAAGCGCATGCTTTTCTTCCTTCTTCAATGTCCATGACGCAACTAGAAGTTTGAACTGGCCATTCTCTAGCTCCACAGGATGCAGCTCCTTCCTGATTCCCAAGTGTTGCATGTCTGGACGTGTGGCTAGTGAATCCTTCGATGTCCCCCCGGTGCCCATCAAGGTGTTAAAAGTGTTAGCGCACACATTTTTAGTGATGTGCATAGGATCAAGACAGTGGTGTACACTCAGAATTGGCCAGCAAGGTAGTTTTTAGAAAACCAATTTTTTCTTCCAAACGCTCCCATCAGGCGCTGCTACTGTATTGTCCCCCTTCCCAAGGACAACCTCTAATTTGTTGAGTTCTCAAAGTATCACATGCCCGTCTCGATATTTTGGAGCTAAGCGTTTCTCAATATTACCGTTGAAATCTTTTTCCATTCCTGCGGCAAGGGTGATCTTTTGCTAGGAACCTATGGTGTCCCATATAAACTATCTTTGAGTTATTTGGCAGATTTACAGCATCGGTATCGTCCAAGAACTCGACACATCTAGTATAGACTTTTGTCTTCTCTCCGAACAACGAATCTCGACCGGATAGGTCGGTGATTGTATCGATAAGTACTCCCTTGATCGTGACATGTTCCTTTTTGTACTCGTCCCAAACATCTGGCATACCCTTTTCAAACATCTCCACTAGTTCATCGATCACTGGTTCCAGAAACACATAGATGTCATTCCCAGGTTGTCTTGGCCCTTGGATTAGTAGTGGCATCTGGATGTACGACCGCTTCATACAAACCCAAGGTGGAAGGTTGTATATACAGAGCGTCACTAGCCTAGTGCTATGATTGCTTCTAACCTAGTCGAAAGGATTCATCCTATCTGTGCTCAAGCAAACCAAAGGTGCCTTACCTCTCCACTGATGTCCTTATAGAACATAGTATTGATAGTCCTCCAGTCAAGCCCATTGGTGGGGTGCCTCATCATTGTATCTTTCTTACGCTCTTCGCCATGCCAGCTGTTTACACCAAAATTTGGGAAGAAGAATGTAGGAACTCAGAGCTTCCAAGATTGTGTCAATCAAGGAATTGATTGCATAAGGATCGATATCAGCTGATTCAGATGTAGCACTAGAATCGACTCTCTTTGAATGACGTCAGCAGATAACGACAATGAGCTACGGTTAGTGTCGGGAAATATATGTTGGACTCTACAAAAAGGGAAAGATTAGGGTCCAAGTTATCTTAAGTTAGGAATGTTTTCTTTTATACCAAAGATTGTAATGAGTCATACTTGAGTAGGATTCATGCTTAGGCTCCGGGTATAAATATTGGACCCCGGCTATTGTAAAAAAGACAACCAATCGATCAATACAAGTTACTTTTTTGGCTTTACGCCAACCCTTAGGAGTAGGAGTAGTGTAGATCTTGGCGAGTTCTTCAACAAGCAGGGCTGCATCGGTCCGGTCGACTCCGGCTTGTCTGTAAGTACCATCATGGCTTATACTTTTGTTTGTACGGCTGCATCGGTTAAGTTTGACCTTCACTATGAACTCTAGTATAAGCTAGTTATCGACTCTTATCTAGTTCAAGTACGGCTGCCATGGTTAAGTTCGACCTCCACTGCTTGAATTAGATTAAGGTCAAATTATCGGCTCTGCCTAAGGGTGGTATCCTTTGGGTAGATTCATTAAGTTACCGATCTTGTTGATGTTCTTATTGTCATTAGTTTTTAGCAACATCAACCTGCCCGATCAAGATTGATCTAGATCAGCCTCATATCCTTTTAGTCCATCATTTGCTTTGTTACAACACGATGTTTCTTACTTTGAGTGACAGGTTATGTTTCATTGACCATTCTACTTCGATCTCGATCGTGCATTGTACGCGGTTAAGGCATGTCTGATCTTGAGGAGGTTTGCTGGCTAGTTAAATCTGGTCTATAGTTCGCTATTATGGTTGTAACGATCCGATCGATCCTCACTAATGGCACTTTAGATCGGAGGATGTTAGTTGGTAGATTTGTTTTCATCCAGGCATGACCTTGGTTGTTTGCTATGCCTGCATTGGCTAAATAGCTGATCGCCTATGCTTTAATACCAACAGTGTGTCCCCAAGATTCTGTTAAATGTGAATAGATCTGTTTACTTTAAAGGTTTGATTTGTTGTCTTTATCATGACTGTCATCGATCCGATCGAATCCCACTGTTAGAGATAATAGGTTAAGTCTCATGAGTTCATAGGTTTGTTAATGTTAAATAGTCGATTGTTCTCACGCTGTAGTCCCTTTTCCACCTGAATCGGCTATTTCAGCCGATTTGCTTGAGATTTCACACATATAGCGTGTCTTTCAGAAAGCCTGTCAATGTGTAGATGGTCTTATGGATTCTTTGGTTTTAGTTTGTTATTATCATCATAGTTGTCATCGATCCAATCGAACCTCACTGTTGATGGTAACATATTAGATTTAGAGCGTTTGTAGATCCATTTGTACTAAATAGTCGATTTGTTTACATGCTATATCATTTCTCGATAGATTCATCGGCTCAATGCTTTACATTGGTAATACTGACCTAGCTGATGATTTTACTTACATCAGCATGCATTGTACCTGTCAACATAAAATCAATCGTGATCCACGAGCTTTATAGTCCATAACAGCCGATTTCTACGTGTATCGACCGTTTAGTCAATTTTCCCATCTGGCTGCTCTCGAAGCGGCACACTTGGAACTGTTTGGGCAAAACTAGCATATTCCACCTTAAATTACTGATAAACTTCCTCTCCTTGTCAATTGTAGGTCAAATTGACTGGCATGCCTCGGGAGGAATTCGTAGGATCGGCTAGCCCTACGTTGAAGCCAAGCGCATCTCCAGCCTTGATCCATCAAGCAGATCCTTTTGGCTTGCTGTGTGCCAGGTGCATCGACATGTTTTTGTGCCAACACACGTTGTGGAATGCCCGGTGGGACCACCACAATCGTCATGGAGACTTACAACAATAGTGGCATTCTTATGGTGTCTTATGAAGACCTACCTGATGAGGATAAAGATGTCATCAGCAAAGCTATAGAAGAATTTTAGAACAAGTGTTTGTTGTCCTACACCAAGACATGTGACAATAAAGTTGTTCAAAAATATCCACTACCAAGAGTTTTATTGCATGGGCAGTTAGATACAGACGAAGCTGAAGACAGGTGTTTCTTTGTAGAGGCTGTAAACAAATCTGCTCATGATGCCATATTGAACCATAATATAGTTTTCTTGAACACATTCCACAACACCATGAAAGAGGTGTTTTATGGATATTCAATAGATCAGGTTGGACTGGTTTACTACAATATTCTACATCTATCAACTTAGGGGACTAATCAAGCTGGTACTAGCCATCAAGAAGTAGCACCAGCTACTAATGATGATGTCCAGGCAGTTTAGAGCTCATCTAAGCAAGTTTATGGTGCTACTACTAATCAGATGCAGTATAATCCTGGACAAGTTCAGAATCAAATGGTCAATTTTGGCACATTAGGCCAGATACCGTCGTTGGCTCAAAAAATAGTGCCATCAGTCCAAAGAATTCATAGAGATACAGATCTCAGCATCTACAACCAGAGACTTCAAGCAGCAAACCAGCAAAAGACCCGGCAGATAGAGATACCACAAGGATATCATTATGGCACAGATTACAACACCCTTCACATGATTCCAAATCTAGGGTATCAAGGTACCTAAAATTTTAATCCATAGATGGGTCAGCAATTGCAAAGAAATCTAAATTCAAATGCTGATAAGTTGTTGCTTAGAGTGACCGAGATGATGAAGAATTAGTTCGATTTGAAGCCAAAAGGGCAGGCCTTCTCGTACAAATGCCCATATCCAGAGTGGTATGATTTGGTCACTCTTCCTATAAATTACAGACTCCTAGAGTTTGCTAAGTTTACTGACCAGATCGCACAAGCATAATAGCACATGTGCTGGCAAAAGATGCTCGGTAGTCCACCAAGGGGTATCCCATGATGGTAGATTTGTCGGTGGGGGTGCGCGTAATCAGGAATCGGATGGTGAGACAAGGCACAGAGATAGCGATTTAGATAAGTTCGGGCCATCTGATCGACGTAATACCCTACGTCCTGTGTATTTGTTGTATTTTTATTGAATATGGGATGTATGTGGATGTCGACAAGGGGACCCCTGCCTCTTCTTATATACTCTAGAGGGTTAGGGTTACAAGGAAAGTATCCTATTTGGTACTATACAATATCTTGTGGTGCACGTCGACTAGTGCCGTGCATGCCTTGATCTTGTGGGCTAGGCCGCCTCTGATGGTGCAGCCCATGTCTTGTCTTATGGATACTAGGGATCATATCCCCCATAGCTAGTCCCTGAGCACCTTGTATCCTTTGAGCAATGTTGTATTTAACAAGTCTAAGCACTTTGATGTGAAGCCGATCAGTTTAACTGGTGATCTGAGCAGTGGAAGTCAAAACCGACAAGTTTAACTGGTGATCTGGACGGTGAAAGTCAATGTCGACCAGTTTAACTGGTTAGGAGACCTTAGACTTAGCCAAGTAAGGCTTGCTGGAAGGATGTAAGGGGCTCAAGATAAAATTTGAAAAATTTTCCACTTTGGAGAATTATAGCCACTTAGACTCCATCAATAAGGAGGGTAAATCAAGAAATAAGCACTACATTCACTGTCTGGTGAAGTGTAGCCACTTAGTCCCCGAGCCTACTAGAAGGTGAAGAATGAATCTTGTAGCAGGGTCAAAGAAAAGAAGTATGAAAACTTACCGACGTCATCTAACATGCGCGTATCAAGACCCTAGACGTGCTGCCTAAGATCAGCACCCTGATCCAAACAACATGGAGCAGCTTGATAGCACAACGATGAGACGTAGCAAGATCCGACCACCAAGGGAGTCCTCAGCTTAGCTAGCGATGCTTGCATGAAGAATCCGAACACTAAGGACTCTCCAGCATTGCTGGCGATGTCCGAGCACCAAGGAGTCCCCGACATAGCTGGCGATGTCTGAGCACCGAGGAGGCCCCGGCATAGCTGATGATGAAGCACGAGCGACGAATAGTCCGGTCAACTGGTCGGCAATGAAGTGAGCATTGAGTAGAAACGACCGGTGAATAGTTCGATCAACTGGTCGGCGATGGAGTCCATGAACCTAGCGGTCCAACTAGTTGATCGATGGAGAAGTCCAAGCACCAGGTGGTCCGACCACCTGGACGATGATCCTACAATACAAATATGTAGAACGGGTAGTACATGATGTAAAATATATGAACTCTAGAGAAAAATCAGCAATGGTGATGAAATAGCGTATGAGCTCGGTGATCAGTTGGTGTGAAGATATATTTATATTTAATATAAACTGCCCGACCAGTTAGTGTGTAGCTGAGTCTCCAGCCCTAGCTAGCTTGTTAACCATAACACGGAGCGCGGAGCCTGTGTGCATGTAGGAAGAACAAAGCGTCGCTAAGGAGCCGCTGCCGACCACCCATAACGCAGAGGGCAGACACTCGTGCACGTGTAGGGAGGAGCCAGAGACAGGGCCATCTCTAGGGACATCCAAGCATCAACATGACTATTTGGGGGTTCGCCTTAGACTTAGTTGTATGTCATCTTTAAGATGGTATACATGAAAGAAAATCGTTTGGAGAGCAAACATGGAGAAAACAGCTCGAAGAAACATTACGGTGATATACGAAGATTGGAGAATATTTAGAAAAATATTAAAGCATGACTTAGCTTGATTTACATCGAGTGGAGTAGAGGAGTCGGTGAGTCATGATGTCCGAGTAGATAGATGCAGCGTGAATGGCTCGCTTGATGACTCGGACGGTTCGCTTGCTACTCGATGAAGGCTTGATCGGCTCGTGCTTGTATGTAGCCAGATCTCCCAAAAGCACCGAGTACAGCCAAATAAATAATTTGGCATACACACATGGGCACAAGTATGCCCATACTAATTTGATTAGCTTGCATGGTGTATAGATTCCTTCATTGTCGGCTTGTCGCTGCTCGTTGGCTAGATATGGTGCCTTCTTGTACTCGTCCGATGCCTTCACCAAGTTAATGGAAAATTGCTGGCCCCACCTTAATCGGAGTAGACGTCGGGTTCGATTGTTGCATGACCATGTGAGTCTTTGATCTGGGCTATTGGTCTTCACACGGCGACTTAAGTTCGGCGGCAAATCTCCGTGTTGACGTCATAGGCAAGATGAAAGTCGATCTCGCCAAGACGTAAGTCTTGAGATCCCATCTGGTTCACCATGGAATCAGCACGCACACCCCTACCTGGCGCGCCAACTATTGACAAAAGATGCTCGGCAATCCACCGAGGAGTATCCCGTGATGGTAGATTTGTCGGTGGGGGTGCGCATAATCAGGAACCGAATGGTGACATAAGGCACAGAGACAGCGATTTAGATAGGTTCGGGCCATCCGATCGACGTAATACCCTATGTCCTGTGTCTTTGTTGTATTGTATTGAATATGGGATGTATGTAGATGTCGACTAGGGAACCCCTACCTCTCCTTATATACTCTAGAGGGGTAGGGTTACAAGGAAAGTATTCTATTTGGTACTATACAATATCTTGCGGTGCACATCGACTAGTACCGTGCACACCTTGATCTTGTGGGTTCAGCCACCTCTGATGGTGCGGCCCATGTCTTGTCTTATGGATACTAGGGGTCATATCTTCAACAACATGTTAGTCGGTATCTTACATAGTTGGGCAAAGCATCCATTGAAGAGGCCCATCGAGTTCGTTTATTCTCCTTGTCCCTATCGGGACCAGCCTTCACTTGGTTTTCATCGTTGACAGTTAGTTCCATTGCCAATTGGGCTGACCTAGAGAAGAAGTTTCATATATATTTTGGCACTGGGACATGAGAAAAAAAATTACCGATTTGATGACTATAAGGCAGAGAACTAATAAATTAGACACCGAGTTTCTTCAGAGATTCTGAGAGACCAGAAATTTATGCTTCTCATTGAATCTAACTGATGACTAGCTAGCTCCTTTGGCCGTTCAAGGAATGTTGCCAACGTGGAGAGAGAAGCTACTTGGGCAAGAGTTTGACAATTTAGGTTAGTTGGGTCAACGAGTGGTAGTGCTCAATAGCTAATTCTAGAACATGCATAGAGGTACCCAATTCCAGAAGTGTACCATAATTGCCAAAACATATAATCCATATTCAGTTGATGATGGCTATGAAGACGATGAAGAAGAAGAGGTTGTCACGGCTGAATGGAATTAGGGTAAGAAGACAGTAATGGTGTCAAATCCTTAGGGAAGAGGAGTCGAGGAGAGCTATGATTTCGACGACACAAAATCAGACAAGCTCTTTGATTTCTTGCTTGAGAAGGGACAAATCAAGTTGCTCGACAATCATGTTATATTGCCTCCTGATCAGTTGAAGAATAATAAGTTTTGTAAATTTCACAATGCCACCTCTCATTCTACTAATGAGTGTAGAGTTTTTCGGCAACATATACAGAGGGCTATTCAGCAAGGAAGGCTCAAATTTGATACACCTCAAAAGATGAAAGTTGATGATAATCCTTTCCTAAGAGATCAGAACATGGTTGATGCTAGATTGCTCAAAGGGAAGACTAAAGTCCTAACATCAACTAGGGCCAAAGAAGCCGGGACCATCGACCCGAAGATGCAAATATTGATTGATGAATATAGAGAGATTAAAAGGCATCATGACCAACAGAAGAGCCGATATAAGAAGGGAGAGACATCAAGGGATGGGGCAATAAGGCCGCATGTCACATCTTGAATTTTATTGAATAAATGGCAGCAACAAAAGGAAAAGGATTATCGGCGTTGGTTAGAAGAGCAAGAATACCAGCGTCAACAAGAGAAAGAGAGGTATGAAAGAAAGCTAGCTAAATCACATTGGAATTGTCCTTTCTTTAGACATTGTTAGAATGAAGGTTTGAAATTGTCTACTAGAAATAATTGCCCATAGTGCAGCGAGCAATATTAGGAGTTTAGGCAATCTCAAGCCAACCGCCGGTCTACCCATGCTCGAGATGAGTATCATCATATTAATATGGATCAGTTCTTAAAAAATAGAAGTGTTCATAATTGGCTTGGAAGTGAGTTGTTGATCAAAACTGGGCTGATCATGAAGAAGATAATGAAGAGGAGTATGTTTGGCAGGAAGGCCAATGGTGTCCAGGAGGTTTGATAAGGAGCTAGAAAAGAAGGGTGCAACGCCTAAGAAATAGAGAGCTAGAACAGGCTCAGGTATCTGGTAGACCTCAAGTGTGGCATGCTAAACAAACAGTCGATAGGGGTCAACCATCGGCTAATATTCAAATGGCTTTTCTATTGCCGTTAGAATTTAGAGCTCTAGCAGATTAAGAAGTCTATTCAGATTTTGATGAATTGGAGTATGAGGAGATAGTTGCCAAGTTGATAGTGATACAACAGGCTATATTCGATAAGCCAATCAAGCATCGGCACTTAAAGGCTTTATATGTAAAAGGTTTTATTGATGGGAAGCCGATGAGCAAGATGTTGGTGGATGGAGGTGCTTCTGTCAAACTTATGCCTTATGCTACTTTTTGCAAACTTGGCAAGGGACTAGAAGATTTGATTGAGACCGACATGATTCTTAGGATTTTGGGGGTAATGCATCCAAGACCAGGGGGCAATGAACGTCGAATTAACAATCGGAAGTAAAACTTTGCTAACCACATTCTTTGTCATTGATGGAAAAGGGTCGTACAGTTTACTCCTTAGTCATGATTGGATTCATACAAATTGTTGGGTACCATCAGCCATGCATCAATGTTTGATTCAGTGGCATGGAGATGACGTTGAGCTGGTTCGCGCTGATGAATCTGTGAGTATCACAACAGCCGATCCAGTATATTGGGAGCTAGAAGACTTCGAGTGTTTTTTTAGCAAGCTATGGGAAGGAGGCTTCATTAGGATCAGTGATGAAAGCCAACAACCGATCCATGCAATCGGCTCTAAGAGTTTGTTTTAATATATAATCCAATGGATGGCACAAGTAGTAAACCAGGATATGGCTTCGCGTCGGCTGGTGGATTAAAGGAGATAGACATTGGTCTTGGAGATAGACCTAGGGAGATGTATGTGAGTGCTAAATCGAATCCTGAGTACAAGCCAGAGTCGATAGATTTATTAAAGGAAATTTAAAGATTGTTCTGCTTAATGAGATGTCTGGTCTAGATCGGTCAATTGTTTAATGTTTGGTCTGAGGAGTTGTGGTGCAACCTGTCAAGAAGCGATCGATGGAAATTTTTTGAAGGAATATTATCCTAGCGTTTGGATCAATACTTGACAGTTGATTTGTTCAGTCATCGGCTCTAAAAGCCGGTACTAGAAGGGTATCGCCTCTAGTTCAAAATTAACCCAAAAGGGGGAAAGTCGATACAGGATGTATCACCTATAGAGCAAAAAACAAACACAGAAGCAATCATGATATATACAAAGACATGGCAGAAGTGCGTTGAGATATGATCATGGAAAAAACAAAGATTTTATTGATTAGTTTGCCCTAAATACAAACTAATCAAAAATGTTGTTTATCACATCCTGAGCGGATGTGATGTCCATGATGGCCTCCGCTGCATCAATGAATTCCTCGATCAACTCCTCATGCTCCTTGAGGCCATCGCCCATCAGGAAGCCAGTCTTCATGGTGTGGAGCTCGTACCCATCTGGACCTGCGCCATGACCAGCGCCACCGACGCACCATGATGGACGCCATGAAGGGAGATCTCCTAGACGTGGGCTAGGACATCATGGAGGTGAGCGTTGATGAGGGGGCCCTAGGCGTTGATGGCCACCATAGCCATGTTCGCCGCTAGTTAGAGGGACTCCAACTAAACCATCAGGGCTAGCGATCATAGAAACAAAAGAGCTATCAAGATAAAGATAGTGGAAATCAAAGTAAAGGTGTTCTTGGAATCCATCTTACCCGCCACCATGGCATCAGACTCGGCCAGCCACGCCCGAGCAGCGCTGGCCTCTTCCTTGGTAGTGTGAAGGGTGGCTTAAGAAACCCCGAGGTGGATCTCAAGCTAGCTGTTTACCCAAGTTGCCTTAGAATAACAGTCCTAGGCTGCCCTCCACTCCCAGAGGAAATGCCAGGCGTCATCGCCGTTGTAAGAATCAGAGGAGTCCGACGATGAGTTCGGCGCAGAGGCAGCGTCAGATACAGCATTAGAGGGCTCGCTGGCCCTAGGAAGAGGACAAAGGCTATCATTCAAGATGAACCTATAAAGAAGTTAGAAAAGTTCATCGCTATGAGCAGAAGATATCGATCTCACCTCATGTGTCGAAGGCGCTGGCTCACCGGCATGTCCTCCTCTGGAACCTCCTCCACCACAAGTTTGCCTCGGTTGTCCTCGGCAGCCATAGGGTCGATTGGATCTATGAGAAGGGGGGGGGGGAGAAAACCACTATAGAGTTTGCAAGGGCGGAGAAGTCCAAAGGAATAGGAACAGTTATGAGTTTAGATGTGTTCAAGGCTAGAACCCTCAGCTAGTATTTGTAGCCATGAAACAAGGTGGTGGACATCTCAGGACGTGCAAAAGGCAACCACAATTAATAGGAGGCGATGCGCCACCTCACTAATGTCAAAGAGAATGCGACATTGATGACTGAGGATAGAAGATTGAGGGGTTTTCTTGATAAAGGTCATGTTTTCAAACTTAATCGGATGAATGTTAGAAGTCTGGAATCGACTATTTTCAAATCGGCTCTTTAGCCGAAATAGGAAATACAATGAGGCAACAAAAAATATGGTTATCACTGGTTCTACACAAAATACATGTTGATATGCAGATTACAAGTTTAGAATATCCTGGATTGCTTTTAATGCTTCTAGCCGGATAGCATCAACTTTTGTGATTTGGTGCTTGTCTTCTTCGGCTGATCTAGGAATATCCTCATGACTGCTGCAGATGGCCCTACCTTCTCTGACCTTAGCTAGCAGTTCTTGTTTCTTCTGCTTAATGGCATCAGGTATTTGAGCCAGATTGGACTTGTGGCGATCAATGGCGGCTTTCACATTCTCTAGTTCCTTCTCAAGTTTTGAACGCCTGGCTTCTCGTTGGGTCAGCTCTGGATTGATCTTAAGAGAGGAGTTCTTCAAATCATCGATCAACTATGTCATCTCTTTGGCCCCTTGCCTATTGGAGTTCTTCTTGGCTAGTAAAGCTTCACGGTTAGACAGTCTCCTCTAAGCCATTTTCACCTTTGGAGCTTGATCTTCAATGACGAACAGAGATGACAAGACCTTTGTAAGAACCGAGGATGAATTATCCTTAAAGGCAAAGGAGACTCTTTGCATTAAATCCGCATCTTGTACAAAATCGGCTATATTCTTCTCAAGCATTGGCAATATATCCCTTAGCCGATTTCTGGTCTCTTCTGATAGAGCTTCTTTAGAAGAGGCAACTAATGAGCTGATTTCATCTTCATCTAGATACTCATCAAGATTGAAATAGTGGCTCGAAGCTAGAAGATTAAGTACCGATATATAAGTAAAATCTTGTTAAAAGGATCGAATCAGTTGATAATAAGATAAATGATGAAGTAAGTACGATAGCTTCTCTGAGGTAGCTTCCATCTGAGAAGAAGGAATGGCTGATGATGCACCAATGGTATCTGGTTGAATCGGCTCTAAACTCTCAATATTGGTATCTGCAAACATCAAGGAAGATTTTTAGTTCATAATTGTTGCAAAAGGATAAAATGGATATATGATTTTCTTAGCATCAGTTGTGTGCTGAACTGGGGAATCGATAGTCTAGGTGTCGATAATAGCAGGATCATTTTCAATGCTAATAGGATCATTTTCAATAGGAAGACTATGAGACTCCTGCTCTTGCGTGAATGTATCCTCAGGGAGTGTCTGGCATGGTAAATGGTCATAGAAAGGTGAAAATTGAATAAAATTAAGAATTTTGAAGAGATACTTTGGCAACATCAGGGATTAAAGTGGAAAGGTTCTCATCTTCTACAGTCTTAGAAGCATTGGTTGGCTCAACCAAAATCGGCTCCTCCTAAAGAACAGCCGATGAAGGTTCTGTTGATGCCGAATTAAACGCCTGATACAACAGTTCAGCACCCAGAGCCGATTGGGATGCAATGATTGATAACTGTGAAAAAATGAATTAAAAGTTGAATATCATTTTGAGGAAAAGATGAATTGTTTACCTGGGCATTTGATGGTCTCATTCTATGAAGTCTTTTCCCAGTAATAGTTTTCTAGGTTGTCCCTTGGGTTTCCTTGCGTTTTGAGGATTGATATGTCACAATGGTAGAGACAGCTTGAGTTTTCATCAGTTTCTTCAATGTAGGTGTAGTTGATCCCATTCTTGAGGCTAGACATGGTGGATGCTACTCTATAAGACGCCCCTTCCTGTCCAAGCTTAGGGGATCGAATTCGGTGCCCTAAAAAGGTCTGTTAGAACAACTGGCAGGGGAATTCAATCGAATAATTTTTTTTCTAAAAAAGGATGGTAAATTTCCTCACTATCAGAAGCAAACTCTCCATCTAGAGCTATGCACCTAGATGGACTGGCCCACAGAAGAGATGGGAGTGTCATTCTTGCCACCAGGAGTCAAAAAGGTTAGAAGAGAAGTTGACTCTTACCCAGTCGTGCAAGCAAAAAGAAGGAAGATCTGATCCTATTTGAAAGACTGTAGTGGCTTCCATTACTTCACTGATACCCTCTCTTCGCTTCAGCATATTCTTGAAGAACAGTTGAGGAGGCAGTTGACCAAGACCAAACTAACAAGCTACAAAAGAAGGGTTGTAAAACTCATAGGTTGGAAGTTTGCCTGGAAGGAAGGAACCTGTAGACATCTTGCCATGGCCATGATAAAATTCGGCTAGAAGAACACAAGGTTTGATGAAGGAATTGAAGATTGTAGCCACTGTTTTGTCTGAGCAGCCTGATTCCAATTAAAATTTGAATAGGAAGGCCAACTCATTGTTCTCATCCTCATCATAGGGTAACCAAGTCAGGATATCTGCATCAAACCCTCTATAAAATTTCTTAAAGAGATGGCCAACATCGATGGCAATTGTTATGGCCGATGCAGTTTCACCGTAGTTCATGCACTGACGAGTTCTTCCTTCTTTGTCTCTGTATTCCTCATCAAAGTTGGAGGAAGGAAAGCTCAAATTCTAGAGATTTGGCCTTACAATCTTATGCATATACAAGTTTAACCACATTCATATTAGCCACCAAGGGCCGCTGTGGGGGTATTAACCCCTATACCCTTACGGCTAGGCTTGGGCCGGCCCAGATCAGAGGGTCTGGTCCACCAAAAGACGACGCACGGCCCGGCCAACCTGTTCAGAGTCCCGCGCAAGGAGTCAAGACAGATTTGGCGATCAAGCAAGATCCTAGTCAGTTAGAATAGGAGTCCTTATCTGGCCACCTATGGCAATTGTAACTGGCTAGAATTAGTTTCTAGATCTGTAACCCTGCCCCCTAGACTATATAAGACGGGTAGGGGACCCCTCTAAAAAACATCTCTCATTGACATACAGCAATACAATCAGACGTAGGACATAGGTATTACGCCTTCTTGGTGGCCGAACCTGGATAAAACCTCATGTCTGTCTTACGTCACCATCTTGTTTGTGGCTTGCGCATCTGTCTGCCAACAATCTACTACCTTGGGCATACCCCTGGGTAGACTTCCGACCATATTTCGTTGATAGTGGCACGCCAAGTAGGGGTGTGCGTACTGCTCTACAAGCGAACAAGACGGTCATCATTCTTGGCTCCATGGCTACACCGAATGGCCTCACGTTCACCATTGGTCAGATCACCTGGACCACCGGCTCTGACGACTTCATCACCATGACCACGGAGGAGGCGCGGATTCAATCTGCGTCGACCACTGCTTCACCTGCATCGGCTACGTCTCCGACCATGGTGGATACGGCTCCGACCACGGTGGATACGGCTCCGACCACGGTGGATACGGCTCTGACCATGGTGGATCTGACTCCAACCATGGTATATCTAGCTCCGACCACGCCTGCATCATCTTCAGCCATGCCGACCACCCGTCGTCTGCTTCCCCGCTACAAAGGGAAGCAGATCGACAACACCGACCTGCTCAACTCCATTGATCGGGTCAGCACCAAACTCGCTAAAACCCTAGCTCTGGTAAGTTCAATTCAAAGTCAACCTAATGAGTAGGTAATCACTCCCCACAATAGATCTACCTGACCAGCTCGGGCCAGTCATCCTACACGACTTGGCATAGATCTTGTGGTCATATCTACTCCTAAAGGGCGCTCCACTCGTCGCCGGCCTGCCTCCACAATGGGTCTCTGGCTCTCTAAGTACGAAGCCTCGACGGAGAACTACCAGGAATAGCCCTACAGCCTGCGAAACGCTGCCTCCAACTACACGTATAATATACAACGCCGCTCGGATCTGTGTTTTATACATCGACCTCGGCCGAAGCCACGCAATTTTGTCAACATGATCCGGATTAAGGATTATCAAGAAGGATCTGTCCACATAGTCCAAGAGGGTGACTCTAGCTCCTCGTCTGGTATTGCATCAAATGCCTCCGTCCACACTGAGCTCCAGCATCACGACGATGAAGGCGTCGAATACGATCTGGATATCCCAGACCACGCCCTGGGGTTCCCACAATTCCCGTCTTTCCCACCAAGGCAAGGGGATTTGATCAATGTTGTCAGTAATGATGAACCACCAGCAGTCGGCGAAACAGAATAAGAAAGGATTGCACGCGAAGCACGCAATATTGATCGGTTTAATCGCCGACAAATCAAAGCCGAAGCAGAAGAGGAGGCACGACGCATAAGCGTCTAGCCACGCGACCTCAACAATGACTTTGATAGGGTGGGGGACAAATAGGTCTTCAGGACTCCAAGCGCCAACGTAGCCCTTGCTATGGCAACAATGCAACGGCTACCCAATACCCCAGAAACTCAGGCAGTTCACGATGAAATACAAGCCTATCTGACGGCTGCTATGGCCTAGACCGCAGAGATTGTAAATCAAGCCCGAGCTCCATCCATCTCAGTCGAGTCAAGCCACAGCCGCCAGTACTCAAGTCGCTCACAGCCACCCAACCAACGTCGCTCGCGCAACAACGACCCATCAGACAACCGTCAAGGCGGAAACAGTGGCCATGATGGTGGTCGAGATGACAACCGCCGTCGGGAGGACAACCGCTGCAACGTCTGGGACAACAACCGCCAAGACAACCATGATAATTGCCATGATAACCACGGTCGCAGGGCTAATCTAGATGGCAACCGAGATCACCGCGATGGCAATAACGATCTCCGCCATTACCTCGAAGGACGTGATCTGCATGATCGCATCAACTAGAGAGCCAATGATCGTGCATCCCACGAAAGCTATCGCCGTATGGAATATGATACTGCCCACGGCCCGTCGGGTTTGAAGCAGTTTACTCTGCACCTTTGCCAAGTTATATGGCCCAAGAACTTCAAGCTCAAAAAACTTCAGAAGTACAACGGCAAGGAGAACCCCGAATTATGGGTCATGCTCTATGAAACTGCGTGCAGATCAGCCATGGCTGACGAGCACGTCATGTCTAACTACTTTCCAGTCATTGTTGGCCATGCAGGTCACCAATGGCTAGTCAGCTTGCCGGTGAACTATTTTGATTCTTGGCAAGAGCTCAAGCAAGCCTTCATCGACAACTTCATTGCTACTTGCGAGCAACCCGGTAACAAATATGATCTGCAGCGGATCTGAGATCGGAAGGATGAGCCACTGCGAGAGTATGTCCGGCATTTCTCGGAGATGCGCATCAAGGTCCCATCAATCTCTGACAATGAGGCAATCGAGGCTTTCATCACTGGCCTACACTTCCACGATGCCCTAAGGGATAAGCTCCTTCACAAGAGACCTGAATCAGTTACAGCACTCCTGGCCACTGCTAAGAAATATGCGGACGCCGACGATGCTAAAAAGATAATTATCGAAGAAGCAGCGAGGGTTCCGTGCTCCGACCACCCCCGCACCGCGACAACTACCGCGGCAACCATGGTCAGAACGACAATTTTGACCGCCACAACCAGCGCAACGACTCCCGCGACCACCGCGACCAACATAATCAGTGGCATAACCACCGTGACGATTACAGGGGCAAGCATGCTCGAGAAGACGACGGCGAGGTCAACACCATCAAAAAAGGTGGCGGACATCGTAACTATGAAGAAGACTATGCCAAAGCATTCAAAGGGCCCTGCCAGCTCCATCCTAAGTCAAACCACACCATGGAGAATTGCCGCGTTCTCAAGTCTATCTATACGCGTCAATAGGCTCCGGATACGTCCGACAAGCCTAACGACACAGGGGAACAGCGCAACGAGGACAACGACGATGAAGACACAGATCCCCGTCACAAGTATGTCAAGCCAACCGATCACATGCACACCATCATTGGAGGCAAAGTGTCCATCGAGACCAAACGAGAATGCAAGCTGCTCGGCCGCGCTTGCTTGAACGTGGCCAACACCGACAACCTCATCGCTGATCCACGGCTCCCTCCTTGGTCTCACCACGAGATCTCCTTCAATAGAAAAGATCAATGGGCCGCAATACCTAAACCAGGACGCTTTCCCCTAGTCCTCGATCCTTGTATCAACAAAGTTCAATTCGACAGAGTGTTGATTGACGGCGGCAGCTCCATTGATATACTGTTCAAGAACAGTCTGCCGGCCCTGAAGATAACCCAGGCCGATCTCAAGCCATACGAGGCACAGTTCTAGGGTGTTCTCCCCGGATAGAGCTCTACACCTCTCGGGCAGATCACGTTACCTGTGCAGTTTGGGACCCCAGACCACTTCCGCACCGACTATGTCAACTTCTTGGTCGCTGACTTCGACGACACCTACCATGCTATCCTTGGTCGACCATCGCTCACCAAGTTCATGGCCATACCTCATTATAGGTATCTGGTGCTCAAGATGCCTACCGAGAAAGGAGTTCTAACCCTCAGGGGTAACGTATACGCAGCTTATACCTACGAAGATGATAGCTTTAAAATAGCAGAGGCTCACGACCTCTCTATTCGCATGGCCGAGACCATCCTCGATGCCAAGAAGACCTTGGCTGACCACCTGGAGATCCCAGAGCTCAAGGCTCCACGCAAGAACGTCAAGTCCAAGGAGCACAAGGTGATCCAGCTGGTCGACGGTGATCCCAGCAAAACAGCCCTTATCGGGGCCAACCTGGATCCCAAATAGGAAGACGCGCTCATCAGGTTCTTGAGGAGCAACGTGGATGTGTTTGCATGGAAATCTGCTGACATGCCCGGTGTACCTCGGAACTTGATCGAGCACTCCTTGAATGTCAACGGCAAGGCCAAACCTATCAAGCAGAAGCTACGATGGTTCACTCACGACAAAAAGGAGGCAATTAGGGTAGAAGTTACGTGGCTTATAGCAGCCAGATTTATCAAAGAAGTGTATCATCCGGAGTGATTAGCTAACTCGGTTCTTGTACGCAAAAAGAATAATGAATGGAGAATGTGCATTGATTACACTAATCTCAACAAACACTGCCCTAAGGACCCATTCGGCTTACCTCGCATAGATGAGGTCGTAGATTCAACCGCCAGTTGCGAGCTGCTTTCCTTTCTCGATTGCTACTCTGGTTATCACCAGATCGCTCTCAAAAAGGACGACCAGATCAAGACATCTTTTATCACTCCTTTCGGCGCCTACTGCTACACAACCATGTCGTTCGGGCTCAAGAATGCCGGGGCTACCTACCAACGCGCTATACAGGCCTGCCTCAAAGACGAGATAAAAGACGACCTCGTCGAGGCTTATGTTGATGATGTAGTTGTCAAAACCAAGGAAGCACATACCCTTGTTGACAACCTGGAATGCACCTTCGCAGCCCTTAACACATTCCAATGGAAATTAAACCCAAAGAAGTGTATCTTTGGTGTTCCTTTTGGCATACTACTTGGCAACATCGTCAGTCATGATGGCATGCGCCCTAACTCAGAGAAAGTCAAAGCTGTCTTGGACATGAAGCTGCCCAAAAAGGTGAAGGATGTTCAGAAGCTTACCGGATGCATGGCTACCCTCAGCCGTTTCATATCAAGATTAGGCGAAAAAGGATTACCGTTCTTTAAATTGCTCAAAGCATCCGAGAAGTTTGAGTGGTCGAAGGAAGCAGACGCTGCCTTCACATAGCTGAAACAATACCTTACGTCACCTCCGGTCCACACTGCTCCCAGAGAAGATGAATCACTCCTGCTTTACATCGCGGCGACTAATCGAGTGGTCTCCACAGCCATGGTGGTCGAGCGTGATGAGCCCGGCCATGTCTACAAGGTACAGCGACCAATCTATTTCATCAGTGAGGTACTCAATGAATCCAAGACCAGGTACCCACAGATTCAGAAGTTGATCTACGCCATACTGATAACATCCCAAAAGTTGAAACAATACTTCGACGGATATCGTGTGGTGGTCATGACTGAGTACCCTCTACGAGACATCATTAGCAACAAGGATGCGAATGGGCGCATCGTCAAATGGGCAATGGAGCTATGCCCCTTCTCCTTGGAATTTGCAAGCCGTACTACAATCAAGTCTCAGGCACTCATCGATTTCATCATCGAGTGGACAGACTTAAGCACGCCTGCCTCTTAGGGGCCCGACGAATATTGGAAGATGTACTTCGACGGCTCTCTCAACATCGACGGCGCAGGAGCAAGAGTCCTTTTCGTGTCACCATCCAAGGAGCAGCTTCGGTATGTCCTCAGGATTTATTTCCCAGCATCTAATAATGCCGCCAAATACGAAGCATGCCTACATGGTTTGCGCATTGTGGTCGAGCTCGGTGTTAAATGTCTCTATGTCTATAGAGACTCGGCTCTGGTCATCAACCAACTCAATAAGGATTGGGACACGACCAGCGAAAAGATGGATGCATACTGCAAATCGATAAGAAAGCTAGATGGCAGGTTCTATGGCATCGAGTACACACATGTGGTCCAAGACAAAAATCAAGCAGCAGATGCACTGTCAAAGATAGGATCATCCCAAGCCAAAGTCCCACATGGCGTATTCGTTCAAGACCTACTCACGCCTTCCATCGAAGAGAAAGATTCCACGGTTGACAAGCCTCCAGACCAGCAATTGGTGGCTACGGTTCCGGCGTCGAGCACCATCGATCCACCTCCAACCACTCATGAGCCCGACTGGAGAGTACCTTTCATCAAGTACCTAACAGATGGCAGCAGTTACACTGATCGGACAGAAAACGAGCGTCTGATGCATCGCAGTAAGCAGTATCTGCTTGTCGATGGCAAGTTATGGCGCAAGAACGCAAAGGAGGAAATCTTGATGAAATGTATAACCCAGGAGGATGGCAAACATCTCCTGGACCAAATCCACTCTAGCTCCTGCGGCAACCACGCGGCCTTGAGAATGCTGGTCGGTAAGGCTTTCCAAGCAGGGTTCTATTGGCCGTCAGCGGTAGCCGATGCAGAGAAGCTAGTCCACCACTGTGAGGGTTGTTAGTTCTTCGCCAAGAGAATCCACGTACCAGCACATGAGATCTAGACAATACCAGCCTCTTGGCCCTTCGCATGCTGGGGACTGGATTTGATCGGGCCCTTCAAACCAGCTCCTGGGAAATTTACATGTGTCTTTGTGCTGATCGACAAATTTTCTAACTGGATAGAGTACATGCCTCTGGTACAGGCATCCTCAGAAAAGGCTATCACGTTCCTCGACCAGGTCATCCACCGCTTTGGCATACCCAACAGCATCATCACTGATCTGGGTACTCAGTTCACTGGGAACGCTTTTTGGGACTTCTGCGATGAAAAGAGCATAGTAGTAAAATACGTCTTGGTGGCGCACCCTAGAGCTAATGGACAGGTCAAGCGGGCAAACGGTATGATTTTGGACGCATTAAAGAAGAGGATGTATAGAGAAAATGACAAAGCTCCTGGAAGATGGCTAAAAGAGCTACCAGCTGTGGTCTGGGGCCTCAGAACTCAGCCCAGTCGTAACACTGGTGTCTCACCATACTTTATCGTTTACGGCGCTGAGGCAGTCCTCCCAGCAGATATAGCTTTCAGATCAGCACGGGTAGAGAACTTCGACGAAGGCAAGGTCAATGAAGTACGGGAGCTAGAAGTGAATAATGCAGAAGAGAAGCGGCTCAATTATTGCGTACGTACAGCCAAATACCTTGCTGTTTTGCACATGTACTACAACAAGAATGTTAAAGAGCGGTTCTTTGTGGTCGGGGACCTAGTCCTAAAGTGGAAGATGAATCAGGCTGGTGTCCATAAACTCGCAACTCCATGGGAGGGGCCCTTCATGATCAAGCAAGTCACACGACCAACGTCTTATAGGTTAGCTCACCTGGACGGTATGGACGTACCAAATTCATGGCACATCGACAAGCTTAGGCGTTTCTATGCTTAACTACTGAGATATGTACTCCTCTTGTACTTTCGATTTAATTCAATAAAGCTATTATGATTTCTTCGAACACTATGATTGTGTCACTTCGAATTTTATGGTTATTCTGACTTAGCCAGTCAAAGCCAACCACCATCCCTTCCTGGGTTTTTGGAGCAGGCCCTGTCTCCGGTTCCTCTCAACGCGTGCATGGGATCCGCTCTCTACGCTACGGGTGATCGGCAGGTCCCCCCTGGTTTGACTTGTTCGTGTCTACGTGTGCACAGGTCATGCACCTCACACTCCAACCACATGCCAAATCAGGGCCGTACAAACTTTTCAGGATGATATGTCGAGTAAACTGGTACAACTAAACAGAACGCTAACATGTTCTCACTTAGTTACGCCAACATGAGTTTCAAGCTTAAATACATTTTATACAAAACAAATAAGCTTATAATGATATACAGTTACGTTATTACAAGCTTGCCTGAAGAGGTACAAGTTTACAATAACACAACTACATCCTTCTTCTATAGCTCTAGCCTATCCTGTTGACTAGTCGGGGCACGCAGCACCTGCTGCTCGCTACTTCCGACATCCCGCTCAAGTCTCAGGGACTCTTGTACTGGTCAAGCTGAAGAGGATGGCCTCGCTGATGCCTGGCTGGTCGAGACCACAGGCTTCATCGGTTGGCTCACAACTGATGGCATTTCCAGCTGGCTTGTTGATGGCGTACCCTATACAGGTGCTGTCCCACCTCCACACAGGTTAATGTCGCCAATTATCTTTGAAGACAGGTCTAGCTAGGTCATCCAAAGCTCCTTAGCCTTGTCTAGATTTACCTCCTTTGGGTACCCAACCTCTAGGCGCTTGAGATCAATTAGGGGGTAGTGGGCACGCACCATGCTTAGCACATGTGCGCCTGTGTACTCACCCGCCTCCCTCACGAACTCTTGGAACCATTCCCATGCCTTTCAGCATCTCTCAACCAGTCCGAGCTGCAGCGTCCATGGTGTTTCCTCTATAAGCGCTGGGTCGATAAGGTTAAGGACGGGCAAAATGCCAATTGCCACTTCCTGGCACCGGTTCTTCCATGTGTCCCGATCCTCGGTGATCTCTTGGCATCGCGCCTTCCAGCCATCACAATCTTTCATCACGGTTTCCAGATGCTTCTTGGCATTGACTTTCAAAACTGCAAACCGCATAAGATATTAAAATGTCATGCCACGACAAGATAATGCGGGCAACAGAATGAGCAAGGTGGTCTGGAACTCTTACTTTTTAGTTCCTCCTTCATCTTGGTTGTGTGGTCCCGGAGTTGTGACTGGTCGTGCGCTAGTTTCTTGTTGTCCTCCTTCAGGCGACCACACTCTATGGCCACACGGCTATTCTCCTCTTGGAGATGGACTACTTTGGCTTCTAAGCCTGCACTACAGCTGTTACTACCAACAATGCAACAACACGTGTCATGCACTTGCTGTGATAAAGTGACAACTTACTTGTTTTTTCCTGCTCTTTGTTACTGAGCTGGACGACCAAGTTCTGGTTCTGTGCCTCTCGCTCCGTCCTCTCCTAGTCGGCGGCTTCAAGTTGGTGGCACAAGCGTTCCACCTCAGCCGCCAGTTCTCTATTGCTTGCTGTGATCCCCTCAATCTGGTCGAAGCACTTCTTTCGGTATCTTGCGGTCTTCATCAAGTCCTGCATGTAAAAAAGCTAAGTCAGACAGTTTGACTGGATAGCAGGATCAAGTGGTCAAGCCAAACATGCCTAGACTTCCATCACCAGATGTTTTGCCGCTCGTTCAACTTTCATGGTCTCTTCGACCTTTGGGATTTCCTCATGCATAACCCATTGGTCGTTCCGCCAGCGCGACACATATACATGTTGTCGCTTGTCCTGGGGACAGCCTAGGACATCTTCTACTTCGTCCTCTTCGGCCTCTTGTTTGGGTAGCGGCGCTGGTCTAGAGTTTGCAGTCTCTGCGATCACTATGGCTTTCCCACGGGCCATAGCATCAGCAAACGTGCTCTGTGCCACCTCCGGCTGCTGCTCCTTGGTTTGGTCTGATACCCTTGGTGCCGAAGTATCCCCCTCAGCAGGGTTAGTGCTCGGAGCACTTGTACTTGGCTTGGCTCTCCCCTCGACCAACTGCTCGGGGACTATCGTCTGGCCGCTCGTCTGCTGAGGCTCCGATGGACTTTCTACTACAGGTTCCTCCATAGCCGGTTGCTGGGCAGTTTTCTCCGCCATTGCTGGCGGAGCCACGCCGGTCCCGGCTAGTTGGTCGGGATTTTCGGTGGACGCCGACCTAATATATTAGTGATAAGTTTAGAAGACAACAGTATTCAATATAAATTGTAAGCTTACATCAAGGTTACAAATACTTACAGCTTGGAAGCACAGAATGATGTGGCGAAGGCGCGTCTCTTCGGCCGTGCTTGTTCCACGTGCTCTGCGGGTGCCACCAGGGCCCTTTCTATGACCAGTACCGGCGCCGGGGCATCATGCTCGACCCCTTTGCCGCTTGTCCTCTGCATTACAGTGGTCAGCAATGCGAGTCCAATGGGCACGGAGGAGCCACCCTGCTCCGTCGACTCCAGTTGTCTCCTCCTCTTTTGAGGGACGAGTCGAAAGATGTCTACATCCTCTGTTTCATCATCTAACAATGTAAAGATGGCCTGACGACGCTTGCTAGCCGCCGGCCACTTACCAGCAGCTCTGGCCATTGCCTCCTCCCCAACTCCAAGTACGGCCTAGTCGACGTCTTCGATCCTAGCACTGGTCTAGGTGGTTGGGCCGGCAACTTGCGGCCAATCCACACTAGGGGGTGGAGACATGAACACTGCTGCTCTGTCATGACCATTAATCTAGGAAACATAAAGGCGACAACACAGTAAGTTTCTCGTACAACATAACTCTATGGGTACAAGGCAGTGTAATTTACCTTTGGGGGAGGTCGGGCCAGCTTGAAAGCGTGCTCGATGTTGCTCAACCTAACATAATTTGGATCAGCTAAGTTGAATTGCTCTCCAATCCTAGCTTTGACTTCTATCTTGTTAAGTGCCTCTTGCCTGGTCCTCGTTGGGTCTGTGCTACCTTGGTACTCGTAGCCGGGATGTACCCTCCTCTGGCAGGGCTAGATCCTTCGACTGATGAAGTTCTCGACCACGCTCAGACCATCCAGTTTCTTCCACGGGATCATCCCAAGAAGTTCTGAGATCTGTTCCAAGTGCTCGGGCTTCTCCGACCAGCTGTTCTTCTTCTTCGGAATGAACCCCACGTCGCACAATGTGATCGTGTTTGGCTCTTCGCGGATGTAGAACCACTTCTTGTACCAGTCATCCAGCGATGTGTTCCAAGGGCAGTGCAAGTACTAGGCCTTCATCCCATCATGCAGATTGAGGTACACACCTCCAGCTATCTTTGAGTCGCCGCTTCCTTTCTTCCGTAGACAGAAAAGATGGCGAAAGAAGTCAAAATGGGGCTGGAAGCCACCATATGCTTCGCAAAGATGGATGAAGGTGGAGACAAGAAGAATCGAGTTGGGATGCAGATTGCAAATCCCAATCTCGTAATACAAACAGAGCCCCTAAAGGAAAGGGTGCACTGGAACCCCAAAACCCCGCTTGAAGAAATCTTCGAAAACCACAATCTCACCTGGTTGTGGATCGGGGTACCCTTCTCCTTCCGGCGCGCGCCATCCTGCAAGTGCCTTGTTGTGGAGTACTCCCATGGTGACGAGATCTTCGATGGTCTGCTCGTTGCTTCTTGACTTCCACCACTCCTTCACCATAACTCCAGCTTTCTTCTGGGCGTCACTCTTCACCATGAATCCACCCTTGCTAAGGAGGTGGATACGGTGGAGGGGTGATTGGTGATGATATCGGAGGTATTAGGGTTGGCAAGAGGAAGAAGAAGGCTGCGGCGGCGAATGGTAATGGGGAACGGTCAAAAGTAACTCACTAGTTCTATATTATAAATAACCAAGAGTTCTACCATTTCGTCTGCCCAAAATTCTTGGGAGACGTGCGCACGTGCCGCAGACGGTTGTTTTCACAACCTCAAGATCTATGCCAATATATGCACCATTTCGTTACCAGTGTACGCACCTCTTCGTTGCTAGTGTGGGAGGGCCCACACTGACGCATCTCCTTACAGGTGCTAAGCGACTGTTTGCTTGAAAGGACAAGAAGGCAGTATGACGTGCTATACCCGTCTGCTTTTTTGACCAGACGTGTCAGATTGGACTTGACAGAGTAAGAAGATAAATAAATACACCAAATAATAGTACAAGCTGTATTCGTTTCTTCGCTGCATGTCTCATGCTCAAGGATGGTCCAGACCACTACCGTGCTCGGGGACTGCTCCAATCACTATCATGCTCGGGGACTACTCCGACCACTGTCATGCTCGGGGACTGCTTTGACCACTACCATGCTCGGGGACTGCCCCGACCACTACCATGCTCGGGGACTGCCTCGACCACTACCATGCTCGGGAATTGTCCTGACCACTGCTCGGAGACCGCTCTCCTCGGCTACATGTGATTTATACTCACATACAGTTGAGAGACATTTACTTAGACCTTGCTACAAGGCTCATACCTCGCCTTCCAGCAAGCTCGAGGACTACATCGGTACGATGCACCTACCGGTGCATTTCATATCGCCTGTACGACGATTGGATTCTCAACTTAACTAGGAATTCTTTTTAGACCCTAGCACCACATGCCTACGTCACCTACTACTAGGCTCGGGGACTAAGTGGGCACACTTCACCTTGCGGTGAATGTGTTTATTTAATCGACCCTTACGCTTTGATTGATTGTCAGGATTACTATCATGTTCGGGAACTATCCCGACCACTGCTCGGAGACCGCTCTCCTCGGCTACATGTGATTTGTACTCACATATAGTTGAGAGACATTTACTTAGACCTTGCTACAAGGCTCATACCTCACCTTCCAGCAAGCTCGGGGACTACATCGATACGATGCACCTACCAGTGCATCTCGTATCGCCTGTACGATGATTGGATTCTCAACTTAACTGGGAATTCTTCTTAGACCCTGGCACCATGTGCCTACGTCACCTACTACCAGGCTCAGGGACTAAGTGGGCACACTTCACTTTGCGGTGAATGTGTTTGTTTTTCAACCCCTATGCCTCTGATGATCAAGGACGCTACGCTCCAAGACGCACTTACATTTCTTTTCAGAAATACAAGTGGGCACACTTCCCAGGACGGAAATCTTTTTCTTTTTTCTTAAGAGCACCATACATTCTTCGGACAACCTACTTCTCTGGCGACAACGGTGGTCAGAGATGTCAAGAACTCAAGCCTCACTGTTCGAAGAAGGTTAAAATGGCGTGTCGCAGCATAATACATGGTGCTCGGGGACTAGCTGTGGGGGTATTAACCCCTATACCCTTACAGCTAGGCTTGGGCTGGCCCAGATCAGAGGGTCCGGTCCACCAAAAGACGACGCATGGCCCAGCCAACCTGTTCGGAGTCCCATGCAAGGAGTCAAGACAAATTTGGCGATCAAGCAAGATCCTGGTCATTTAGAATAGGAATCCTCATCCGGCCACCTATGGCAATTGTAACTGGCTAGGATTAGTTTTTAGATCTATAACCCTGCCCCCAGACTATATAAGGCGGGCAGGGGACCCCTCTAAAAAACATCTCTCATTGACATACAGCAATACAATCAGACGCAGGACATAGGTATTACGCCTTCTTGGTGGCCGAACCTGGATAAAACCTCGTGTCTGTCTTGCATCACTGTCTTGTTTGTGGCTTGCGCATCTGTCTGCCAACAATCTACTACTTTGGGCATAACCCTAGGTAGACTGCCAACCATATTTCATCGACAGCCGCTGATGGTGTGCACTGCTTCATTCTTCAGCAGCTAGGTGGCCACCTGATGCATCAATGGTAAGCTAATCCCAACAGATATTTGCCAAGAGGAATTTTAGTGCCTACTGCCAGATGCTCTGTCATGAGTTTATGATTGTAAGTCAGACCACAAGACGACCCATAGAAGATAAATCTTTCTAACTACATGTTTAGGAAGGCTAGATATTCTCTTTCGCTAACAGTTGATCCATCTCTAATATGGTTCAGAATGTAGCTTGCCCATCCTGTGCAGTCTAATATTTTGGCTTATTTCTTGGATCTAGCACTTAAAAAGTCATAAGGTTGCATTGATCCTGTTATTCTAAGTGAAAGCTCTAGTTTGGTTTTGGTGAATTGATGAAACCCTAAGTGCTAACCTAGTTTATCAAGTGATCATGAGATAGGTAGCACATTCCAAGTGGTGAAGCAAATAAAGATCATGACATGATGATGGTGATGCCATGGTGATGATCAAGTGCTTGGACTTGAAAAGAAGAAAGAGAAAAATAAAAGGCTCAAGGCAAAGGTATAAATAGTAGGAGCTATTTTGTTTTGGTGATCAAGACACTTAGAGAGTGTGATCACATTTAGGTTCGATAGCCATACTATTAAGAGGGGTGAATTTTGTATCGAAATGCGGTTATCAAAGTGCCACTAGATGCTCTAACTCATTGCATATGCATTTAGGATCTAGTGGAGTGCTAACACCCTTGAAAATGTTTGTGAAAATATGCTAACACATGTGCAAAAGGTGATACACTTGGTGGTTGGCACATTTGAGCAAGGGTTAAGAACTTCACCGGTGGAGTGTCCGCTCATAGAGTGTGGATAGTTCGATGGTGCCATCGGCGCCCTAGACAGAAAAGACGGAGGTCACTGTAAGTGACCAGACGCTGGTCTCAGTTGGACTGGCGTGTCTGGTCAGTGGTAGCAGAGGGCGCACAGTGTCGGTCTCTGATCGGACGCTGGGTCACTTAGTGACCGAACGCTAATAGGGTGCGTCCAATCCTACTGATGTGGCAGTGGACAGAGGAGTCACCGAGTGACCAGACGCTGGGAGTGCCCGGTCGAGCATGACCGGACACATTCGATCGTGAAAAGTCCTCTCTGGATGCTTACTAGAAATGACCGGACACTGGGGTTCATTCATCCGGTCACTTTGAGCTACTGCGTCCGGTCGTCACTTGACCATTGAGATCGGGCGATCAACATTTGAAGAGAGGGGACACGTGGCACGCATCACATGACCGGACACTGAGGTCCAGCGTCTGGTCAATATGACCGAAGCGTTCGGTCACCCCGTGTTGTGCCCAGTGAAGGGGTACAACGGCTCTATTTCATGGGGGCTTCTATTTAAGCACCATGGCCAGCTCAAGCTCAGTCTCTTGGCCATTTGTATTGACATAACAACCTTGTGAGCTTAGCCAAAGCCCTCCCACTCATCTCCATCATTGATTCATTATCTTTATGAGATTGGAAGAGAATCCAAGTGCATTGCTTAACTGTTTGCATCTAGAGGCACTTGGTGTTCGTGTTTCGCTATAGGATTCGCTTGTTACTCTTGGTGGTTTCCACCACCTAGATGGCTTGAAGCAGCAAGGATCATCGAGCGGAGGGTGGTGATTGTCTTTGACTCCGATCATGGTGATTGTGAGGGGTTCTTGACCTTTCCGCGGCGGAGAGCCAAAAGGTACTCTAGTGAATTGCTCTTGGCTTGTGTGATCCTCATGTTGCGTTGGTTGTGCGGCACCCTATTGAGGGTTTGGCGTGTGATGCCAATTAGCGCATGAACCTCCAAGTGAGTGAATCGCCACAACAAGGAGTAGCTTGCCGGCAAGCAAGTGAACCTCGGTAAAAAATCATTGTGTTCATCATTTGATTCGGAGGTGATTGGTCTTCATTGGTATTCATTCTTATGATTTTTTGGCTCCTTCCTTGACACAACGGTATAAACATGTTGCTCACTCTCTTTATATTACCGCAAACTAGTTGTCAAGCTCTTTAGTGTAGCTAGTTGTGAGAGCTTGTTAGTTTGGTTAGTGTGGCTCTTTAGTTAGCTTTTGAGAGCACACTAACTTAGTGTAGTGTCATAGCTATTGTGTGGATAGAAACTATATAAACTAGAATTGTGGTAGGTGGCTTGCTACTTTAGTAGGCTAGAGCAACACTTGCTTCTCCTCATAATTGTCTAACCGGTTTGTTAAGTGTTGTTGTAGATTTTTTTAATAGGCTATTCACCCCCATCTAGCCATTAGGACCTTTCACTAAGGCCGATCAACATATAAAATCAGCCAAAGTGATGGTCATTGGGCCATGACAAAAAATAAAAGCATTTAGGGCATTAGACCAGAAATAAGATGCAGAAATTAGGAGTGAATCATTCCACTCCATCTCAGACAACAAGAGTGTCAAGCATTGATTCAAGTCATAAACCTCCCAATCTATAGCCTTTTTCTTGGATACCCTACGAAACCAGTTTCTCCATCCTCTAGGCATTTTGGGCCAGTTTCTGAAAGGAGTTTTGGTGTTTCTGGAGGACAAATCCACTACAGATTGTTTGAAGGGGATTTGGTTGGTTTCTTGATAGATAAAATCAAATGGGTTAGGGTCACCCATAGGCCCAAGAAAATAGACATTGGGAGCAACAGCTGATGGAATCAAGATTTCGTTCCTCATTTCCTAGAAATCAGATAAAATAAATTTAAGAAGAAAAGAAATGCAGGGTAGCGGCCAGTACTTGGAGAACAGGAACTTGAAAGCATACCTTAGGGATGTTGTTGGGTTCATAAACCCAGGGTCCCTCGGGGACCGGCTTCTATGCCAAGGCTGGACCCAAGAGTCTAAAAACAACAGGGCAAAGGAATGATCCAGCAATCGACCGAAAGGCCAGGCCCAATAAGAGCAACACCCGCTCATCAGCTACTTTGGCCCACCTCTCCGACCGGAGCACCTAGTTCGGGCTTCAGCCACCTCCGGACAGCCTCTCCGATTAGAAGACCTACCCTGAGCCCTACTTCTGACTCCGACCCCGTGTCCCTCCAACCGGGGCTCGTAGGAACCCTGCTCACCGCTCTTCTTCGACCGACGCACTCAGAGCCGACTAGAGCCATCCGACCGGGGACACCCGCTCGGAAGGAACTAGAAGGCGTGCGGGAAAAGGCAAGGCAAGGCTCACAAGTCAAAACCACTATACCAAGGACCATACCATGCACGGAATAGCACTCTGCGGCCACCCTGACACAAACAGTATTGTAGGCGCCGACGTCTCCCATTACAGTATTGTAGGGGCCGCTAAAACTCCCATACGGAAAAAACCCCCGCGTGTCCCTAGACATCGATAGCGGTATGGGCACCAGGATTTATCGTACCGGGTGAACATAGTGAGGCTCCTCACATACCTCTAGGCATTAAACAGTTTTTTGCAGGTACTGACGTCAACCCTTCCTGAAGAAGATAGCGCCATCTCCCACGTGCACCTGACATTCTACAGTGACATCAACAGCGCTGTGGGGGCCTACCACTGATCGATCCTCGCCAGCGTGGGCAACAAGGCTTAAAAACATCCGTACCCTCTCCCTCTCACCTATAAAGCCATCCCCTTCATCTATAAAAGTGGATGGACTCCCTCCAACAGAGGGGACCGAATGATCGAAGACTAATTCTAGTAGGCCAGAGTTCCTTAGATCGATAGCTCACAACCACAGAACCACCAAGTTCCGACCGCAAGCACACGCTTGAACTCCTAGCTCATAGCGAACTTCCTGTCACTCTCGGCCCTTCCGGTCGGAGCCGAACGGACCTCTTGTAAACCCCATCTTTCTTCTTCTCATTTGTAACCCCACTGCAAACTTCGAGCACCTGGGCTCGGGAATAAAGTCACCAACCGACCCCGACTGAACGTATGGCACGTTGCTTAAACCAGTATAAATCATGTGTCATTAAGTGCTAGGCCACCTCCGATCACAACATACAGCAAAACTACAAATATTCACTAGTTGGTCATATTCTGCACCGATAGATGTGGTCACTGGTTACCATTACAGCCGAAGCAGATTTGAATCTAAGGAAGATCGCTTGAATAAAAGCTTTATAGGGCTAGGGTTGAGACTTTGGCGATGGCGGCGTCGGCTATTAAAATTTGCTCGAAAAAGAAGGGAAAAGCAAATGGGCTGAGTGAGTTGGGATACTGTTGGGATATTATATAAGACTCAGACCGAGAAATTAGGAGTCACGCATATATCTCGGAATAAAATGGTTGCGACGCGATAAACAGGTAAATAGAAATTTTGGAATAAAATCATTTTTATCCCAAAATTGGGGGGCATGTGTTTACACCAAAATTTGGAAAGAAGAACGCGGGAACTCGGAGCTTCCAAGATTGTGTCAATCAAGGAATCGATTGCATAAGGATTGATATCAGCTGATTCAGATGTAGCACTAGAATCGGCTCTCCTCGAATGACGTCAGCAGATAACGACAATGAGCTACGGTTGGCGTCGGGAAATATATGTCGGACTCTACAAAAAGGGAAAGATTAGGGTCTAAACTATCTTAAGTTAGGAATATTTTCTTTTATACCAAGGATTGCAATGAGTCGTACTTGAGTATGATTCATGCTTAGGCTCCAGGTATAAATAATGGACCCCAGCTATTGTAAAAAAGACAACCAATCAATCAATACAAGTTACTTTTTCGGCTTTACGCCAACCCTTAGGAGTAGGAGTAGTGTAGATCTCGGTGAGTTCTTCAACAAGCAGGGCTGCATTGGTCGGGCCGACCTCCGGCTTGTTTGTAAGTACCGTCATGGCTTATACTTTTGTTTATACGACAGCATCGGTTAAGTTCGACCTCCATTGTGAACTCTAGTATAAGCTAGTTATCGACTCTTATCTAGTTCAAGTACGGCTGCATCGGTTAAGTTCGACCTCCACTGCTTGAATTAGATTAAGGTCAAGTTATCGACTCTACCTAAGGGTGGCATCCTTCGTGTAGATTCATTAAGTTACCGATCTTGCTAATGTTCTTATTATTATTAGTTTTCAACAACATCAACCTGCCCGGTCAAGATCGATCTAGATCAGCCTCATATCTTTTTAGTCTGTCGTTTGCTTTGTTACAACACGATGTTTCTTACTTTGAGCGACAGGTTATGTTTCATCGACTGTTCTACTTCGATCTCGATCGTGCATAGTATGTGGTTAAGGCATGGCTGATCTTGAGGAGGTTTGTTGACTAGTTAAATTTGGCCTATAGTTCGCTATTATGGCTGTAACGATCCGGTCGATCCCCACTGATGGCACTTTAGATTGAAGGATGTTAGTTGGTAGATTTGTTTTCGATCAGGTGTGGCCTTGGCTGTTTGCTATGCCTGCATCAGCTAAATAGCCGATCGCCTATGCTTTAACGCCTATAGTGTGTCTCCAAGGTTCTATTAAATGTGAATAGATTTGTTTACTTTAAAGGTTTGATTTGTTGTCTTTATCACGGCTGCCATCGATCCAGTCGAACCCCACTATTAGAGATAACAGGTTAAGTCTCATGAGTTCATAGGTTTGTCCATGTTAAATAGTCGATTGTTCTCACGTTGTAGTCCCTTTTCCACCTGAATTGGCTATTTCAGCCGATTTGTTTGAGCTTTCACACATAGCGTGTCTTTCGGAAAGCCTATCAATGTGTAGATGTTTTTACAGATTCTTCGGTTTTAGTTTGTTATTATCATCATAGCTGTCATCGATCCGGTCAAACCTCACTATTGATGATAACATATTAGATTCATAGCGTTTGTAGATCCATTTATACTAAACAGTCGATTTGTTTGCATGCTATATCCTTTCTCGATAGATTCATCGGCTCAATGTTTTATATTGGTAATACTCACCTAGCTGATGTTTTTAATTACATCTGCATGCATTGTACTTGTCAACATAAAATCAATCGCGATCCACGAGTTTATAGTCCGTAATAGCCGATTTCTACGCGTATCGTCCGTTTAGTCGATTTTCCCGTCTGGCTGCTCCCGAAGTGGCACACTTGGAACTATTTGGGCAAAGCCAGCATGTTCCACCTTAATTTACTGATAAACTTTCTCTCCTTGTCAATTGCAGGTCAAATTGACTAGCATGCCTCGGGAGAAATTCGTAGGATCGGCTAGCCTTGCGTTGAAACCAAGCGGATCTCCAGCCTTGCTCCATCAAGCAGATCCTTCTAGTTTGCTGTGTGCTAGGCACATCGACACATTTTTGGGCCAACACCAGCGCAACAGCTTGGCTGACTTTGCACATGCAAACAGCCTATGCACCCGGGGAGCTATAGAGAAATACCAAACGACCTTTACGGGACCTCCTCTGGTCTTGGTACCCTCATCTAATGGCCCTACCTTGTACCGTGGAGCTTCACACTTGGGGCACTTGTCCAAGTCTTTGTATTTTTCTCTACGGTAGAATATGCAATCATTGGAACACGCATGGATTTTTTTCAACCTCGAGGCCGATGGGGCAGATCATTTGCTTGGCCAAGTATGTCTTTTCTGGTAACTCATTTTTTTCTGGAAGCATTTTCCTTATTATACCTAACAACTTATCGAAGCCTTTATCACTCAATCCGTTTGTCGATTTGAACTCTAATAGCATGATGTCGGCTTCCAGTTTGCTCATTGGACAATTCCTATACAATAGTATTTTGCCATCTTGTCATATTTTCTCTAGCTTTCTCAGTTGTCTTTCACTAAGACATCTGGTTTCTACATTACGTAGCAGCTGAGAAATGCCATCGTTATCCTCGGTATCGTCAGCTAGCGTGTTCCTAAACACATTATTAACTGTGGCCATAGGTTCCGTGTTGACACTGGGTTCCTCGTCAGCATCGTGGATGGCTACGTCAGGCAGGTCCACATCATCATCATTTTCCTGCAGAACATTCAGACCAACCTCGCCATGCATAGTCCATATCGTATGGTTTGGCATGAACCCCCTAGTAATCAAGTGCAATCGTATAGACTCAATTTGACGAAAGTTCCTTTGATTCTTGCAATCTTTACATGGGTAGAAGACAGGGTTCCCATTCCCAACATGGGTTTTGGCATTGGTGATAAATTGGGTGACGCCATGCATGTACCGCTTGTCCGTTCAGGACAGATGCATCCACTCTGGATCCATCTCTGCATAAAAAAATACTGAGACAGTAATTACAAAGAATTAATAAGAAATCGAGCTTTATGAACAACAATTGTAGCTCGAAAGTACCATTTTTGAAAAAAACATTATTGTACACTAATTATTGGAAAATTAAAATTGGTAGCCCCGGCTCTGTAAATTGAAAATCATAGTAAAAAACAATTATTGCACAATAATGAAGAACAATTATTCTATTCTACTTCTAAGAACTAATTATAGCATCACATACTAACAATGACGATCTTGACCACCGTGGAATAATTAGCTAGGAATTTAAATATGTTCATAGACACCAACCTTTTGGATGATGGATTCACTATAATTTAAGCCTTGCACAAATATCCAATTGGAAAAGTGCTCTCTAGAATGGAGAAAAAACTAGAATGAGAATCAAGCAATGTAGCCATCAAAACAAAGCTAATTAAGCAACAAAATCTGAGTGAATGTTTGTTACCAACCTTAAAGCAACAAGATCAAGCCATTCTTTAAAATCCAAGCGCTAGCTTCATGGTGAAGAGCAACCGCAACAATGGAGGAATGGCCCAAACGCGCGCCTCTGTTCTCGGGATGAAAGAGAGGAGGAAGAAGAGGACGGCTGCAGCCTTTTTGTGTTGTAGGCTTATCACCGTCGGTTCTTGGCTAGAACTGACAGTGATAGATTCCAATCACTGTCGGCTCTTTGCTTCAACCAGCAGTGATAAGTGGCCGCCAAAACACTACCGGATCAAGCCACAAACCGGCAGTGATGTGGTCCTTCACTGTCGGTTTTAGCCCAGCCCCAATCATTTTTTTATTTTCAAGTTCATAACTGGCAGTGAAGGTACATCACTGCCGGTTCTCACAAATCTAGCAGTGATGAGGCCGGCAGTGATGTCCAAATCTATAGTAGTGTAGGGAGGCCACCACATCTAAGAACTTAAAACATATTTTCTTGTACCCTAAACGATTTTAAATAAAAATGTCTATCAACTATAAAGTTGCAGATCTCTTCAAGCTCTACAACCTTGATATAATGTTCACCTTCATCCAACTACATTTTGAAAAGTTATGTTTTTTGTTGCACTAACACTAACCTTCTTTACAAATGCTTTTTATACAAACAATTCGTAACACTAACCGCTTCTAGAAATATTTCTACAGATGTGGTACTAATCACCCTTGAAAATAGATGAATTTTTTAGGAGCGGCTAGAAACATTGATCGCCTATATAAATTGATTTCTGGATACCGATAATCTCAGAAATCATGTTTAGAAATGGTTTTTAATGAACCCCTTTCAAAGTAAGAGACATTTGTGCAATAGTATGAGCTTTGAGGATGGCCAAGGACTCCGACATGGAGGTGTACCCCGTGCTAGCTCTGTGCTCGTGAATGTTCACGATGATCCTCTACCTGCGGATGGTTGCACGGAGGGATGCGTCTCCATCAAGGATGTCCACGCTAGCATGCATCCATCGCCTAGAGCTGGTGGTGGCGTGCTGCATCCCTCCTGCTACGGGGATTTCTGTTCGGGGTTCCTTGTCCCGTCTCTGAAGGCGGCCACAAATGCTGTTGGCCTGGCCGATGAAGCACCTGCTGGTCACCAGTGGGCCGGCCGCTCAACATAACCATTCATTATCTATACTTCTTCGTTTTCCTAATCATAAAAAAAGTAGACTAAACTTTTGGGTTAGGTAGGTTTGGTAACTCGCGTGCTCTGACGTGGTGGCCCAACGGATGGTTCTGCACCTGGTCAAACACTTAACTAATCTACTCTTACTTGATCTTCTCCACCGAGAAATTCCAGCTCAGGTTGACTCCACATGTCATTATGATACAAGTGTTAAATCTTAAAAAGTTCGCGAATTAAATGTCAATTATCAAAATCTCTCCCGCTAAACATGTCAAGTCAAGTGAAGATGATTACCTAAAGGGAGGATATGGAGATGAGGTCCAATGGAGACCTGTAAAAAAAACTGTGATCTATTTATATATTCATCTCTTCCTATCTTTTCAGTGAATCACACAATAAACTAATATATTCTTACTCGATCTTTTCTCCTAAGAAGTCCTCGCTACTGAATCAAGTCGATTACTTGAATCCAGATGGATAAGTTCTACTATAACGAACCTAGCGAGCTGAGCTACGCTAAGTCCATCATATCTTCCTATCTTAATTCTTATGTAGGCATATTTTCTCGTATCTTGTATAGCAAAGAATTTTCATCTCTCTATTATTTAGTTCCAATATGACCACCATTTTGTTAGATGACACCCTAATTAACAGTCATAGAAATAATTCTAGTTTCTAGTTTAGACTATTCTTGCACCCCTCGCCAAATCCTGACAATGACTGATTAACACATTGTTGATTTGCGTGGTGGAGCCGTGGAGGTGGTGCCAACATTCAAAGAACACACGGTTTTGGAGAAAGAGACTTACACAGTGTATCTTTCAGTCTATTTTCACATGATTGTACGTTTGAGTGTCATCCTAAATCCTAAATTCCTCGAAATTTACAGCAAACTTGTATGTTAGTTACATATAGGAAATTTGTTGGATAGGCTTCTTTGTTCCAAAGGAACACGCATGGGTGAAATTTTTCCACGGTGGGCCAAGGTTTTTCTCGTATGCATGTTTAGCACGTTTTGTCCAGAGAGTCCACACTCAGTACATGCATGTGCTCGTTGAGGTGCCCATGTCTGTTACGTTTTAAATTCTTCGAAACCGGTGGCAGCTTTCTCTGGATTCTAATACTTTATTAAAACCACCGGCATGAATTTTCGGTTCAAACACAACTCCAGCTCTGACGATATTTTCTTGGATCTATCCTTAAAGAAGTAACTGATCCACGGCTTTGACTCACCAAATGATTAAAGCCTGCAGGAGGTCAGGTCATGGCGGCAATCACGTCTAGAAAAGACCCCCGTTCCGGCTGCCCGCGAGGTGGAAACGGGATTTTTTTTGATGGAAACAGGAGGGGCTTGCCCCTACGGCCCTACTGTGATTTTATTGGAAACGGGATATTTTAGCATGATATATTCAGAGACGATGAACCATCTGTTATGCTTCCTGCAGGCTGTGGATGACATTTTGACACTACTATAGAAACTATTTTTAGAGGCAGCTTGTAGCCCTTTGTAAGGACGGTTTGGCCAGCCACCCCTACCAAGCCGCTCCTACCGTACCGTCTCTACAAATCGTGCATTTGTAGGGGCGGTTCTCAGGCCGCCCCTACAAATCGATTTGTAGGGGCAGCTCGTATTACCGGCCGTCCCTATAAATTGATTTGTAGGGGTGGCTGTAGTACTAGCCGCCTCTATAATACCTGTTTGTAGGGGCGGTTCAATCTAGAACCACCCCTACAGTATGTTTTCCTGCAAAAAAATTTCAAATTTACAATTCAAATTCGACCAGAACACTGTTTGTTTCCGCGTATTCCATCCAGTGTTCGCGTTGCCGAACGCCCCGCGACCAGCGTTCCGAACCGCGTTCGCGTTGCCGAACGCCCCGCGACCAACGTTCCGAACCGCGTTCGCGTTGCCGAACGCCCCGCGACCAGCGTTCCGAACCCCTTATACTACAAGCACAAGAGTATTATATAAACTACAATTACAAGTACAATTCACAAGAATATATACAATCCATCATTAAATATATAAATTTCATACACATTGTTATCAACGTCCTAGAGCTAGCCTTTCAGTCTCACGAAGGTGTTGGTACTGAGGAATTCTACCTAAGTCAGACTCTCGGACATGGTAGGCGCCTTTGACGTGTACAATCTGGTCCAATATGAAGTTGCAAAGGTCGCCGATAAGCTCTAAGAGTTGGTCCTCCTTGTATGGGTCTCTTTTCATTCCTTTCTCTTCTTTCCACTATAAGAGAACAAGTTTCGGTTTAGTATTTCATACCATGTACGAAGTTTTTATACTATGGGTGAAGAGGTTCAAACTTACCCTTAAGGGGTGTCTCCTGTAGGCACCGGTGTTACTCATCATAGAACATATATAGTTTCCACAATGTACACTCCCAGGCTTCTGCTTGGGGCACTGTGTGTTTTGCATATAAAAATGTTAAGTAATGCTTTTGACAGTCATGTAATGGAGTACTAAAGAAGTAAGTTACACTTACCGCATATAGTGTTTTTATAGCCAACTTTTTTCTTCCTTGCTGGATCATGCCTTCCATGATGATTAGTGACATAGAACCTAAGTGCCCTATTCGAATTATTTTAGCAAATACAACTTGTTAGTATCCAAAAGTGAACGTTACAAGTATGTATACAAACAGATAAGCTAATGAGGATTGTCGATATGTATACGTCTTGAGAAACGATATGAAGTCTTTGTATGTCACCGGGTCCCTATCTATTGAATCTAAGACCCATGCCATGCTCCTTTCGACATCGACGGCTATACAAATCCAGTGGTTGCTGCATGGATTTAATCATAGAACTAGATAAGCTCTTTTGCATCGAATAAAATATATCGAACAAAGCTTTAAGTATAGAGTTGAACTTACTCGAAGTTGTATGGTAGCCATATAGTAGAGTGTTGTTGGAGAGTTTTGAAAGCCAGGGCAATGTATGCTGCAACCTTAAGGGACTCTTCCCTTAGTTTCGCCATACGGATGTGCTCTTTCTCCCGAAGAGTCTTTGCAGCAGCTAGCTCTTTCGCATTCAGTTTCTACTATTTAGGGTAATTAAAATTTGTTTGGGCTATAGCTTGAGGGTCTAGATACCCGGCTTTCACACTTGGCATTTGTTTGACAACGTGCACTTGCATTCTACAAATCACGGTGTGGGTTAGTTACAACAAAATTCAAAGATTACATTCATATCATATTGGGAGGACAAGGACTTACAGGCACCACGTGCGAATTAGATTCATCTCCATTTCTCCCAGGTGAAAGCATGTGTGCATGTCATTGAAGTCAAAGACAATTTTCCCGACTGGGCTTCCAAATGTGCCAGTGGGGAAGCATGCTTGTATGAGGTCTATGCTCGTTGGGAGAACACGCAAGTACCAATCATGGAACCTTCTCATTCCAAGTGGTAGGCGCTGGATGTCCCAGTTTGGTAGGAAGGGCTTGCCTCTTTCATATGTTTTCGGGCAATCCTTTGACCATTTGATGGCATCAACATTTGGATACTGCTTTGCAATTTGGTGGAGTTTGCTAGTGATGGCCTCCTCAGAACCCCGTGATGGGACTTTTTTAACTTGGTTCTTAGGCTTGAACTGGTCATGGGAATACCACTTGAACATAAACTGGCCTTATGGTGATTGGATGCTTCTTTCGAAGTTCCCATTCAGGCATGTCCTCATCTTCTTGTGCATCACCTTCTTTAGGAGGCACTCGTTGTTTATGTATCGGCTGTGCTTGTTGAGAAGACCGTGGCATCTCATCATGCACTTGCTCGATACGAGCTGGAGAAGGTTGTGGCATCTCATCAGGCACATGCTTGCTAGGAGGCGGGGAAGAATATGGCATCTCAGGAATGTGGTGGTCACAAGATGGTGAAAATATCTCCCCGACCTCAACAATTTGCTCCAAATTTGGGAGAGAGGGGGACGGCGAAGAAGCAGTCAATATAATATCCTGTTTGTGCCAGAGGATGAACTGTCCCATAACATCTCCAAGTAACACCAGCCCCTCGGGAGTTGCGTAGTCTATCCTCCACTGCATGAACTCGGGCTTCACGGTATGCACCTCGACCCTAGTGTAGTTCGGTGGTATCTTATTATTGTGGTGTAAGCCGCCAGGAGGATGTGCCACACCCATTGCCACCTCCATCACAGTGTTCTACCGACCGCTGAGAAACACCAAGGTGCAACTAGTTGGTTCCCGTATGCGATCGATGGGGGTTGTGGCTATAGTGGAACCTTGGCTGCTAGGAACTTTCAGAGGGCTGCCAACTAATGCCAGTTCTCCCGGCAGCATCACTAATATCCGTGGCTCCGTAGACAGTCCTTACTTCTCCAGCGCCTTCGCAACTAGAGCCTTTACTTAGAGCTCAAGATTAGTCTCCCAGTCTCTGCCATGTTTCTTGTACATGCGCCTGTCCTCTTCGAATCTTTGCTTCCAAGTCATCCTTTTCCCTAGCCCCCTGGTGCGGCCTATGTGCTCCTTGTTTACCAAGCCAAGGCTAAGCTCGTCCCTCTCTCTGGAAGGATTGAATGAGCCCTTCTCCTTGTCTTCAGCATATTTTAGTATCCTTGATACTGCCTCTTGGGTCTCTGGCTTATCAAACTTAAGATTACCGCTGGATAATTCTGTACTCCTCGCATATATCCAATTCCTTGAGCGTACCTTCAAATTTGTCACATCGATATTCCCAGTAGATGCGGCCTCTTCGTCCACCTTCCTAAACTGCTCTTCCTTGGCATAGTAGCCACCGAGGCCTTGATGATGGTGGTGTTTGTTCCTCTTCACCAGCTCGGTGTTATGGGCACTAAGCTCCAATGCCTCCGGTGAAGTCTTTTGAGCCACGAGCTCATCCCATTGACTAGGAGTTATTTTGCCGAACTCGTTGAAGGAAGTTAACCCCTTTTGGATATACTTTGTGTTGAGCTCCGACCTCCAACATTAGAATGACTCTCCCATCTTCCTGAAAGCATTTTTTACCAGTTCATGCTTACCCTCCGAAAATCTAAAATTGAGCTTCAGCTGCATATCCCATAGTTCATTCTTTTTATTCTCTGGTACCTCTTTCCAGTTAGGGATTGCTGGGTTCAATTTATCTCTTACTAGGGCCCCGATCGCATTATGGAATCATCCTCTTAATTCCTTTGGCTCAAGGATCTCCCCTGCTGGCCCGACCTCCATTATCACATAGCATGCCTTATCTGGATATAGATTTCCTTTTCTATCCCCTCATTTTCTCTTAGGCTTGGTAGTCGTGGTTGTGTCTTAAGGTTGTGGAGCAGAGGCATCGTGATCCATCTCTGTGGCTGTTGCCTCTGCTCTCTTTTCCTCTACTTTGTCTTGTCCAGTGAGATGTCACAGACGTCGACGTCGTCTTTTCCGAGTTTCAGGAGGGACCTGTATATATGATAGGTCAAAGTGTTAGCAGAGGTAACATAGCCAAAGCTTTAGCAAAATTTACAAACTAAGGCTTTTTCCCTACCTCCTCGTTCGGGTCAAAATCCTTGTCCAAATCTTCCTCCGTTAGCCTCCTTCTGGCTTCACATGGGAAAGGATCCTCAGGATTTTCATATCCCTCTTCTGAGTCATCATCATCATCATCATCCTCTTCTTCTTCGCCTTTAGCAGCCTCTCCTGCTCTTCCTTCTACTCCCCCTTCCTCCTCGTCACACTGCTCCTGAGTAAGCATCACTTCTAGATCCTTTTCTAACTTGTTATCGAATTGCTCCTGAGTTAGCTGGTCCTCTAGTGCTTGCTCCTCATAGGTTGGCTGCTCATCATGCTTGGGGCATCGGGCTGCACTATCTGGTGTCAGCGACATTATTTCATGCTTTGTTCTAATAGATGCAAGAAGTGTGCTTTAGGTATGCGAGAAGGTATAAGAAATAAAAAGGTCTATAAACCAAAGTAGTCCTATAAAACAACAATATATCAAAAAAACGAGTAGTAGCAGTAGTAGAGGCCTCAGAAACATGTCAATCCTCATTTGATCATGAACTTGGAGCATCAAGGCATCATAACATAGAAGAGAGAAGAACGTAATGTAGGGGCGGCTGCTAATGATGCCAAGTTCCTCACAAGTTCTTGATCATCAGCTCATATTCCATATAATGTATGGACTTGGACAATTTCATCATCGGCAAAACAAAGGAGAGAAGAGGAGAGAGGAGATTTGACAAAAAAAAGCAACAGCTGCTTAACAAACATAGAGAGAAAAAGATGTAAAAAAGCAGCAACTGCTTCCCAAACATAGAGGATAGGAAAGGTGGGAAAAATAGAGGAGAGGGGAGATTTGGCAAAAAAAAGTAGGTGCTGCTTCCCAAAAAAAGCAACAGCTGCCTACTGACTTTGCTCGATCACACATGAACATCATATGCTTAATATCTTCCGAACCTGATAGGCAGATCGGACAATCAAAAGTAGTAGACAGTACTAGTAGGGAAGTAGTAGAATTAGTTGACAGAAGTACAAGTAGTTGATAGAAGACAGAAGTAGAAGTAGTAAATAGTAGTAGTAGGGAGGTAGTAGAAGTAGAAAAAAAAGCAACAACTGCTTAGGAGAGGAGAGGAGTAGAGTGGAGTAGAGGAGAGTAGTAGTAGAAGAGGAGTGGTAGAGTAGTAGGAGAAGAGCAGGAGGACAGTATAGTAGTAGAGTAGTAGTAGGAGTAGCAAGTAGTAGTAATAGAAGTTGTAGGAGACCAACCAGCAGCCACTAGTAGTAAGAGTTGATAGAAGACAGAAGATAATTAGTAGCAATAGTAGTAAGTAGAGAGAGGAGTAGTAGGAGTAGCAAGTAGTAGGAGCAGCTGGCTAGCAGCCACCAAGTACTAGGAGCAGACAGCAAGTACAAAGAAGATTAGTAGCCACTAGCCACATAATTCTAGGGAAGGTGTGACTGCCGTTGAGGAACCTGTCAACTGTCCAAATGTCTCAGAAATTTCCTACAAATATGCTCAGATGTTCCAAGATTTTCTTCAATCATTAGGCTTCCCTTTGTGGAGCAGGATTGACAACTCTGGGTTTTGGCGCCAACTCACAGTATGCTCTCTAACTTCTCAATTCGCAGCTAGATGCTTCTATTTTATGTTTATATTGGGATTTAGAACCAGGACTACTATAGAATTAACATTTTTACACTAGGATTGTTTTAGGTTCGTGAGGGAAGATGTCCAGCTGAAGCTGTTGTTTCACAGAATGCAGAATCACAAATATCAGAAGTCATGCTTATTGTGCAGGTTATTTAGAGTAAAACTTCACTTGTAGTGTCAACCTTAATGAGTCATAAATAGGGTGTTTGGTTTGAGGAACAAGTTAGTCCATTATCTCCAAATTCCTTACTTTTTTATTTGGTTTGTGAAATGGAATAGGTTGATTCATCATCACCTTATTCCTCATGAGCCAATAAAAGAATGGAGTCATTCTACCAAATTTGAGGAATGAACTCATGATGCACCACCTCATCTAGTATGGTTTGATTGCTCAAACCAAACACCCTACATTCCTAGTGGCTGGACGCTGACACCCTATCAAACTTTGCCTGTAATTTCAGGTGTGTTCAACAGGTGTTGATGAAGCTCTTATGAAAGAAGAGTTTGACAAGCTGTCTACTGCCCTGATACAAGGAGCAGCAACATGCTCACCTCCCTTGCCACTGACAACTATTGTAGTGCAAGTAAGTTTTCCCAGCTTCTTCAGAACTATGATTTGTGGCTGTTCTTATTAGCTTCATTTTTTGCTTGTAAAGCGTATTGTCTGTTGTCCAGTAAAAGCTATAGCATGTTAAATTCAAGAGAGGAAATTGAAGTAATGTAATGGCATCTAACATACAGAGGATTTTTTTACAATAGCTGTTCATTTTTTTACTAGTTCATGGTATAATGTACTGCATCTAACAAACAGAGGAAATAGAGGAAATTCGATGCCACCAAGGAGAACATGCCCAATGAACTGGCCATGATGATGAGAGGTCACTGCTACCGATTGAGCCATTGAAGGAAAAACAAAAAACAGTGCAAAGAGCTAGAAGAAAGCATCAGCACACTCACCGGAGAGCTCGGGAAGGAGTGCGGACGCCGGTGGAGGTGTGCGGACACCGGAGAGCATGGGAAGGAGTGCGGACGCCGGTGGACATGCGCGGAGGCTGCCCGCCATTGGAGGTGTGGACGGTAGGGAAGGAGTGCGGACGCCGGAGAGCTTGGGCACCGTGGTCGCTCGCCGCGGGAGGGAGCATGGACGGCCGACACACCTAGGCCACGGGAGGGCGGGGAGCATGCCCGCGACACCTCAAGATCGGAAACCCTAGCGCCATCGGCCGGGTGCGGGGAGGGGCGCGGGTGTCAGGAGAGGTCCGGGGGTGCGGAGAGGGGGCGCGGGCGTTGGGAGAGGTCCAGGAGGCAGCGGCGGCGGGGCGCCGGGGAAGGAGTGGGTAGCCTGACGGCGTCGGAGAAAGAAGAGAGCGCCCTACAGGTTTTCACCCGTGCGCCCTTGTATTTATACTCAGGCCGATTTCTAGGGGCGGTTCCTGATCCAGCCGTTGTAGGGGCAGTTCTTGATCCAGCCGCCCCTACAAATATTTTCTATTTTTTTAAATTATTAATTCTGTATTTTTATATCACAAAAACACAAAGTAATATAAAAACAATTGTATATATGCACAAATATAATGTTTTCTATTATTCTATATGTGCAGAAATATATATAAAAACAATTATAGTCAAAACAATATAGAAAACAAAAAAACAAAAATTAAAATTTTGAATTTTAAAACTTCGACTATAATTTTATGACATTAAATGAAATAAAATGAAAATATTGTAAACATAAAAGTTGTATAACTCATCAACATGTACAACTTTTATTTTGGTCATCTTGTCATGTGACTTTGTTTGAACGATTCAAAATTTGAAATTCAAACAATTTTAACTTGAAACAATATTTTGAAAGAGTAAATGATTTCATATGAAAAACTCATGAATACCAAAGTTGTAGAACTCATCAATATGTACAACTTTTATGTTGATCATATTTTCATTTGACCAAATTTGAACAGTTGAAATTTTGAATTTCAATAAATGACAACTTCAAACAAGATTTTAAAACCTTAAATGATTTCTACAATAAAAGTCGTGAACATAAAAGTTGTTGAACTCATCACTATCTACAACTTTTATTTTGGTCACTTCTTCATGTGACAAAGTATTAGTAAACATTGTTCACAAATTCACATATGACTCATAGTTTCATAAACTATATGAGAAACATGTTGATTTGTGAACAATGTTTACTATCACTTTGTCAGATGAAGAAATAATCAAAATAAAATTTTTAGATCTTGATGAGTTATACAACTTTGGTATTCATCACTTTTTTAGCTAAAATCATTTAATGGTTGAAAATCTCATTTGAACTTGTCATTTTTTTAAATTTGAAAATTTAAAGTGCTCAAACTTTGTCAAATGAAAAGGATGACCAAATCAACACACAAACTTGATAGGGCATGATTTTAGAAAATTTTAGGAAAAAAACCATTATATTTGGAGTTAGTATGAGGGAGAAAGACTAGTTACAAATTTTACCCAGAGATTAAAAAGAAAAATCACAACTGTTCATGATGATCAATGATGAACAAGTGTGATTTCTCTTTTTAATCTATGGCTAAAACTTGTAACTAGTTTTTCTCCCTCATACTAACTCCCAATGTGATGGTTTTTTTCCTAAAAAATTCTAAAATCATGCTATATCATTTTAGTCTAGTCATCCATCTTTGTCACTAATTTTGAACAATTCAAATTTTGAATTTTAGAAAATGACAGCTTCAAACCTGATTTTCAAACACTAAATGATTCCAGCTGTAAAGGTGATAAATATAAAAGTTGTATAACTCGTCAAGACCACCTACTTTTATTTTGGTCATTTCTTCATTTCATAAAGTGTTAAGTGATTTCATAAAGTTTTAATAGTAATAGAGTGGATGTTCAAATAGATTCATCTAGATGTTGCAAAGGGTAGTCTCACACACATGCATAAATGTAGTATCACACACATACAAAAATATGTAGTCTTACACACATATATAAATATATAGTCTCACACGCATGCATAAATGAAGTCTTACAAACACACACTTACACAAACACTCCACGTTCAACAACTAGCTAGCCCGCTGTAACGACTTTTCCCTTGACACCTTTTCGTTCCCATGGCAATATGTCTTTGGGTAGGTTCTTTTTCACAACACTGATCTTCTTAGGAAAGTTTGTGAATAGTGGCATCTCATCGTAGTTATTATAAGCTTCAACATCGTCCACGCCATCAACTCCAATAATGTGTTGTTTCCCAGAGGCAACCACATGCTTTGTCTTCTTCTTCGGGGGGAGGTTACTTTATGGGTCAGACATATAGAAAACTTGTGCAACATGTAAAGCGAGCACCCAAGGGTCATCTTGGTAGCCAAGATTCTTGAGGTCCAGGACTCTCAATCCGATCTCGTTCAGTTGGTGTTGTTTGATCCAGCGGCATCAAAACAGGGCCACCGTTATATCCTTTCCATAATCAAGTTCTCATATCTCTTCAATGATGCCAAATTATTGGATCTTTTGCCCCAATCCATCGAGAGCCTCTATTCAAACGCCGCTGTTTTGGTTCACATATTTACTATCCTTTGTGTGGGTATAGTACGTATACCCATTGATGTCATAAGCATTCCAAGATGTCACTTGTCTCGATGGCCCCTCTGCCAACCTACTGATGGTAATAGAGTCTATGGTTTCTCTAGGCAGTATGTTTTGGTCCTTCAACCATGTAGTTAGTCGTTGCTTGTGTTGTTTCATGACCCAATCATCCGAACAGCCATTTCTCTTAGCCATAATGACAGCCAAGTGTTCATCAATGTACGGTTGCATCAGTTGTGTCCTCTGCAAGACACTGTAATGCACCCGACTCACCTCTTTGTAATCATGGTCGATGAACACTTTTCTACCACTGGTGCCCTTCCCAGCCAGCCACCCTTGTGACGAGAATCGGGTTTACCAATCCCTTTCTATACTTTTAGGTACTCTTGACAGCACTCGATAACTTCTTCAGTACTGTAACCCTCTATCATGGAGCCCTCTAGGTATGCTTGATTATGCACGTATCGACTTAGAACCGACATGAACCGCTCGTAGGACCACATTTCATGCAAGTAGCATGGGCCCAACGCCTGTATCTGATGAACCATGTGAATCATGAGATGTGGCATTATATCAAAAAAAGCAGGAGGTAAACACATCTCCAGTTGGTTTTGTGTCTCCACCACAAATTCATGTAGGTCACTCAGCTCTTGCTTGCCAATCATCTTCTATGAGATATTCGAAAAGAAGTAGCCATGCGGGTGATGGCCATTTTCAAGAACTTTGGCTTTATAGCCCTGATTGCAATAGGTAGAAACACTGTCAGCATCACATGGCAATCATGAGCCTTGCAGTGTGTTATTGACAAGTCTTTCATCGACACTAGCTTCTTCACATTTGCTGAAAACCCAGTCGAGACTTTGATCCCCCTCAGGAAAGTGCATATAGCTCTTTTCTCATCTGGTGTTAGGTTGAAGCACGCCGCAGGCAGAGTGTATTTTCTATTAGCCTCAGGTATCGGGTGAAGCTGTGGCATCACGTTTAGCCGCACCATGTCTTTCCATGCTTTCAGACCATCCTTTGACTTGTCTATGTCCATCAAGGTAGCAATGAGACTCTCAAAGACATTCTTCTGCACGTGCATAGCATCAATGGCATGGGGGACCTCCAAGTCTGAAAAATAAGGCAGATACTAAAAGAAGATCGATTGTTTCTTGAAAGGTACGCCTTCGATAGGAGCTGTGCTTCTATCTCTGTTCGTCCCATCTGGATTCTTCTTTCCATAGATGACGCACATGTTTTTCACTATTCTATACACGTGTTCTCCGTTATGATGTCTCTCTAGAGGGGGTTCAATGTCCTAGGCGTTGTCATAAAATCTAAAGAATAATTTGCTACAGTACTTGTGACTTATCTTTAAGAAGCGTTGGTTCCTTAGGTAAACTATCTTCTTGGATGCATCCAGGTACACCGATGTAGTACCATCCAAGCAAACCAAGCATCCCGTCTTCCCTTTGATCTATCTAGACAAAGCAAACAGCGCAGGGTAATCATTGGTAGTAACAAATATTATTGCTCTACATATGAAGTCCTCCTTTTAGAACGCATCGTACATCTACTCCCAATGCCTCCATAGCCTCTCCATTTCTTGCATCAAAGGCTTGAGGAACACGTCTATATCAATGCCTGGTTGTTTAGGGCTAGAAATAAGAATATTGAGGAGAAGGTACTTTCTCTTTTGACACAACCATGTTGGGATGTTGTACATGGTCAAGCTCACTGGCCATGTGCTGTGGTCGCTCATCCTCTTATTGAAGGGATTCATTCCATCGGTACTCAAGCCAAACCATATATTCCTTGGGTCATCACTGAATTCTTTGTGCTTCTCATCAAACATTTGCCACTAACTACAATCAACTGGGTGTGCAATCTTATCATCATCCACCTTGCACTCATCATCCCACCATGTCATGAGTGCGGCTTCTTTAGGGTTTAGGAAGATATGTCTCAAGCGGTCGGTCACTGGCAGGTACCACATTACCAAGGCAGGAATTCTTCTCTGCTTTGCATCATTGCCTAATGGAGTGTCCTCTGGGGGCTGAGATTCTTGTACCACCTTTTTGTACCCTTCTTATTCCTCTTTTTCCCTATGGAGGCTTCGTCCCCACCGTAAAGGTCATTGTTCCTGTACCGGTTGGCCCCACACCGGGGACATTTATCTAGTGACTTGAACGTTTCACCACAAAAAAGTATACAGTGGTTGGGGCATGCATGGATTTTTTCAACCCCCATTGTTAATGGACTTATGACCTTCTTCGCTTGGTATGTGTTGGCGGGAACTGAGTTGGGTTGTGGCAGCACCCATGACAGGAGATGCAATAGATCATCGAAACTACAGTCTGGCCAGTCGTACTTAGCCTTCAGGATGAGCAGCTCAAGCACAAAACGTAGCAATGTCCAATGTGTCAGACAACCCTTTTCAACACATTACAGTCTCCTTCGATGCTTTTGTCACCCTTTCCAAATTTTTAGACCTTTCAGGCTATTTAGTAAAATCTCTGGTCCAAGGGCTCGAATCATGTCCTACAAATCATCTTCATCCCCGACACGTGCTCCACCATCATTATTGGCGCCACCTTCGTCGTTACCACCCCAACCACCAGTATCACCACCTTGTTCATTGCCAAACTCGAAATCCATTCGTGCATCAAGCTCTGCTGAATATTGGGATAGGGATTCTATGGTTTTATTGTTGTATTCCTCCTCATCCTCATCGTTAACAATAACCGTTTTACCATGATGAATCCACACTGTGTAGTCCTCAACAAATCCTCGCATAATCAAATATGATATGATGATAGTCACATCTGTCCATGCCATACGGTTCTTGCAATCTTTACAGGGGCAAATAATTGTATCCTTATTCTCTTTTAATGTCGTTGCATGCTTCTTTGCGGCTTCAATAAATTTATCCACCTCTTCACGGAAACCTGCCTTGAACCTTAACGAACCATACATCCAAGAGTTCCTGTACTCCATCTTTTACAACAACAACAAAACAAACATTAAAGGACTACTTATTCAGATATATATATATATATATATATATATATATATATATATATATATAAATGAATCAAATTAATAATTACGTGAGAATAATTATATATACTTCAGATATATATGAATATAAATCTAATATAATTACATGAAGCATACAAACATACCATGGTAGAGAAAAATTAATTAATGGTCCATTTATTCATCAATAATTAAAATACATATTTATTGATTACAATAAACAATTTCAAAGACAATAATTAGCAACAATTATACTTTACCCAATATGTTTCATACAAACCCTAATCCAATTTTATCAAACATAAATTTATAAAAACAAAATTAATAAAAAAACCAAACCCTAGATCTAGATCTACATGCACATGAAATATGCATAAAACTAACTAATTATTCACTAAAATCAAGAAACATGGACCAAATAAGGGTATGATTTTGTTCCCCTCCCGAATTTACCCTAGTATATTTAAAACTTGGGTCTAATTTGCTTCATAAGTAGCTCAAGCACCATAGAAGAGAGAGAAAAACAAAACTTTAATTACTCACTAACCAACCATTAAAACTTTAAAAAAAGTGTGGAATAGCATTTTCTTACCTTCTACAACCTCTCCATCAAAGGATTTGAGACCAAAATCTTCCTCCTTAGTATAGCAATTTTTGGGAAGTGCCCAAGGCCTCTCCACCTTTTTTTTATGGGTTGGAGTGAGTGACCCGAGGAGAAAGAATGTGTTGCAGTTGTGCTATATGTGGGTCATTTATAGGAGCGGCTGGTGATTGAGCCGCCCCTACAAATCGGAGGTATTTTATACGGGGGCATTTGTAGGGGCGGCTCAATCACCAGCCGCCCCTACAAATAGAAACATCGGGGACGGCTGGTGAGTGAGCCACCCTACAAATCAGACCCATTTGTAGGCGCGGCTCGTATCACCAGCCACCCCTGCTGTTCCATTTGTAGGGGCGGCTGGTGTCTGGACTCCCGAGCACGCCACTGTAGGGGCGGCTCCATCATCAGCCGTCCCTACAAAAAATTCGTCCTGTTGCTAAAAATCATTTTTACGTAGTGTGAGCTGACAACTGAGCATGTCTATCAGTCTATGTCTCCGGATACAGCATGGATTGAAATGTTCTTTCTGAGGGAGGAGATGAAAAAAACTTTGAAAGCTTCTTCCTATAGGTTACTCATCAATTTTGATGAAATCTTCAGATTAGTATTTTGTCAATGCGGAGTTGGAATGGACTTATGGACCTTTGCTTGCATTGGGCATGAGGTGGCTGACCTTTTCTTTCTTCCATTTACTTTGCCTATACTCTATACCAAACAACAAAACACGGAAGGGACGCAGATTGGTATCCGATCCAGGGTTTTCACTTTCACAAAGGAGACGATTGGATTGATAATATAATACACTATAATAACAGAAGAAAAGTAGTGATACAAAGATGCAGATGACACTTTCTTATATATCTGAACCTAAGTGATTTTTTTCGAAAGGCGGCAAAAAGCTTTTGCCAAATTTTTATTAGACGATAGAAAGGAAAAAAAAGGTGTTACAACGTTTTTACAACCTCAACAACAGACTCAACTCTACTAAGACGTACATACCAAACCACTCTACTGAGTAAACCTAAGTGATGACACCTTTCAAAAGAAAAACCTAAGTGATAGAGTTTTGAGACAGCTACGCATACCACTTTCGTCTATATCCAATAGCAATATTTAGCTTTGGAGATAAACCTACGCACTCATGTCCCTTTTGTAAATCTAATAGATCTGTATTCACTACTAGAGAACAGACTTTAGAACGATGTCCCAATTTGGCATTAGCCTCGGCATTTTTTGCCCCCGGGACTAAAGAGGCCTTTAGTCCCGATTGGTGTCTCAAACCGAGACTAAAGGTCCCTGCCCAACGGCTAAACCGGGACTAAAAGTCCTCCAACCTTTAGTCCCGGTTGGTAATACCAACCCAGACTAAAGGTAGACCTTTTAGTCCCGGCTGGTAACACCAATCCGGACTAAAGGACCCCGGATGGGTTAGTTCAAAAGGAAAGCATCACATCCATTGTTAGATGTGTTGTGTAGGTGGGGTGGTAAGCTACGCGCGAAGCAGTGCATGAGGTCTTGGGCTCGAATCTCATGGGACGCAGCGGTGGGAGACATTATTTTTTTTAAAGCTGGGAGGATCTTTAGTCCCTGTTGTGACAAACCGGGACTAAAGAACAACACCTTTAGCCCCGCATTGCTAGTCCTGGTTGGGAAACCGGGAGTAGAGCTAGTTCCCAACCGGGACTAGATCTGATTTCTGTAGTAGTGATTAGCTAGGTTTTGATTCAATTGATTGATTGATATCACTTTAGTATATCTAACGACCTACGTATTAGCTAGTGCCTATAATATTACAATGAGATAAATATGATAGCCAAATTAAGTTTTGAAAATCTAAAATGTCGACGTCATTTGTGAAGTGTTCGACTTTTGCGCCGGCCGCCCATATGCACATCACATTGCCAGTTTGATGGACCGTCCGTCCTAGTGCCTATCGGTTCATGGTCATGCATACGTGCTCGCTTTCGTAATCCATGCCAGACATGCCCTGCACTGCAATTAAGAACCACTTGAAAAGTCTCTGCGCACGAATTTCTCTAGTTATTGAAGTCAAAACGGCATAATCTACTAGTAGTAATTTACTTCCAAAAAAAGTCAAGACCGATACCCTGGAAATCGGTCTGCATACACTCCCCCGATCGGACCACATCACACGTCGCAAAGAGAACATCTCTTTTTGAAAGACGCAAGATAACATTTCTGGCTGTTAGTTGGTGTCACATAGCTTGGTGTCTCGATCAGGCGTACTAACCGTACGTGCATACAAGCCTAGCCAGCAGCTAGGCACGTACACGGACCGTTACGTACGTACAGACATGCATGTATTGGAGTATTGTTTACGTACATACGTGCATGGCTGAGCATCTCGCCGTAAATATCCAGCAAAAATCTTCTTCATGATTGCATGGTCAGCACAGCATCCGAAAGCAGGGCCACGTTCATATATATTATTGGTAGTAGTCAAATTGATCACCTCAACCTTCAATATTAGGTACGGTGTGCCAAATAATCTAAAACAAGCTAGCCCTAACTACTGGTCTGCTGCTACAGCATCCAAAAGCAGGGCCATTCGCTGTAAGCCAGCATCTCTCGGAACCCTCCTTGCATGCTGACGTTCGTTGAAAACTTGCATGCATGCCGCGCGCATTGGGTTCCTTTGACATTGACTCGTTCCAGGCTTCCAGCCTTCCACGGGGTCGGTAGTTTAGGTACTGACTGGTGGCGGTATGACGAATGGAAGATGCACATGCATATGCATCCCCTCGTCGTTGCATTGGCAGCTCTCGCTCTATAAATACCTGCGGCGTCCGAGCCAGATGAGCATCGCAGCAACACACGGAGATCACATTGCAGAAGCTAGAGCTAGCCTTTTGCATCCTCTCGCTCGCTGCTAAACACACATCATAATCATACACGAAGATCAGAGAGCTGAGCTGAGCTCTAGCTCTGCTGCATGCCCCTTCGGCAACGTCCGACGATGGGCGGTGCAGATAAGATGCCGGCAGGCCGGCTCAGCTGGTTACTGCTAGGCGTGGTGTTAGCCTTTGGAGTTGCAGCTAGCCCGGCCCAGGCCTCCAGGAATACTCACTACGACTTCGTTGTAAGTTGATCCATACATCTCATTTCAACTTGTATATACTACTACGTACCAGTTTAATTTCAGAGATCCAGGCAGTTTGTTTCAGTACGTATAGTATTTGAGGGCACGTGCAGAACAACAGTTGTACATATGTTATCGTTTTGAAATATTTAGCTAAGCTATGTCGATGTGATGATTGCATGCCTTCAGATCATTTGCATATCCGAGCTAGATATCTGATCTAGCGACTATGAATTGTTAGATACTCGATCTGCATGATGAAGTAAGTAGACCTAGCTAGCTGTATTCCGACCGGCACAGATTGACTTCTTATTACTTGCTTGTCGAGAAACACTAGCTATATATCTTGCTAAGCATATAAATTACGGAAGCCACAATTTTCCCATTTCCCTGATGTGAGCTGCTGAACATCGTCATCACTCGAGAAAAAAGCTAGCAACGATGTGATACATCTTATTAGCTGCTTGCTAATCTTTTCCATTCCAGCATGCAGCATCGTCTTATCGAAATTAGCCTCTTTGCTAGTTATCCAAGCTCCTTGACGCCCACTGCTTGCTTCGTCCTACACACCATGCAGTAGGCTCGATTAAGAGGAGACAAGGACTAACGCCGTCGTGTGATATATATTTTGCAGATCAAGGAGACCAACGTCACCCGGCTCTGCCAGGAGAAGACCATCCTGGCCGTGAACGGGCAGTTCCCCGGGCCGACCATCTACGCTCGCAGGGACGACGTGGTCATCGTCAACGTGTACAACCAGGGCAACAAGAACATCACCCTCCACTGGCACGGCGTGGACCAGCCGCGGAACCCGTGGTCCGACGGGCCGGAGTACATCACGCAGTGCCCCATCCAGCCCGGCGCCAACTTCACATACAAGATCATCTTCACCGAGGAGGAGGGCACGCTGTGGTGGCACGCGCACAGCGACTTCGACCGCGCCACCGTGCACGGCGCCATCGTCATCCACCCCAAGCGCGGCTCCGTCTACCCCTACACAAAGCCGCACAAGGAGATGCCCATCATCCTCGGCGAGTGGTGGAATGCAGACGTGGAGCAAGTTCTCCTGGAGTCCCAGCGGACCGGCGCCGACGTCCAGATTTCGGACGCCAACACCATCAACGGCCAGCCCGGCGACTTCGCCCCGTGCTCCAAGAACGACACCTTCAGGATGTTGGTGGAGCACGGCAAGACATACCTACTCCGGGTCATCAACGCGGGGCTCACCAACGAGATGTTCTTCGCCATCGCCGGGCACCGCCTCACGGTGGTCAGCACCGACGGCCGCTACCTCAAGCCGTTCACCGTCGACTACATCATGATCTCCCCCGGACAGACCATGAACATGCTCCTCGAGGCCAACCACGCCACCAATGGCTCAGGTGACAACAACCGCTACTTCATGGCCGCGAGCCCGTTCTTCACCAACATCGGACTCCCGGTCAACGATAAAAACACCACGGCCATTCTGGAATACACGGACGCACCGCCCTCCGCGGGGCCACCAGACTACCCCGTCCTGCCGGTCATCAACGACACCGCCGCGGCAGCGGCGTACACATCGCAGCTCCGCTCCCTGGTCACCAAGGAGCACCCGATCGACGTGCCAATGGAGGTCGACGAGCACATGCTCGTGACGATCTCCGTCAACACGCTCCCCTGTGGAGCCAACGAGACGTGCATGGGCCCCGGCCCCGGAAACAACACCCGCCTTGCGGCGAGCCTGAACAACGTCAGCTTCGTGCCGCCGACCGTTGACATCCTCGACGCCTACTATTACTCCATCAGCGGCGTGTACGAGCCGGACTTCCCCAATAAGCCGCCCTTCTTCTTCAACTTCACCGCCCCCAACCCGACGGTGGAGTTCCAGCTCACGAAGCGGGGAACCAAGGTGAAGGTGGTGGAGTACGGCACCGTGGTGGAGGTGGTGTTCCAGGACACGGCCATCCTCGGTGCCGAGAGCCACCCCATGCACTTGCACGGTTTCAGCTTCTACGTGGTGGGTAGAGGCTTCGGTAATTTCGACAAGGATAAGGACCCGGCCACGTACAACCTGGTCGACCCGCCGTACCAGAACACCGTCTCCGTGCCTACGGGCGGCTGGGCTGCAATGCGCTTCCGCGCGGCAAATCCTGGTGAGTATTTGCTAAATTTGGGCAAAAGTGATCGAACTACAGTATATATGTTGTTATATATATATATATATATATATATATATATATATATATATATATACACACACACACACACACATATATATATATATGATTTTTTATCTTACGTTGTGATATTTATTTCTTTGCTTGTCTGTTAGGTGTGTGGTTTATGCATTGCCACTTCGATCGTCACACGGTGTGGGGCATGGACACCGTGTTCATTGTGAAAAATGGCAAGACCCCAGGCGCTCAAATGATGCCACGTCCTCCTAACATGCCTAAGTGCTAAGGAAACAAAGGCATGAGCCACGGATGATGCTGTGTATGCAAGACAATCGGGCAAAATAACTTTTCTCAGTTGATGATTGAATTAATTATTTGCGGTACAGATTTTAATTAGTGTCCTTTGTGTTTTTTTGTTTTTCATTTGGTTGGAAGAGAAAAATATATCCGTTGTATTCATTATTTGTGTTGTTTTACTCCTAGTGCAATCTTTAAAAAGTGTAACTAAACAATGTATTCTACGGAGTTACATTTTGTATCCCGTGAAGATTCATTATAAATACGTACTTCATATATGTATTCATTTATTTTCGCCATGATAAGACCATGATCATGTAGGTCCCTTTTGGATCCTTAGAAATGAAATCTATGCGAAAATCGAAGTCTAGGCACAAATCCAGCGGGTTGCCGATACCCAAGGTATTGCATTTCAGGTTATGGGCTCCTGTTGCATTTGTCTTTGTCAGACCATGGCATGGATTGAGCAGTGATTTGAGCAGTGATGAGCCGACGAGCCTACTAGGCATCATATAGCCTTGATGACAAAGGCTTCGATCTGGTATATCTTTCGAGGAAAAAACAAGGAGAAAACACATATAACTATATTCTTCCACAGGACAAAGACAACAAATTGTAATGAACATGTTGAAATTCTTCTATGAGGAACATGAACCAATAGATTAATTACATTTTCTCTGTGAGCCTTTTGAGACCCATCAAGAAAAATAAGTGGTACACAGGGAAAATACAGTTTCCAGTGGTATGATTGTTAGGGGACCACCAAGCCAACAATGAGAGAATAAAACATTGAGCAGCAGCATGAAGACTACTATCTCAACTCAGGTGTAATGTAACATTTTCCCATATCCCACGCTCACGTAGCTTTGGTTTGATGGTGGCTACAATCACCATATGTGTCTTCTCCACACATTGCTGAACACCAATCAGTACCCCCACCAACAAGACAACCACCGGTGCCAAGGTGTAAGTGATGCATGACACTACTGCGAATCAAATGCAATGCTCGATTACTGGTTTCTTAGAATTAGAAATGGTGGTGTATGTCCAACATAGCAAATGCATGGATCATCGTGATTAGCCACACCAACTTGATTAGGTTCAGAGATGACGGACCATCAGTTCTGCTTACTGCAAGCATGAGTGTATGACAATTTGAGTAGGGCATGTCTATGTCTCCGAATACAAGATAGATTTAAATGTTCTTTCTGAGGGAGGAGACGATTTTTTTTTGGAAAGCTTCTTTCCACAGGTTACTCATCAGTTTTGATGAAATATTCATACTAGTGTTATGTCAATACGGAGATCCAATGGACTTATGGACCCTTGCTTGCATTGGGGATGAGGTGGTTAACCTTTTCTTTCTCTCATTTCGTTTGCCTATACCAAACAACCAAACATGAAAGGGCCGCAGAAAGCTGGCTAGATTTACATCTGAATATACGATCCAGGGGTTTACTTTCACAAAGGAGACGACTGGACTAGTAATACACTATAATAACACAAAAGCAAGTTGTGATACAAAGACGTATATGACACTTTCTTATATATCTAAACCTATTAAGGATGAGTCTTGAGAAAACGCTATGCATATCACTTCCGTATATCCAACTAGCAAGATGCATGGCCCGTGCAATTAGCACGTGTAGCTAGTTTTTTCATGGTAACATTTAAATCTTTTTATTTACTCAAAAATTGTTTTGCTAATAGTTTTGCTTATTCATTTGACTTTGGTGTCCTCTCTCCATGCACCCCATATATCATTGGCATGAATTATATATAACTACAATTAAAGCTATTTTATCTCATTTTCCACTTCCATTTTCCCACTCCTATCCTATCTTTGTTCAATTTCTAGCCACACAAAATCAAGATATGCTTTTTCTGAGCTTTAGCTACTATCCATATTGTTCACTTCTTTAGCCCTTGTCATGGGTTAGATTCCACAGCAGTAATCGGATTGTTCGACGTGGGTCGATGCGTGTGTCTCCGGTGACTTAAGAACTCAAAACACAAGGGGTTTATCCTGGTTCAGACGTCTAAGCCCTACGTCCAGTCTGGAGTTCTTCATGTTAGGAATACTCAATTGAGTTCTTACAAGACACACACACACACAGAGAGAGAGAGAGAGAGAGAGAGAGAGAGAGAGAGAGAGAGAGAGAGAGAGAGAGAGAGAGATGTAGGGGGAGCACTATGCTGCTAGTCTCCTGGCCAGGGACCTGAGCTATAGGTCCGATCTAGGTTTCGATGGGTTCCAATGGTTTGTTCCCTTGTACAGGATCCCATGCCCCACCTTATATATCGAGGGGGCGATGGGAGTACAAGTTCAATGGGTTTCCTAGGGTTCTGAGTCATAAGCTTTGAACTCCTGGCTACGTCGGCGCCATCCTTCATCTTGTAGCAGGGTGGGCTGACAACGCTCCAACTGCTTCTAGCATCTTCCGCCACCGCTTGGAGTTGACTGTCAGGTGTTGTCTGCTATCGTTGTGTTGTCCCTGTGTTTGCCATCACGTGGCGTCCTTCGCACACCAGGATCCCTCCCGCACATAGAGGAAGGCTGCCATGCGGGCCTTGCGTTCTGCGTAGCGGTGAGTGGGAGCTCTTTCGTGTTGCATCACACTTCGGGCATGACCATTCATTGGGAGTGGCCAATACAGCCATGCAAGAATGGGGAAACAGAATCCTAGCAGGCCTGCGCTCTACCACTATGCCCACGTGTTAGACCCTGAATGACTGATAGATTTTGCAGTATACTCTCGACGTCTGTCGGGGTTGGAATCTGTCAGGCTAGGCACTTTTCAACCGAGAACCAAAATCGAACCGAACCGAACCAAAATGTTAGTTTTTTCGGTTCTCGGTTTTGGTTCTTGTTTCCCGATACTTCAGCTCTCGGCTTTGGCGTTGGTTTTGGAGGCAATAGCAACCGAGAAACCATGGAACCAGATAAATCCTCGTGCAGGTGGCGAGCGCCATGGCACCCTACGTCCACCCCACACGCACGATGCACTAGGCCCAATCTGTACAGCCCAGCGAGCCCAACATGCCTCCACACCACCCCATAAACTGCCGACCCCGTTTCCCCACTCACGGAGTCACGGTCCATCCTCATCCTAGACGAGCGGGGTGGCTTTGGCCCCCAAAACCTAACCCTAGCAAGCGCGAGCACCGAGCGGGGGTCGAGGCGGCGAGCTGGTGGCAGCGCGAGCAAGAGCACATAGGCCTCACGCGGTGGTGGCGCGAGCAGGGGTTGTGAGCCTTGCTGAGTAGGGCACGCGTGGTGGCGGCCTGAATGGGCGTGCGGCGGAGGCACCTACAATGCGCGGGTCTCGCGCGGCGGTGCGTGGATCTTGCGGTGGCGGTGCATGGAGCTGCTGCGTCTCACCACTAGGCACCGACACGAGCAAGAGCTGAGCGGGGAGCCCTCGTGGATCTCCTAATTCTCCTTCTCCTCTGTGTTGAGCTTCAGTTGGCTCGGTTTCCACCAAAAAACCAAACTATAAAACCAAAACCGAATATATGGATTTCTAGTTTTGAAACAAACCGAACGGTTGTTGATTGTTGAAAACCAAAATTTAACCGAAGAAACCGAACCGAATTTTTGGTTTAAACTGAATGCCCAGCCTGAGGAGCCTGGCCTGAGCGAAGGCCAAGGTGTGCATGGCGGTGCTCCGGCGTGGCGCGGTGGACGGCGTCGCTAGCGCTGGCATGGGACTAACGAGGATGCATCGAGGGGACGCACGAGCATCGACGTCGAAGAAGAGGAGCGCGGGGCTAGGAATGGCGGCGCGGGGGGTGGTGGATGGGTGCTCGGGGAACGATGGTGCCCGTCGGCGTGGGGTGGTGCTCCGACGGTGCGAGGGGAGGGGTTGGCGCGGAGTTGAAATGACTTTGGAAAATTTCAATCCACGCCTTTCTTTGATACCAATTGTTCATCACTTTCGGTTGTAAGTTCTAAACCGACAGTGATGAGGAAACATCACTGCCGGGCCATACCTCGAAATGGGGGTGTAGCAGTTTCGGGTTAAGTAGGATATCTTTTCCCTTTCTTTCAAATTTCTTCGATAGCTCAATGGTTAAGACTCCACAATTTAGCCCCCGAGACCCTTGTTCAAGTCCTAGGTGGCCCATTTTTTTGTTTAATTTTATAAATTATTAAATGACTTTGGAAAATTTCACCCCACGCCTTGTTGTTATTCCAATGGTTCATCACTGCCGGTTGTAAGTCTAAACCAACAGTGATGATGCAACATCACTGTCGGGTCATTCTTTGAACCGACAGTGATGGTGGTATAGCAATTATGGGTTAAGTAGGATGTCTTTTCCCTTTTTCGAATTCCTCCGACCGGCTCAACGGTTAAGACCCCGTAATTTAGCTCCCGAGACTCGTGTTCGAGTCCCAGGTGGCCCAAATTTTTTGGTTTAATTTTATAATTTATTAAGTGCTCTAAAAGGTCAAAAAATTATCCTTAACACACCTCCTATACTAGCGCAGTCGTTAAGACTCAGAACTCTGCTTTCTGAGACCTGAGCTCGAACCCGAGGGCTGGCTCAATTTTTTTTAATTTTTTATAAATCACTACCAGTTTTCAAAATAAACTGACAGTGATAACCAACATCACTGTCGGTTTCATCTCATCACTATCGGTTTTTTAAAACCGACAGTGATGTTTATATATATTAAAAAATTTCTTTTATATACTGAATAAATAGAAGCATATATATTCCTATGTCGAAATAGCTTAAATTTTTTTTTGGCAAACATGTACACCCAAATTAAGGCTCCAAATAGGATCTTAGGTTATTCTGATCATTTTTTATTTATTATATTTTTCTGTATGCTAAATGAGATAAAAGAGGATGAATTTTAACTTGGACCCAATAGATTTTTCATCGACCTCCACAAAATTCTTATCCCTAGGGCACATTAGAGCCTGTGTAAAAGTTTAGCACCATTCTGGATCTTTTTGTGGGTAGACTCAGTTCAACCTATAATTAATCAGTGTCGTCGTGCGGAAATTCAATTAAACCTCAGAAAGTAGCAAACCATCTTTGAAAAATCCCAAACTAGGTGTTTTCTTCACACGTGGCATGTGCAAGCCTAAGAAAAAGTTTGAGACCAATACAACACCAAAATGTGTATGAACCATAGAAACCTTGATACCCTATGTGTGTAGTCATGGTTTGATGAAAGGGCTCATGTATCTCTGTAAAACATGCATAGTCCGCCTATGTTGAAATGGCTTGAATTTTTTTTAGTAAGCATGTATACTCAAATTAAGGCTCCAAACAAGATATGAGGTTTTGCTGATCATTTTTTTATTAATATATTTTTCTCTGTGCTGAATGAGATAAAAGAGGGTGAATTACATCTTGGACCCAATAGATTTTTTCATCGACCTCCACAAAATACTTATCCCTAGGGCACATTAGAGCCTGTGTAAAAGTTTGGCACCATTTCAGATCTTTTCGTGGGTAGACTCGTTTCAACCTATAATTAATCGGTGTCATCGCGTGGAAATTTAATTAAACCTCAGAAAGTACCAAACCATCTCCGGAAATTCCTAAACTTGGCGTTTCCTTCACCTATGTCACGTGTAAGCATGCCTCGGGAGAAATTCATAGGATCGGCTAGCCCTGCGTTGAAACCAAGCGGATCTCTAGCCTTCTGGCTTGCTGTGTGCCAAACGCATCGACACATTTTTGGGCCGACACCAGCGCTATAGCTTGGCTGACTTTGCACATGCAAACAGCCTATGCACCCATGGAGCTATAGGAAAATACCAAACGACCTTTACGGGACCTACTCTGGTCTTGGTACCCTCATCTAACAGCCCTTCCTTGTACCATGGAGCTTCACACTTGGGACACTTGTCCAAGTCTTTGTATTTTTCCCTATGATAGAATATGCAATCATTGGAACACGCGTGGATTTTTTTCAACCTCGAGGCCGATAGGGCCGATCATTTGCTTGGCCAAGTATGTCTTTTCTGGTAACTTGTTTTTTTTCTGGGAGCATTTTCCTTATTATACCTAACAACTTATCGAAGCCTTTATCGCTCAATCCGTTTGTCGATTTGAACTCTAACAGCATGATGTCGGCTTCCAGTTTACTCATTGGACAATTCCTATACAATAGTATTTTACCATCTTGTCTCATTTTTTCTAGCTTTCTCAGTTGTCTTTCACTAAGACATCTGGTTTCTACATTACGTAGCAGCTAAGAAATGCCATCGTTATCCTCGGTATCATCACCTAGCGTGTTCCTAAACACATTATTAACTGTGGCCATAGGTTCCGTGTTGACACCGGATTCCTCGTCAGCATCGTGGATGGCTACGTCGGGCAGGTCCACATCATCATCGTTTTCCTGGAGAACATTCACACCAACCTCGCCATGCATAGTCCATATCGTATGGTTTGGCATAAACCCCCCTAGTAATCAAGTGCAATCGTATAGACTCAATTTAACTAAAGTTCCTTTGATTCTTGCAATCTTTGCATGGATAGAAGACATGGTTCTCATTCCCAGCATGGGCTTTAGCATTGGTGATAAATTGGGTGACGCCATGCATGTACCGCTTGTCCGTTCAGGACAGATGCATCCACTCTCGATCCATCTCTGCATAAAAAAAATACAGAGACAGTAATTACAAAGAATTAATAAGAAATCGAGCTTCATGAACAACAATTGTAGCTCGAAAGTACCATTTTTAAAAAAAACATTATTGTACACTAATTATTGGAAAATTGAGATTGGTAGCCCCGGCCCCGTAAATTGAAAATCATAGTAAAAACAATTATTGCACAATAATGAAGAACAATTATTCTATTCTACTTCTAAGAACTAATTATAGCATCACATACTAACAATGATGATCTTGACCACCGTGGAATAATTAGCTAGGAATTTAAATATGTTCATAGACACCAACCTTTTGGATGATGGATTCACCATAATTTAAGACTTGCACAAATATCCAATTGGAAAAGTACTCTCTAGAATGGAGAAAGAACTAGAATGAGAATCAAGCAATGTAGCCATCAAAACAAAGCTAATTAAGCAACAAAATCAAAGGAGTGGATGTTTGTTACTAACCTTAAAGCAAAAAGATCAAGCCATTCTTTAAAATCCAAGCGCTAGCTTCATGGTAAAGAGCAACCGCAATAATGGAGGAAGGGCCCAAACGCGCGCCTCTGTTCTTGGGATGGAAGAGAGGAGGAAGAAGAGAACGGCTGCAACATTTTTTTGTTGTAGGCTTATTGTAAGAACCCAGAAATCCATATACCAAAAATACCAACTACAAAAATTTTTCTTAAAAACACCCATGTGATGATGAGTGTCATGTATAGAAAACCCAACCTAAGAGATGCATTAGGTCTAACCCCAACCCAAGTTAACACATAAGCATGGCATGCCATTAGTTAATTGTGTTTACTTAAATTCTAACAAATAAAGCATTGCATGCTTTGTTAATTCGAAATGTGATTTGGATTTCCATTTGAGTTATGATATGCTTAACAACTCCAATGAATTTGGTGCACCCATTTTGAATTCAAAATACCCAAACCAAATTTGAATTCAAATCAAGGAAGAAGAAAAAGAAAACAGAAAAAGGAAATGAGGAAGAAGGCCTCGCAGCCTAGGCTGCTCGGCTTCGCGGCCCGGCCAGCCCAACCGCGCCCACCTTGCACCGGCGTGTGCACGTACGCGGCCCATGAGCCGGCCCAGCGCATCGCCCGCACACCCGTCTGCCTCGCTCGCAGCCGCTGCCCGCTAGACCCCGCATGTCAGCCACCCCCGTCTATAGTGTCGTCTTCCTCACCCACGCTTCAACCGCCTACGCGACCGGTGCCCGATAGCATTGGTAGGGGTGGGCCAGGGGGTCATGCCCGGGGCATGACCCTGCCCCCTTGCACCATGCCCACGCAACCCCGCATCACCGTCTGATGCGATGCACATGCCTCCACCGCACGATGCCATCCGCCATGGGAGGCATGGCACTCGGCTATAAAGCCAGCCCGCACGCCGCTCATGCCCGGCGCCTTAGCCTCTCCCTCAACCTCCGCCTCCGCTTGGTGGCCCAGCAGCCGCACCACACCGAGAGAAGAGGGCCATGAAGGGATCGTGAGAGGAGGATCGGAGCCCCCGCGCACTGCCGAAGTCGCCGGAGCCGAGGGCGACGCCGTCGTCGTCATCACGGTCGCGGCTCGGCACTGCACGACACTGCTTCTAGACCTACACGGCCGCAACTCGTCACTGCACCGCCATCCCTTCTTCCACAGCACCCACGGTGAGCCCTCGATTTTTCCCCTGCTCGCCGCCGGACCTTGCTACTCTGGCCATGGCGCTCCATACCATGAGCGCGTAGGCCAAGGCCATTCCCAGCCTCTAGGCACACCAGCACAGCACACTCACGTTGACCGTGGCCATCCCCGAGCCCTTGGCATGCCACGTGTTCGGCCTAGCCCGGCCCAGACCGGCCCAACCCGAAGCCCGTTTGAGACCCGGCCGTATTGACCGTTGACTGGTCAACGTTGACCGTTGACCTAGCCCCACATGTCAGTGACACAGACACTCGGGACCCACACGTCATGCTGACGTCAGTTGGGCCCCACCTGTCCATACCAGAACTGTGACGAAGACGTCATGACGTCAGCATGCCATGTGGACTAGCCACAGCGTGACATGTGTCAGCCCAGGATTAATTCAGCCCTTTTTCCATTTTCAGAAATGATTTAAACTTCGGAAATTCATAACTAATTCATACGACCTCAGAAAAATATGAAACTAGGACCAAAATTCATCAAAAATCAAGCTCTATGCAATGAACCCATGTTTGAGTGCATTTGGCTCCTTTTGAATTTCCATTGCTTCTTTGTGCTATTCTATAGATGTCGCTAACGCGACTATAATGCGATCGTTGCAGACTTAGAGGAGAACCTGACGGACGAGGATTGTGAGTACCGTGAGGAATATGGAGATGACTACACTGAAGGTGCCACATCCCACCCAATCTTGTAGTACCTATTACGCATGGCTAATATAGAACTGCTATTGCTTTACTGTTGTAATCACACTGTGATAGGACTTGCATGATAGTATGTTGTCTTGATGACCTTTACCTTGATGCAACCTTACCCCTGCTCACCCTGCTATTAGGTTAGACACACGCTTGCTGCTATAATGCTTATTACTTCTACTATGCTTGTACTACATTGATGCGTGGTGGAAACTGGTGTTAACTGGGCCATGGGGAGAGTGCTGTGTATGTGACTTGGGTGCATGGAGGGTGAGGGTTGTGTCAACCAAGTTAGAGTATACGATGAGCCTAGGGCAAGTCTTACCATGTGGTGCTACCTGGGCACCCCTGGAATGGATACCTGTGGTGGGTAAATGGTATATGAGGTGGTCCTGGGTGTGAACCTGTGATGGGAGGAGCCTGGGATGGAGGTGCTATGGTGGCACAGTAAATGGAAACCCTGAGGAAGACATTCTGGCTTGGTCATCCTTAAGGACTTACTAGTACTCAGATTCACCGGGAAGCCTTACGTACCACTCGCCCTATATGGTGCGGGACGGCCGGACTACTTGGTAGGATATTGCCACTACTGCTAGGTTGATAGCGGACAGTGTAAGGAGGTACGGGGCGTGGAGGATTTCCCCCACACCCTTCCGAGACTTCATGGAGACCTTGTGGACCCAGCTCATGACTCACAGTTTCAGCCACCCCAGACTAGACTTGGAGTGTACCAGGGCTGAATGGTAGAGTGGCATTATCCTAGGCTAGCAAGCGGCCGAAATCAGCCCAGTTGACAACGGTCAGCAAGGAAGGCAGATCTTGTGGTTATGTAAAACCTCTGCAGAGTGTATGGTTGATCGATCGATACATGTGCCGACTTGTCGGCTATGGACCTTTCCTGGGTTTCGCTTAAACTAGATAGAAAGATGAGTCCTTCTTTTCTCCCCCCTGGAAGTGAGTGTTCGGTCGTAGCCAGGGGCTACGGGCCTTGAGACAGTGCCGAGAGGGAGTTGGCCTGTCGACTGAGCGATGGTATGGTATGGTATGGTATGGTGATGGTGTGGAGATGGTGGTATGTTGATCCCCGGGATCGAAACCTGGCTCTGGAATGGGAATGGGTGGAATATGTGTGGGAATGGTGTTAAAACTTGACTATACTGTTATATACTTGATATGCTAAAATACATAGGAAACCCCAGCCTTATAGGTTCCTTTTGACTATATCCAACTTGCATCCAATTTCCATAAAGCAATGCTCATAGGGTTGGGAGTGGCCAGTACAAATCGTACTGATAAATTTTGGCATACAGGTTCTGCTGAGGAGTATAGCTCCGAGGAGTTTGACGGTTGAGGGGTTCGTGCCTACGCTCGAGTTTGGCGATCTTATCTTCAAGCTGTTCTGAATGAATGCTACTTTTGATTCCGCCAATGCGGCGATGTAATAATTTATATAATTCTGCACTATTTGTACTCTGATATTATCGTTGTATGGATGTGATATTCGACTGGAATTTGGGTAATATGATCTACCACGGTCTTATTACACTTCAACTCTGTGGATTTCCCTTCGCGGAAATTGGGGTTGTTTCAGTTGGTATCAGAGCCATACTTGACCATAGGACGAAACCCTTAGAAATGGATGATAGAATAGGACGAGAACAGCCCTTCTTTCGGTTATGTACCGACCCTGCATTTACTTTTATGCAAGGCTTATCTATTAATGACCTGCTAACACCTGTTCCTTAAAACATGCAGATGGCAACGAACGTCGACTGGCCGCCTCTAGGATCGCTACCTCTAGACCACACCAAGCTTACCTTTGACTTACGTGAGCTCGGGGGTTTTGCACAGACCCTCTGCCGAGTTCTCGTCATGTTAGGTGTTCCTGACGAGCTTGTCAAGGTCACCTACACCGGAAAGCCAGCTCAGGAAGGAGGAATCGAAGGACCGATTGTCACCTCTGTCGAGTTCCTAGCTAGCACTACCTTACCTTCTGTCCTAGCTTCCACCGAGTTGACTATAGAGGACTTCGCAGAGTGATGAGGGACCACTACGAGCACCTAAAGACGACAGAGTTCTGTCTACTTCCCCAGGCCCTCGACCTCAGCCTTACCCCTAGTGAGTAGAGTTTCACAACTGGCAGAGTTATCCTTGCTGAGGAGGACAGATGCCTTCGTGTCTTAGCTATCCACCTGCTGGAGCAGGATAGGTATGTGACCCAGCTGGAGTAGAGGAGACGTCAGGACCAGGCCCTCCAGTGGGAGTACCAGGAGCGAGACTCGCAGAGAGCACAGGAGCGAGCTAGTCTACTTGAGACTGTTGCCAAGCTGCAGGACGAGCTCAACCGCCGTGAAGAAATCCATAGAGCTAAGGTCGACGACTTACAGGACAAAGCCGTCGACCTAGGCAACAGGAACTAGTACCTCGACAGTAAGGTCTTGGAGTTGCAGAGAGAGTTGGACGACAAGAAGGCTGAGTTCAACCGTAGAGGAGACAGAGAGAGAGAGATCCAAGGGGATTGATATGCTGAAGATCCAGTCTCAAAACAGGACCATGACTTAAGATCTAGAAGAGTTCAGAAAGAAGGCCGTTCGCAACCAGGGTCACCTGATTGAGGCACTCAGGTAGAACGAGTACCTACAGGACAAGTGTGAAAGGACTCGACAGGCCTGGCAGAAGTCTGATAGGAAGCGCCTCAGGGAGATGAAGGGTATGTGGGATCAGCTACCCAAGGAGATTCGCAGCAAGACGAAGCCTAGGATAGAGGAGTTTGAGTTAGCCCTGACTCACCTCAACCTAGACGCCTGCCCTACCCTACCTAGAGCCAAGCCTACTAAGGAGCTCGCCGAGGCCTTAAAGTATGTGTCCCGACTTCACAAGTCTGACGAGGAGATCGAGATCGAGAACAGTCGTATCCCAGCTGCGGTGTACGAGTTAGAGTAGATGACCCTGCGTGGTCATGAGTCATGTCAGTAGCTTTCGAAAGTTGTACCCCATGATGTACCCCTTATGAGATGTATTATGAGACACTATGCGTAGAATGATTCTCGCACGTCTTCAAGTGTAGCTACTAGAGATGATGCTATGTAATAAAACCCATGTAATAAATGTTTCGGATCTTATTGCATCTTTATGAATCTTATTGCTTCTTTGTAATGAGTGTTGGATAGTGTAAATGTTTGTCTTTAAATCGTCAAAATCATGTAATCATATTGAATTATAAGCACTTATGGCACAAACACTAAAATTCTCTATGATCCGTGTTGCAGATGCCGAACCGCCGTTCTAATCACCTAATGAATCGAGGACGTGCGCCCACCCCTGAACCAGTTGAACCCAATGGGGGACGTGGTGGCAACAACCATGGCTGTGGACGTGGAGGGATACCCTTCCACCTGGAGAATACTCTGCCACATGAGGAGAACATTCCTCCACCACCACCACCAAACCTGGCAGAAGTGATGGCACAGCAGATCCAGCTTCTTGCAGCTCTTGTTGAAGGAGCAAACCATCGCTAGGGAGGTCAGCAGAATGACTTCCAAAGGAAGCTAGAGGGATTCCTGAAGCTAAGGCCACCTACCTATGATGGCACCGACCCTGACCCACTTATAGCCGATGACTAGCTCAAGGAAATGGAGAAGAAGCTTGACCTCACTACTTTCATTGATGATGAGTGTGTTGGAGCTGCCACACACCAGCTCATAGGTGCAGCACGCACCTGGTGGGACAGTTTCAGTGATTCCCATGAGGACCCTGCCAACATCTCGTGGGATGAGTTTGCCGAAGCATTCACTGAGTATCACATTCCCAAGGGTATCATGGAGGCCAAAGCTGAGGAGTTCCGCAACATCAAGATGGGGAAGAAAAGGGTGACTGAGTACACTACTCGTTTCACCAATCTTCCTCGCTATGCCCCTTCCTATGTTGTGAACTCTGAGAAGGAGAAGCTGTACTATTACTGCAAGGGACTCAACCTGCACATCAAGCTAAAGTTTGGCGGTATTGAGAGTAACACGTTGCGTGCTCTGGTGGATCGCTGCATCCAGATCGAGAAAGATCGTGCTGAAGCTGGAGAAGAGTATAGGGAGAGGAAGCGTAAGCCTAAGGAGTCCTTCCGTGGCCGTGATCGCAAGAGGTTCTGTAGAGATGCATCATCCAGGGAACACTCTCATCACAATAGGGATGACAACCCTGGATCGAGTAGGGGTAGTGGAGGCTACACCGCCAAATACTCCTGCCCTACTCAGGATCATTACACCTGGGACCGTTATGCGTAGGACCGCAACACTTAGGACCGTTCCAACCATCCCCGCTCAGCAAGTGAACGCCCAGCATAGAACCGCTCCGCACCAAGCACAGGAAACTAGAAGGCACCCGCGCCAACCGCTACAGGCAGTACGCCTTTCACCTGCTTTGCTTGTGGCCAACCAGGTCACAAAGCCGCTGAGTGCCCTCAGAACTTAGCTGCTCAGAAGTCTCAGCTCAAGGGATCTTCTACTCGTGGACGTCTCAACCATCTAGACGCCGAGGAAGCACAAGCTGCCCCTGACGTGGTGTACGGTATGTTTTTAGTTAATGGCAACACTGCATTGTTCTATTCGACTCTGGAGCAACTTGTTCATACATATCACCCAAGTTTGCACGAGAGCATGACCTGCCAGTAACCCCACGTGAAAAGCCTATCATCACCAGTTCACCATTAGGAGACCTAAAATGCACCCACATCTGTAAGGGAGTGAGTCTTACCATTGAGGGTCTTGTCTTTAAAGCCGACCTAACCCTTTTACCTTCCACTAGCTTAGATGTCATCCTAGATATGGATTGGTTAACCATTCACCAAGGTATCATATCATGTTCACTTAGATACGTCCAAGTGACCCACCCATCATGCCAAGTCATTAGATGTGAACCCCAGTCTGGAAAGTCCACCTCTATCCTATGTGCCCTTAAAGCAAGATCAGAATCACAAAAAGAGGAGAAGACAGTTCATGATGTGCCAGTAGTCAGAGACTATCCCGATGTATTCCCTAAAGAATTACCGGGTATGCCACCAGACCATGATGTAGAGTTCATCATTGATTTATTGCCGGGAACGGGATCCATTGCCAAGAGACCCTATCGCATGTCAGTTGATGAACTGGCTGAGCTCAAGAAACAGCTTGATGAGCTCATCTCAAAGGGATATATCAGACCCAGTGCTTCACCCTGGGGATCCCCTATTCTGTTTGTCAAGAAGAAGGACGGCTCAATGAGAATGTGCATTGATTACCGGAACTTGAACGCAGTCACCATCAAGAACAAGTACCCCCTGCCAAGAATTGATGATCTGCTTGATCAGCTGTAACACCTCGGGTGTTTAAATATTAAAATCTGACATGTCATCATATGCATTGCAAAGCATTTGGCATTTGGTAAAAACTTTGATGTGCATTTACTAAAACAAGTTTACATTTGTGTAAGGAGTGTTGAATTGTATTGTTTGACTCAAGTTCAAAGTTTGTCTGGGTTTTGAATTTTTCGAGAAAACCCCGCTTTTCGACATTTAAATCCTACCCTAAAAATCCATTTCAAAATCTAAGCATATTTTAGGGTTGAGCCTTGAAGCAAAAGTGTAGTGCTTGACAAGTTAAGCAAAGTTTATTTTTGGAGTTTTTCAAGTTGTTTAGAAAAATTTTGAGTAAATCAAAAAGGCGTAATTCGTTAAATTTCCTGATTCAAATTCAAAAGTTCATTTCAAAATCTAGACCGAATTAGGAGATGGTTATAAAAGCAAAGTTGTAGAACTTTTGATTTTGAACAACTTTTATTTTTGGAGATTTTTGAGTTGTTATGAAAATTTGAGAGTAATTTGAGAATTTTGGCGAATGGCAAACTTGTAAATACTGTGAACAGTGTCCACCGCCGAGGCTACACCGCCGGCGACCTTCTTCGGCGTTCCAGGCGCGCGCGTGGACGTCCTCGGCTTCGCGCTGGCGCAGAGACGTCTCCTGCGTGGCTTCCTTGAGCTTCTGAGTCGCGTTATGAGAACCAAAACGCCGTCGTCGTCGTTCTTCTTTCTTCTCTGTTTTTTCAGTCATCACCGCCGCAGCTCCGTCGAGCTTTTGCCATCGACCTAGTGCCGTTGCTGTCTCGGCAAAGCATGCTCCAGCTCCGCCGTATCTTTGCGCATCCAGCCAACCCACCAATTTGGCTAGTCTTGGTCGGGAACTCGAGTTGCATCATCTTCTTCCTCGCGGCCGGCATTTCCTCCGCCGAGCGCGATTCGCCGTGGCCAGAGCTATACGGTGCATCTTCGTCCCTGGTTTTGGCTGATTCTGTTTCGTCTCGATGCTGTAGTACTTAATCCATAGCTGGTTGCTCATTTTGATCACTGTAGTCGCCGGTACACCATCGCCGACGACGTGTTGCTCCACCGTGATCACCGAGATCGTCGTCACGCCTCTCCATTGCTCCTCCGACCTCGTTCCTTGCTTCAACGTGTTCAGGGTGAGCTACTGGTGCTTCCTCGACCTTTAGTTTGACCGCTACCGGTCTGTAGTCACCGACATAGCGCTACCGTGTCACCGCGTCCGCCATGGCCGACGACGAGCTAGTGTAGGGCCGTAATCCGTGCTGATAGGGACGTCAATCGATGCGCCTAGACTTGGTGATCATTTTGGTACGTTGGCCGTCGCCGTTGATCTCACCGTCGGCGAGAAATTGCTGGTTAGAGCCGTCGCTGCCGTAGTCAATGTCGGAGGTTGAAGATGACATGTGGGACCCGTTGTCAGTGACTCAGCGTTCAAATGGATTTTTTTTCTATTTTCAGATTTGATTGAATAGTATCTGTTTTTGTTATTTTTGTATAGATTTATTTAAAGCTCCAAAAATTATGAAAATTTTTGTGTGACTTCTCTGTGATGTATAGTATTTAAAAAAATATGAAATAATGTTTTTCAGTAATTTTTAAATGTGATAAAAATTGCTCAATTAATTCATAAATGGATTTCCATGATTTTTCTAGGCTTATTTATTTATCCAAAAATTATGAAATTTGTTTTGCCACTTAGTTAACATGTAATGAACATGTACTAAAATTTTGAGCTCAATTAGAATAAGTTGATTTATTTCATAATTTTGAATTAAATAATTAATTCATTAAAGCGAATAGTAACCTTTAATGACTTAGGTTTTTGTTTGGACTTTTGGATTGAGTGATGACCTTGGGTCCTTAGTTGATGATGATCCTTGGCAATTGGTGTATGTGTTATGAAAAAGATTTAGTTGGTTGACTTGCAACTGTACCGTGAAGGAAAGTTGTATTCAAATTGTTAATTTTGCATCCATCATCGAGCATCATGTTTCGTATTCCGCATCATGTTAAACATGGCATTGTTATTACGTGTAGTGAACGAAGGTGAAAACGTGGTAGTTAATCAAGCTGTTGAAGAGGTTAATCCGTCTGTTGAGGTCGGATCGAATACTTGTGTAACGTCGCAGGAACCGGACTTTTCCGTCAACGAAGGCAAGCCCCGGATGCATACAACCCTACCTTGTGTTTTATAAATTAATTTCGCTTTTGCTTTCTGTTACTGCATTAAGTGATTAGGAGTTAAGTAAGAGCCTAATTGGTGCATTACCACCCTTGTTATTCCATATTTACCATATTACCAGTTTTAAACTCGTATATGCCTAGTTTTGCTTAGCTATGCGTAGAACGATGAAAGTCGGGTGACCACCTGCCACCTGCAAGTTTTAAATGGAACATTGGTCAATATTGTTAGCATGTGATATGGGAATGTGGAGTAATAAATCTAGACCGGGCGGACTCGGTGAGTGTGAGCCACAAGACATGGAGGTCTTGTGAGCGGGGTCTTTCCGCCTGTGTCGATTAAGGCACGTCCGTTGTTGAATTGTATGAGGTGAGAATTTGTAGTACTAACCACATACTCCGGTAAGCCTGAACTTGGCAATTCTATTACGAGAATGGCTACTCGCGCACTGGGAGTGGAGAGATGGCGGGAATAGCGTGTACCCACGTGGCCATGGGCTGGAATGGTGGAGTACTGTGTTCTCGGGTGGCGCGGACCCGTTCTTATTTTAGAGGATCCGAGGGTAGGTTGGTATATGTAGGTCGGGGACCTGCATATGTCGTGTGGTCTAGAATTCCCAGCTGGGTTTATAATCGGTTCGAATCGTCGTTGCTCCTCGGTTATGGAGACTCAACTCACTGTTCATCATCGTAGTATTAATAACCGGAACTTGAATAAGGCTTGTGAAGGTGTTAGATACGAAGTTTCATGATCTTAGTGTGGATCGTGTCAGCTTTGTATATAATTCTCGAGAAGTTTTCTATATAAAGAATGTTGTTAAAAGAGCTTTTACGCAAAAGAACTTTGATCATTGTTAAAGCTATACCTTGAATCCCTGAGCCTGCATTACTGAGTTTATTAGTTATTATTTCGGATAAGTCTTGTTGAGTACTTTTGTACTCAGGGTTCGTTGACCCCTTGTTGCAGGTGAGCCTCATGAGCAGATCTGTTTTGGATCGTGCTGCATGACTATCGTTCGATCTGACGATGAGAAGTAAATGTGTGGCCCTTGGGCAGGGCAGTTCTATTGTGTGTTTTGTATTATGTATAATGCCACTCCACTACTACGTTTTGTATTAACTATCGAACTTAGTTTGTAAGGTTTGAAACCACTGGTTTGTAAACTAAGTTATTGTAAGACTTCTGCTGTTTTTACTCTGATGTATATATTTGAATAAATGTTGTAATACTGCAATGACTCTGTAATGTGATCCTGCTCGGAAATCATGGATGATTCGGGGTTCCCCGAGGACACCCGACAGTCTTCTTAAGTTACCGAAAACATATGCATAGATGTCAAAGGTCATTGGACAGTGACAGGTGCATGTGGGCCCTATAATTTAGGAGGTTCTACCACAGAATGGTATCAGAGCGATCGTTACAAGGTTTTTGTTGTATTGTTTTACAAAAACTTCAAAATGATTTGGGATGACTAAATTTAACTTGTTAATTTGGTCCAAATTGCTTCTGGCTTATCTTATTTCTTTCTCACCATTCCCTATTGGATTAAAAAGGTTTTGTGTGGTGGAGTAGTAATCTTATTATGCCCTACATAAAAACAAATGTTGTTTATGTGTATTATAATCTTTGATGGTTTTGTTCGTAAGAACGATGCATGCATCATGAATAATTCACTCGTTACTTCCTTCCCCTCTTAGTCTGGAATTAAGTAGTGAGTCTGGTTGGAGGAATGTAATCCATCTTAGCTACTTTTTGGATTTTGATCAAATGGTCTTACTTGGATTAAATTGGCTTCCTACAGTATGGCTCGTGCCAAGATGATGCCCCGTAAGTCCACTGGACCCAAAGGAGTTCCTCGTCACCAACTTGCCCCTAGAAATGATGGTGCTAGCAGTAGCAGTACTAGGCCTGATCCCCAGGCAGAGATATTGAGGGTTTCTATGGAGTTAGCACAATCTACGAGAGATAGGGCTTTGGATGTTATACAAATAGGAGAATTATAGGGTCAATTGAGGCAGCTCACCATCGCGCATAGGAACTGCGAAAGCATGTTAGTTCGTACGGTGGAAGGAAGAAATGAAGCTTGGCACAGGGAAAATGTAGCTAGAGCTAGAACTCATGAGCTAGAATTCTATGTAGAAGATTTAGAAGAACATAATACATATCTACATGAGGAAGTTCATAGGCTTAGCAATCTACTAAATCCGAATCATGAGCCTCAAGCTGATGCCATGGACCCCGGTGTCATCCTTGCCGATGATGATGAATCGGGAGAGGAAGAAGAAGAAGATCCTGAAGAATTAGTAATGATCGATGAAAGTGATGATGAAGGCGGTAATAATTCTGGAATGGATACCGAGCCTGAAGTTTGAAGAAATTGAGGAAAATAGTAGAGTTGTATAATAGTAGCTCTAGTTAAGTTATGTAGTTCTGTTTTCGTACTCGTGGGTTTGTTTGTACATTAGTAAACTCTATGTAAGGTGTCTAGAGTAAGCTTTGGTACAATTCAATAAAGATATGTGAATAAAGTTTGGTTTGTTATGAGCAGATGCGTCGTACACGGGGTTCGTTTATTCCGGGAACTTCACAAGATGAGGACGGTATTCCAGATCCACCACCAGTTCCAACCAATTTAGCTGATGCTATAACTACACTTGTCAATGTGACGGCTAAAAATTCTCGTTTGCTTCATGAGATGGCTCAGAGTAATCAGAATTAGATGTACGGAAACCGTGGACGCCACCATAACCGACAGGAGGCTACATATGTTGATTTTACAAACACAAGACCCCCGGTGTTCACCAAGGCAGATGAACCATTGGAGGCTGATGACTGGCTTCGAACCATGGAACAGAAATTTGACCTTATCCCATGCACGGAGTATCAGAAACCTACGTTTGCCGCCCAACAACTTAGAGGAGCAGCAAGTGCTTGGTGGGCAAACTTAGTGGCTATGCAACCAGCTGGCATTCCGATAACTTGGGCTGAGTTCCGTACAGCCTTCAGAGCCCATTATATTCCCGAAGGAGTGATGGCTATGAAGCTAGATGAATTCCTTACTTTGAAATAAGGAGATCAAAGCGTGATGCAGTATGTGGGAAGATTTAATCATCTGTCCCAATATGCATCCGAACATGTCAATACCGATGCTAAGAAGAAGAGGTGGTTTATGAGAGGCCTAAATACCAAGTTGCAGACTATGATGACCACTTGCACCAATGTTACTTACCATGAGGCCGTAAATATTGCAATTGCTTCAGAGTCAAAGTATCGGTAGCATAAGGAGCTCAAAAAGAAAAAGAGTGTGCCGTCTGGATCTTTTGGTGGAAACCAAAAGAGGCAGAGGGTGATTTATCATCCAGTACATCATAATCGTCCTCCTTATCGTCCGCCACAGTTCCAAGCCGGGCAACAGTCAAATATCCATCCTGCTATAACCTATCCGAGTTCACAGTCAACCAATGCTTCTGGTGGCAATGCTCTAACATCCCAGGGTCACAACTATCCGTGCTACAATTGTGGAAGGACTGGTCATTTCTCTAGGGAATGTCCATATCCTAGGCAGGCTAATCAAAATTATTAGAAGGCTCTTGCCAATCAACAACAGGGTCAGGCACCAAACAAGAACCACAATCAGAATGCTCAGAAGGGCAAAGATGAGAGGAAGACAGGACGGGTGTTCTATATTCAAGCTGGAGAAATTCCGGAAGGGGAGCCAGTGATGATGGGTATGTTTCCTGTTGCCAATCACCTTGCAGTTATACTTTTTGATTCTGGCGCATCGCATTCATTCATCAATAGAACATTTATCGTGAAGCATGAAATTTCGATTGGGGCAACAAAGGAAAGTTTCTTTATACAGTCGCCCAGGGGACGTCTGTGTACTAAGGAAATGGTATACTAGGTACCCGTAAACCTGGGTGGGCATATTTTTCCCACTACCATGATTATCCTTAAGGATCAGGATATAGATGTAATCTTGGGAATGAATTGGATGTATCAGCATAAGGCTGTTATAGATGCTTTGAATAGGACCTTAAGAGTGAGTTTGCCTAATAATAATTCTCAACTTCTTATCCAACTTCCAACCCTAAGAAAATCAGTGGGCAAGATTTGTGCAACTGCTGTCAAAGAGATTAGAGATATTCTGGTAGTGTGTGAATTTCCGGATGTGTTTCCTGAAGATTTACCCGGTCTACCACCTGATAGGGATGTACAGTTCAATATAGAGTTACAACCTGGAACAGCTCCGATTTCTCGGAGAGCTTATAGGATGCCACCTAAGGAATTGGCCGAGTTGAAAACTCAGTTACAAGAATTGATTGAGAAAGGGTTTATCCAACCTAGTTCTTCACCTTGGGGATGTCCGGCAATTTTTGTGAAAAAGAAAGATGAGACTTTGAGGTTATGTGTCGACTATCGTCCATTGAATGAAGTGACCATCAAGAATAAGTATCCATTACCTCGGATAGATCTGCTTTTTGATCAATTGGCCGGAGCTAAAGTTTTCTCCAAGATAGATTTGAGATCAGGATATCACCAAATCAAGATAAAGCCTGAAGATATTCCCAAAACGGCGTTTACCACAAGATATGGATTATATGAATACTTGGTAATGTCTTTTGGTTTGACAAATGCTCCAGCTCATTTCATGTATCTGATGAACTCAGTATTCATGCCTGAGCTAGACAAGTTTGTAGTGGTGTTTATTGATGACATTTTAGTATATTCCAAGAATAAGAAAGAACATGCGGAACATCTCAGAATTGTTCTGACCCGCTTGAGAGAACATCAACTATATGCCAAGTTCAGCAAGTGTGATTTTTGGCTTAAGGAAGTGCAATTTCTTGGACATGTCTTGTCAGCCGAAGGAGTTGCAGTTGATCCCAGCAAAGTGAAAGATGTGCTTGATTGGAAACCACCAGCCACAGTTCATCAAGTTCGGAGTTTTCTGGGTCTGGCGGGGTATTACCGTCGGTTTATTCCATATTTCTCAAAAATATCAAAGTCCATAACTGAATTGTTGAAGAACCAAGTTAAGTTTGTCTGGTCATCAGATTGTGAGGAGGCTTTCCAGACTTTGAAGAGACTGTTAACCACTACACCAGTGTTAGCCCAACCTGACATCAAGAAGCTGTTTGATGTTTATTGTGATGCTTCAGGTATTGGTATTGGATGTGTGTTGATGCAAGAAGGCCGAGTCATTGCCTATGCATCTAGGCAACTTAAGCAACATGAAGAACATTATCCGACACATGACTTGGAGTTAGCAGCTGTGGTTCATGCTCTAAAGATTTGGCGGCATTACCTACTTGGTAATACGTGTCATATGTATACAGACCACAAGAGCTTAAAGTATATCTTTACTCAGTCAGAGTTAAACATGCGACAAAGAAGATGGTTAGAACTGATTAAGGATTATGATTTGGAAGTACATTATCACCCTGGTAAAGCAAATGTAGTTGCAGATGCCCTCAGTCGCAAAAGTTATTGCAATTGTCTAACAGTGAGAACAATGGGTTTGAATTTATGTCAAGAAATGGAAAAGTTGAATGTAGAAGTAATTCAACAAGGAAGTTTGACCAACATAATTGTTGAAGCCACTATTCGAGATCAAGTTATTGCTGCTCAGAAGGAAAACAAGGGTATAGCCCATATTAAGGAAAGAGTCAAGAATGGAAAAGCGGAATGCTTTAGTATTGACAATAAAGATGTGTTGTGGTTCAAGGATCGCCTGGTGGTACCAAAAGTTCCTGAGTTGCGGCAGTCAATTCTAGAAGAGGCACATGCTACTAGGTTATCTATCCATCCGGGAAGTAACAAGATGTACCATGACTTGAAGCAAAGATTCTGGTGGACTAAAATGAAAATAGAGATTGCTAGATATATAGCAAAGTGTGATACTTGTCAAAAAGTGAAGGCTATACATTTGAGGTATGCTGGTGAATTACAACCATTACCTATTCCATCTTGGAAGTGGGAGGACATAAGTATGGACTTTATTGTTGGTCTACCCAAGACATCAAAGGGATTTGACTCAGTATGGGTTATTGTAGATCGACTCACTAAGTCAGTGCATTTTCTTCCAGTCAAGACAATATATCCTACGATCCAATATGCCAAAATGTACTTAGCAAGAATCATGAGTCTCCATGGAATACCCAAGACTATTGTGTCAGATAGGGGTACACAGTTTGTCTCCAACTTTTGGAAACAATTGCATTCTTCGTTGGGTACCAAACTTCTGTATAGTACAGCTTATCATCCGCAGACTGATGGACAGACTGAAAGAGTCAATCAAGTACTCGAAGATATGTTAAGGTGTTGTGTCCTTAACTATTCCACTAAGTGGGACGAATGCTTACCTCTGGCCGAATTCTCATACAACAATAGTTATCAGGAAAGCATTAGAATGGCTCCATTTGAAGCACTCTATGGTCGTAGATGCAGAACATCATTGAGTTGGTCTGAACCTGGAGAAAGAAGATTCTTTGGAGTTGACCTTGTGAAAGAAACAGAAGACAAGGTTAGGCAAATATAGAGTAATTTGAAGATAGCTCAATCCCGACAAAAGAGTTATGCAGATAGAAGACGGAGACCATTGGTATTTACCAAAGGAGATTTTGTGTATCTGAAAGTATCACCAATGAAGGGAGTTACCCGTTTTGGTGTTAAAGGAAAGTTGGCACCTCGATATATTGGACCATATCAAATTTTGGAAAGGTATGGAAAAGTGGCATATCGCTTGCAATTACCTGAACATCTCGCAGCTGTGCATGATGTGTTCCATGTTTCTCAATTGAAGAAGTGTCTCCGAGTGCCTGAACAGAATGTTGAAGTTGAAGGAGTGGAACTAGAACCGGATTTAACTTAATCCGAATATCCTATCCGAGTGTTGGATCAAAAAGATCGTGTTACTCGAAGAAGGACAATCAAGTTCTATAAAATACAATGGAATCAACATTCAAAAGAGGAAGCTACTTGGGAATCAGAAGATTACTTGTTAGAAAAGTTTCCAGAATTTCTAGCGTCAATATAGAATAGAGTAATGTTAGTTGAGTTCGGTAGTACAAATTGTGTTTTGTAAAGGGACCTCAGCTGTTTTATGGATAGAGTTTGTATGTGTTCTCGCGACACATTTCCTTTTCCATTACTTACCCTATGGCTTTGAATCTCGGGGCGAGATTTCTTTTAGGGGGAAGGATTGTAACACCTCGGGTGTTTAAATATTAAAATCTGACATGTCATCATATGCATTGCAAAGCATTTGGCATTTGGTAAAAACTTTGATGTGCATTTACTAAAACAAGTTTACATTTGTGTAAGGAGTGTTGAATTGTATTGTTTGACTCAAGTTCAAAGTTTGTCTGGGTTTTGAATTTTTCGAGAAAACCCCGCTTTTCGATATTTAAATCCTACCCTGAAAATCCATTTCAAAATCTAAGCATATTTTGGGGTTGAGCCTTGAAGCAAAAGTGTAGTGCTTGACAAGTTAAGCAAAGTTTATTTTTGGAGTTTTTCAAGTTGTTTAGAAAAATTTTGAGTAAATAAAAAAGGCGTAATTCGTTAAATTTCCCGATTCAAATTCAAAAGTTCATTTCAAAATCTAGACCAAATTAGGAGATGGTTATAAAAGCAAAGTTGTAGAACTTTTGATTTTAAACAACTTTTATTTTTGGAGATTTTTGAGTTGTTATGAAAATTTGAGAGTAATTTGAGAATTTTGGCGAATGGCAAACTTGTAAATACTGTGAACAGTGTCCACCGCCGAGGCTACACCGCCGGTGACCTTCTTCGGCGTTCCAGGCGCGCGCGTGGACGTCCTCAGCTTCGCGCTGGCACGGAGACGTCTCCTGCGTGGCTTCCTTGAGCTTCTGAGTCGCGTTATGCGAACCAAAACGCCGTCGTCGTCGTTCTTCTTTCTTCTCTGTTTTTTCAGTCATCACCGCCGCAGCTCCGTCGAGCTTTTGCCATCGACCTAGCGCCGTTGCCGTCTCGGCAAAGCATGCTCCAACTCCGCTGTATCTTTGCGCATCCAGCCAACCCACCAATTTGGCTAGTCTTGGTCGGGAACTCGAGTTGCATCGTCTTCTTCCTCGCGGCCGGCAATTCCTCCGCCGAGCGCGATTCGCCGTGGCCAGAGCTATACGGTGCATCTTCGTCCCTGGTTTTGGCTGATTCTGTTTCGTCTCGATGCTGTAGTACTTAATCCATAGCTGGTTGCTCATTTTGATCACTGCAGTCGCCGGTACACCATCGCCGACGACGTGTTGCTCCGCCGTGATCACCGAGATCATCGTCATGCCTCTCCGTTGCTCCTCCGACCTCGTTCCTTGCTTCAACGTGTTTGGGGTGAGCTACTGGTGCTTCCTCGACCTTTAGTTTGACCGCTACCAGTCTGTAGTCACCGGCGTAGCGCTACCGTGTCACCGCGCCCGCCATGGCCGACGACGAGCTAGTGTAGGGCCGTAATCCGTGCTGATAGGGACGTCAATCGATGCGCCTAGACTTGGTGATCATTTTGGTACGTTGGCCGTCGCCGTTGATCTCACCGTCGACGAGAAATCGCTGGTCAGAGCCGTCGCTGCCGTAGTCAACGTCGGAGGTTGAAGATGACATGTGGGACCCGTTGTCAGTGACTCAGCGTTCAAATGGATTTTTTTTCTATTTTCAGATTTGATTGAATAGTATCTATTTTTGTTATTTTTGTATAGATTTATTTAAAGCTCCAAAAATTATGAAAATTTTTGTGTGACTTCTCTGTGATGTATAGTATTTAAGAAAAATATGAAATAATGTTTTTCAGTAATTTTTAAATGTGATAAAAATTGCTCAATTAATTCATAAATGGATTTCCATGATTTTTCTAGGCTTATTTATTTATCCAAAAATTATGAAATTTGTTTTGCCACTTAGTTAACATGTAATGAACATGTACTAAAATTTTGAGCTCAATTAGAATAAGTTGATTTATTTCATAATTTTGAATTAAATAATTAATTCATAAAAGCGAATAGTAACCTTTAATGATTTAGGTTTTTGTTTGGACTTTTGGATTGAGTGATGACCTTGGGTCCTTAGTTGATGATGATCCTTGGCAATTGATGTATGTGTTATGAAAAAGATTTAGTTGGTTGACTTGCAACTGTACCGCGAAGGAAAGTTGTATTCAAATTGTTAATTTTGCATCCATCATCGAGCATCATGTTTCGTATTCCGCATCATGTTAAACATGGCATTGTTATTACGTGTAGTGAACAAAGGTGAAAACGTGGTAGTTAATCAAGCTGTTGAAGAGGTTAATCCGTCTGTTGAGGTCGGATCGAATACTTGTGTAACGTCGCAGGAACCGGACTTTTTCGTCAACGAAGGCAAGCCCCGGATGCATACAACCCTACCTTGTGTTTTATAAATTAATTTTGCTTTTGCTTTCCATTACTGTATTAAGTGATTAGGAGTTAAGTAAGAGCCTAATTGGTGCATTACCACCCTTGTTATTCCATATTTACCATATTACCAGTTTTAAACTCGTATATGCCTAGTTTTGCTTAGCTATGCGTAGAACGATGAAAGTCGGGTGACCACCTGCCACCTGCAAGTTTTAAATGGAACATTGGTCAATATTGTTAGCATGTGATATGGGAATGTGGAGTAATAAATCTAGACCGGGCGGACTCGGTGAGTGTGAGCCACAAGACATGGAGGTCCTGTGAGCGGGGTCTTTCCGCCTGTGTCGATTAAGGCACATCCGTTGTTGAATTGTATGAGGTGAGAATTTGTAGTACTAACCACATACTCCGATAAGCCTGAACTTGGCAATTCTATTACGAGAATGGCTACTCGCGCACTGGGAGTGGAGAGATGGCGGGAATAGCGTGTACCCACGTGGCCATGGGCTGGAATGGTGGAGTACTGTGTTCTCGGGTGGCGCGGACCCGTTCTTATTTTAGAGGATCCGAGGGTAGGTTGGTATATGTAGGTCGGGGACCTGCATATGTCGTGTGGTCTGGAATTCCTAGCTGGGTTTATAATCGGTTCGATTCGTCGTTGCTCCTCGGTTATGGAGACTCAACTCACTATTCATCATCGTAGTATTAATAACCGGAACTTGAATAAGGCTTGTGAAGGTGTTAGATATGAAGTTTCATGATCTTAGTGTGGATCGTGTCAGCTTTGTATATAATTCTCGAGAAGTTTTCTATATAAAGAATGTTGTTAAAAGAGCTTTTACGCAATAGAACTTTGATCATTGTTAAAGCTATACCTTGAATCCCTAAGCCTGCATTACTGAGTTTATCAGTTATTATTTCAGATAAGTCTTGTTGAGTACTTTTGTACTCAGGGTTCGTTGACCCCTTGTTGCAGGTGAGCCTCATGAGCAGATCTGTTTTGGATCGTGCTGCATGACTATCGTTCGATCTGACGATGAGAAGTAAATGTGTGGCCCTTGGGCAGGGCAGTTCTATTGTGTGTTTTGTATTATGTATAATGCCACTCCACTACTACGTTTTGTATTAACTATAGAACTTAGTTTGTAAGGTTTGAAACCACTGGTTTGTAAATTAAGTTATTGTAAGGCTTCCGCTGTTTTTACTCTGATGTATATATTTGAATAAATGTTGTAATACTGCAATGACTCTGTAATGTGATCCTGCTCGGAAATCGTGGATGATTCGGGGTTCCCCGAGGACACCCGACAGTCTTCTTAAGTTACCGGAAACATATGCATAGATGTCAAAGGTCATTGGACAGTGACAGGTGCACGTGGGCCCTATAATTTAGGAGGTTCTGCCACATCAGCTTCGAGGTGCCAAGTATTTCTCCAAGATTGATCTTAGATCTGGCTATCATCAGATGAAGATTCGAGAAAGTGATATCCCGAAGACAGCTTTTGTGACTAGGTACGTATGGGCAGTTTGAGTTCACTGTGGTGTCCTTTGGACTCACGAATGCTCCCGCATACTTCATGAACATGATGAATAAGGTTTTCATGGATGAACTAGATAAGTTCGTGGTGGTATTCATTGATGACATCCTTGTCTATTCACCCACCACTGAAGAACATGAACATCATATGAGAACTGTGCTCAAGAAATTAGCCCAAGATCAGCTCTACGCAAAGTTCAGCAAATATGAGTTTTGGCTATAGGAAGTTGCCTTCCTAGGCCATGTACTATCAGCTGAAGGTGTTGCAGTTGACCCAGCCAAAATTGAAGCTATGAAAGAGTGGGATCAACCCCGTAATGTGACAGAAGTCAGAAGTTTCTTGGGATTGGCTGGATATTATCGCCGATTCATTAAGAATTTCTCCAAGATAGCCCGTCTAATGACCAACCTTCTGAAGAAGACCAAGGAGTTTGAATGGACGCCCGAGTGCGAACAAAGCTTCCAGGAATTGAAACAGAAGCTTACCACAACTCCTATGCTAGCATTGCCTGATATCAGAAAAGGTTTCGTGGTCTATTGTGATGCATCCTGTCAAGGACTTGGGTGTGTACTGATGCAAGATGGAAAAGTAATAGCATATGCGTCCCGACAGTTGAAAGAACAAGAGAACCATTACCCAACCCATGATCTTGAGTTAGCAGCAGTTGTGCATGCCTTGAAGATCTAGAGGCACTACTTGATAGGCAACAAGGATGATATCTACACAGATCACAAGAGCTTGAAGTACTTTTTCACTCAAGAAGATTTGAATATGAGGCAACGCCGTTGGCTAGAGTTGATCAAGGACTATGACCTAGAAATTCACTATCATCCGAGAAAAGCTAATGTAGTCGCAGCTGCTCTCAGTCGCAAGAGCTACTGTCACGCTTTGATCACTGAATCCATACCACCTGAGCTCAAGGAAGAGATTGAGGACTTCCAACTTGAGATACTACCGCACGGCTTGTTGAATGAGCTCCGCATATAGTATGATCTCACAGAATGCATCCGTCAAGCTCAGAAAGATTATGAAGAAATCGAATATCTCCGTGGTCTGATGAAACTAGGCTATAAGACCAACCACCATGAAGATGAAAAAGGAACCATCTGGTTCAAGAATAGAATCTATGTTCCATCTGACCCAGTGCTACGAGAGGAAATTCTGTCAGAAGCTCATGATTCTAAGTACTGTATCCACCCTAGAGGTTCAAAAATGTATCAAGATTTGAAGAAACACTTTTGGTGGAAAGGCATGAAGACAGACATTGCAGGACATGTGGCACGATGTGACACCTGTAATAGAGTCAAGGCTGAACATCAAAGGCCTGTAGGTTTGCTAAAGTCTCTTGACGTTCCCGAGTGGAAGTGGGAGAGCATATCCATGGATTTCATAGTTGGATTGCCCCGTTCACATAAAGGCAATGATTCCATCTGGGTGATTGTTGATCGCTTGACTAAGATTACTCACTTTGTACTAGTAAAGACCAAGACCAATGCCGAAAAACTAGCAGATCTATATATTGAGCATATTCTCAGACTGCATGGAGCTCCCTCTAGTATTGTATCTGATCGTGGTCCTCAATTTGTGTCCTGATTCTGGGAAGCTCTGCACAAGTCCATTGGAACCAAACTTGATTTCAGTACTGCTTACCACCCATAGACAGATGGACAGACAGAACGAATAAATCAGATCTTAGAAGACATGCTTCGCGCTAGTGTACTGAACTATGGCTCTGATTGGGAGAAATGCTTACCCTATGCTGAGTTCTCTTACAACAACAGCTACCAAGCCAGTATTAAGATGTCACCATTTGAAGCTCTGTATGGCAAACCATGTAAGACACCTCTGATGTGGTCCCAACCGGGAGAAAGATCATTCTTTGACTCCGCCAAGATTCAAGATGCCGAAGAAGGAGTTGCTCAAGTGAAGGAGAACTTGAGAATTGCTCAAAGTCGATACAAGAGCTATGCTGACAAAAGGAGAAGAGAACTTGAGTTCAATGTGGGGGACTTCATCTATCTCAAGGTATCCCCGCTACGTGGAACTGTCAGATTCCATGTGAAAGGAAAGCTTGCCCCTAGATTTGTTGGCCCATACAAGATTTGCAAGAGGATTGGAAAGCTCGCCTACGAACTTGAGCTACCCGAGGAATTGATCGGTGTACATCCCATGTTCCATGTCTCACAACTACGCAAGTGTTTGAGAGTACCCGATGAAGTAGTTCCAACTGATACACTTGACATTCAAGATACACTTGAGTATAAAGAACATCCTATCACAATTCTGGGTAGAGATACCAAAGAGACCCGAAGCAAGACTATTCCTATGTGCAAGATCCAATGGAGCAATCACACTGAGAGAGAAGCAACATGGGAGAAAGAGTCCGACCTCCGGCTATGATATCCTAACCTCTTCAAAGAGTACGTTACACTTTAATCTCGGGGACGAGATTCTGTTAAGGGGTAGGACTGTAACAACCCAGAAATCCATACACCAAAAATACCAACTACAAAATTTTTTCTTAAAAACACCCATGTGATGATGAGTGTCATGTATAGAAAACCCAACCTAAGAGATGCATTAGGTCTAACCCCAACCCAAGTTAACACATAAGCATGGCATGTCATTAGTTAATTGTGTTTATTTAAATTCTAACAAATAAAGCATTGCATGCTTTGTTAATTTGAAATGTGATTTGGATTTCCATTTGAGTTATGATATGCTTAACAACTCCAATGAATTTGGTGCACCCATTTTGAATTCAAAATACCCAAACCAAATTTGAATTCAAATCAAGGAAGAAGAAAAAGAAAACAGAAAAAGGAAATGAGGAAGAAGGCCTCACAGCCCAGGCTGCTCGGCTTTGCGGCCCAGCCAGCCCAACCGCGCCCACCTTGCATCGGCGTGCGCACGTACGCGGCCCATGAGCCGGCCCAGTGCATCGCCCGCGCACCCGTCTGCCTGGCTCGCAGCCGCTGCCCGCTAGACCCCGCATGTCAGCCACCCTCGTCTACAGTGTCGTCTTCCTCACCCACGCCTCAACCGCCTATGTGACCGGCACCCGACAGCAGTGGCAGGGGCGGGCCAGGGGGTCACGCCCGGGGCATGACCCTGCCCCCTTGCGCCGTGCCAACACAACCCCGCATCACCATCTGATGCGATGCACACGCCTCCACCGCACGATGCCATCCGCCAAGGGAGGCGTGGCACTCGGCTATAAAGCCAGCCCGCATGCCGCTCACCCCTGGCGCCTTAGCCCCTCCCTCAGCCTCCGCTGCTGCTTGGTGGCCCAGCAGCCGCACCACACCGAGAGAAGAGGGCCGTGAAGGGATCATGAGAGGAGGATCGGAGCCCCCGCGCACTGCCGAAGTCGCCGGAGCCGAGGGCAACGCTGTCGTCGTCATCACGGTCGTGGGTCGGCACTGCATGACACTGCTTCTAGAGCTACATGGCCGCAACTCATCACTGCACCGCCATCCCTTCTTCCACAGCACCCACGGTGAGCCCCCGATTTTTCCCCTGCTCGCCGCCGGACCTTGCTACTCCGGCCATGGCGCTCCATATCATGAGTGCGTAGGCCAAGGCCATTCCTGGCCTCTAGGCACACCAGCACAGCACACTCACGTTGACCGTGACCATCCCCGAGCCCTTGGGCGCTGTAGACCTCTCCAAGTTCGCCGGACGCCATAGCCGAGCACGCATGCTACGCTCACGACGCCACCACCAGAGCAACAGACCACCTCCGAGCACTAGACCACCTCCAAGCACTAGACCACCGTGCCGAGCACTAGACCACCGGTCTGAGCACACGACCACCGGTCCGAGCACCAGACCACCGTGCCGAGCACCAGACCACCAGTCTGAGCACCCGACCACCGGTCAGAGCAGTGACCATCGTGGCCAGTACTGCTGGGAGCGCCTGGCGCCTCCTTGACTCGCCCATCCCGTTCGCTGAAGCCACGGGTAGCTCACGCACACGCCGTGACCACCCTGCTGGAGCCTCGTGGTTCACCCGCGTGCCTCACCATCGTCACTACATCGCCGTGGCCGCCGGGACATCCCTACCGGCCACCTGGGGATCTAAAGCCTCGCCCTGAGCCCTAGACGCCTTCGTCGTGCACCCATGAAACCGCAGGAGCCCTCATCTGCCCAGTCGAGCCATCGGAGAGCCTGCAAATGCGACCTCGCCACCGGTGAGCACTGCCGAGCCACCGTTCATCGTGGCCAACGCCTTGGTGAGCCCCGGCCGCCACCTAGACCCCACCATCGTAGTCGTCGTAGCCTAGGGAAGCCTTTCCCCTCCCCAATTAGACACCAACACCGCCACGGAGGCTCACCAGTGAGCTCGCCGCCGGCAGGAGCACCGCCGCGGGAGAAACAGGGGAACACCCCGCTCGCTGGCCACCCGTGCATGAACGCGGTGCACGTGAACCACAGACAGAGAAGAGAGGGGTGGACGCGGCTCACCGGAAGAAGACGCGGTCCACCGTAGACCGGCGCATCTGTCCACCGTGGACCGTGAGCCGTGGACCATGGCCCAGTGGAGGCCCATGGCCGTGACGTGGCTGCGTCACAGCATGCCACGTGTTCGGCCCGGCCCGGCCCAGACCGGCCCAACCCGAAGCCCGTTTGAGACCCGGCCGTATTGACCGTTGACTGGTCAACATTGACCGTTGACCTGGCCCCACATGTCAGTGACACGGACACTCGGGACCCACACGTCATGCTGACGTCACCTGGGCCCCACCTGTCAGTACCAGAACCGTGACGAAGACGTGACGTCAGCATGCCATGTGGACCAGCCACAGCGTGACACGTGTCAGCCTAGGATTAATTCAGCCCTTTTTCTATTTTTAGAAATGATTTAAACTTCAGAAATTCATAACTAATTCATACGACCTCAGAAAAATATGAAACTAGGACCAAAATTCATCAAAAATCAAGCTCTATGCAATGAACCCATGTTTGAGTGCATTTGGCTCTTTTTGAATTTCCATTGCTTCTTTGTGCTATTCTATAGACGTCGCTAACGCAACTATAATGCGATCGTTGCAGACTCAGAGGAGAACCTAACAGACGAGGATCGTGAGTACCACGAGGAATATGGAGACGACTGCACTAAAGGTGCCACATCCCACCCAATCTCATAGTACCTATTACGCATGGCTAATATAGAACTGCTATTGCTTTACTGTTGTAATCACACTGTGATAGGACTTGCATGATAGTATGTTGTCTTGATGACATTTACCTTGACGCAACCTTACCCCTGCTCACCCTGCTATTAGGTTAGACACACGCTTGCTGCTATAATGCTTATTACTTTTACTACGCTTGTACTACATTGATGTGTGGTGGAAACTGGTGGAAACTGGGCCATGGGGAGAGTGCTGCGTATGTGACTTGGGTGCGTGGAGGGTGAGGGTTGTGTCGACCAAGTTGGAGTATACGACGAGCCTGGGGCAAGTCTTGCCATGTGGTGCTACCTGGGCACCCCTGGAATGGATACCTGTGGTGGGTAAATGGTATATGAGGTGGTCCTGGGTGTGAACCTGTGATGGGAGGAGCCTGGGATGGAGGTGCTGTGGTGGCACAGTAAATGGAAACCCTGAGGAAGACATTCTGGCTTGGTCATCCTTAAGGACTTACTAGTACTCAGATTCACCGGGAAGCCTTACGTACCACTCGCCCTATATGGTGCGGGACGGCCGGATTACTTGGTAGGATATTGCCACTACTGCTAGGTTGATAGCGGACAGTGTAAGGAGGTACGGGGCGTGGAGGATTTCCCCCACACCCTTCCAAGACTTCATGGAGACCTTGTGGACCTGGCTCATGACTCACAGTTTCAGCCACCCCAGACTAAACTTGGAGTGTACTAGGGCTGAATGGTAGAGTGGCATTATCCTAGGCTAGCAAGCGGCCGAAATCAGCCTAGTTGACGACGGTCAGCAAGGAAGGCAGATCTTGTGGTTATGTAAAACCTCTGCAGAGTGTATGGTTAATCGATCGATACATGTGCCGACTTGTCGGCTATGGACCTTTCTTGGGTTTCGCTTAAACTAGATAGAAAGATGAGTCCTTCTTTTCTCCCCCCTGGAAGTGAGTGTTCGGTCGTAGCCAGGGGCTACGGGCCTTGAGACAGTGCCGAGAGGGAGTTGGCCTGTCGACTGAGCGATGGTATGGTATGGTATGGTATGGTGATGGTGTGGAGATGGTGGTATGTCGATCCCCAGGATCGAAACCTGGCTCTGGAATGGGAATGGGTGGAATATGTGTGGGAATGGTGTTAAAACTTGACTATACTGTTATATACTTGATATGCTAAAATACATAGGAAACCCCAGTCTTATAGGTTCCTTTTGACTATATCCAACTTGCATCCAATTTCACAAAGCAATGCTCATAGGGTTGGGAGTGGCTAGTACAAATCGTACTGATAAATTTTGGTATACAGGTTCTGCTGAGGAGTATAGCTCCGAGGAGTTTGACGGTTGAGGGGTTCGTGCCTACGCTCGAGTTTGGCGATCTTATCTTCAAGCTGTTCTGAATGAATGCTACTTTTGATTCCGCCAATGCGGCGATGTAATAATTTATATAATTCCGCACTATTTGTACTCTGATATTATCGTTGTATGGATGCGATATTCGACTGGAATTTGGGTAATATGATCTACCACGGTCTTATTACACTTCAACTCTGTGGATTTCCCTTCGCGGAAATTGGGGTTGTTTCACTTATCACCGTCGGTTCTTGGCTAGAACTGACAGTGATAGATTCCAATCACTGTCGGCTCTTTGCTTCAACCAGCAGTGATAAGTGGCCGCCAAAACACTACCGGATCAAGCCACAAACCAGCAGTGATGTGGTCCTTCACTGCCGATTTTAGCCCAGCCCCAATCATTTTCTCATTTTCAAGTTTATAACCGGCAGTGAAGGTACATCACTGCCGGTTCTCACAAATCTGGCAGTGATAAGGCCGGCAGTGATGTCTAAATCTATAGTAGTGTAGGGAGGCCACCACATCTAAGAACTTAAAACATTTTTTTACCCTAAACGTTTTTAAATAAAAATGTCTATCAACTATAAAGTTGCAGATCTCTTCAAGCTCTACAACCTTGATATAATGTTCACCTTCATCCAACTACATTTTGAAAAGTTATGTTTTTTGTTGCACTAACACTAACCTTCTTTACAAATGCTTTTTATACAAACAATTCATAACACTAACCGCTTCTAGAAATATTTCTACAGATGTGGTACTAACCACCCTTGAAAATAGATGATTTTTTTAGGAGCAGCTAGAAACATTGATCGCCTATATAAATTGATTTCTGAATACCGATAATCTCAGAAATCATGTTTAGAAATGGTTTTTAATGAACCCCTTTCGAAGTAAGAGACATTTGTGCAATAGTATGAGCTTTGAGGATGGCCAAGGACTCCGACATGGAGGTGTACCCCGTGCTAGCTCTGTGCTCGTGAATGTTCACGATGATCCTCTACGTGCGGATGGTTGCACGGAGGGATGCGTCTCCATCAAGGATGTCCACGCTAGCATGCATCCATCGCCTAGAGCTGGTGGTGGCGTGCTGCATCCCTCCTGCTACGGGGATTTCTGTTCGGGGTTCCTTGTCCCGTCTCTGAAGGTGGCCACAAATGCTGTTGGCCTGGCCGATGAAGCACCTGCTGGTCACCAGTGGGCCGGCCGCTCAACATAACCATTCATCATCTATACTTCTTCGTTTTCCTAATCCTAAAAAAAGTAGACTAAACTTTTGGGTTAGGTAGGTTTGGTAACTCGCGTGCTCTGACGTGGTGGCCCAACGGATGGTTCTGCACCTGGTCAAACACTTAACTAATCTACCCTTACTTGATCTTCTCCACCGAGAAATTCCAGCGCAGGTTGACTCCACATGTCATTATGATACAAGTGTTAAATCTTAAAAAGTTCGTGAACTAAATGTCAATTATCAAAATCTCTCCCGCTAAACATGTCAAGTCAAGTGAAGATGATTACCTAAAGGGAGGATATGGCCATGAGGTCCAATGGAGACCTGCAAAAAAAACTATGATCTATTTATATATTCATCTCTTCCTATCTTTTCGGTGAATCACACAATAAACTAACATATTCTTACTCGATCTTTTCTCCTAAGAAGTCCTCGCTACTGAATCAAGTCGATTACTTGAATCCGGATGGACAAGTTCTACTATAAAGAACCTAGCGAGCTAAGCTACGCTAAGTCCATCATCTCTTCCTATCTTAATTCTTATGTAGGCATAGTTTCCCGTATCTTGTATAGCAAAGAATTTTCATCTCTCTATTATTTAGTTCCAATATGACCACCATTTTGTTAGATGACACCCAAATTAACAGTCATAGAAATAATTCTAGTTTCTAGTCTAGACTATTCTTGCACCCCTCGCCAAATCCCGACAATGACTGATTAACACATTGTTGATTTGCGTGGTGGAGCCGTGGAGGTGGTGCCAACATTCAAAGAACACACGGCTTTGGAGAAAGAGACTTACACAAGGTATCTTTCAGTCTATTTTCACAGGATTGTACGTTTGAGTGTCATCCTAAATCCTAAATTCCTCGAAATTTACAGCAAACTTGTATGTTAGTTACATACAGGAAATTTGTTGGATAGGCTTCTTTGTTCCAAAGGAACACGCATGGGTGAAATTTTTCCACGGTGGGCCAGGGTTTTTCTGGTATGCATGTTTAGCACGTTTTGTCCAGAGAGTCCACACTCAGTACATGCATGTGTTCGTCGAGGTGCTCATGTCTGTTACGTTTTAAATTCTTCGAAACCGGTTGCAGCTTTCTCTGGATTCTAATACTTTATTAAAACCACCGGCATGAATTTTCGGTTCAAACACAACTCCAGCTCTGACGAAATTTTCTTGGATATATCCTTAGAGAAGTAACTGATCCACGGCTTTGACTCACCAAATGATTAAAGCCTGCAGGAGGTCAGGTCATGGCGGCAATCACGTCTAGAAGAGACCCCCATTCCGGCTGCCGGCGAGGTGGAAACAGGATTTTTTTTTTATGGTAACAAGAGGGGCTTGCCCCTACTGTGATTTTATTGGAAACGGGATATTTTAGCAGGATATATTCAGAGACGATGAACCATCTGTTATGCTTCCTGCAGGCTGTGCAAGACATTTTGAGCTGACAACTGAGCATGTCTATCAGTCTATGTCTCCGGATACAGCATGGATTGAAATGTTCTTTCTGAGGGAGGAGATGAAAAAAAAAACTTTGAAAGCTTCTTCCTATAGGTTACTCATCAGTTTTGATGAAATCTTCATACTAGTATTTTGTCAATGCGGAGTTGGAATGGACTTATGGACCTTTCCTTGCATTGGGCATGAGGTGGCTGACCTTTCATTTCTTCCATTTACTTTGCCTATACTCTATACCAAACAACAAAACACGGAAGGGACGCAGATTGGCATCCGATCCAGGGTTGATAATATAATACAAAGATGCAAAGGAGACGATTGGATTGATAATATAATACACTATAATAACAGAAGAAAAGTAGTGATACAAAGATGCAGATGACACTTTCTTATATATCTAAACCTAAGTGATTTTTTTTCGAAAGGCAGCAAAAAGCTTTTGCCAGATTTTTATTAGACGATAGAAAGGGAAAAAAAAGAGGTGTTACAACGTTTTTACAACCTCAACAATAGACTCAACTCTACTAAGGCGTACAGACCAAACAACTCTACTGAGTAAACCTAAGTGATGACACCTTTCAAAAGAAAAACCTAAGTGCTACGCATATCACTTTCGTCTATATCCAATAGCAATATTTAGCTTTGGAGATAAACCTACGCACTCATGTCCCTTTTGTAAATCTAATAGATCTGTATTAGCTAGGTTTTGATTCAATTGATTGATTGATTGATATCACTTTAGTATATCTAACGACCTACGTATTAGCTAGTGCCTATAATATTACAATGAGATAAATATGATAGCCAAATTAAGTTTTGAAAATCTAAAATGTTGACGTCATTTGTGAAGTGTTCGACTTTTGCGCCGGCCGCCCATATGCACATCACATTGCCAGTTTGATGGTCCGTCCGTCCTAGTGCCTATCGGTTCATGGACATGCATACGTGCTCGCTTTCGTAATCCATGCCAGACATGCCCTGCACTGCAATTAAGAACCACTTGAAAAGTCTCTGCGCACTTGAAGTCAAAACGGCATAATCTACTAGTAGTAATTTACTTCCAAAAAAAGTCAAGACCGATACCCTGGAAATCGGTCTGCTTTTAGCTTGCAGACGTGCCCGCCGTGCATACACTACCCCGATCGGACCACATCACACGTCGCAAAGAGAACATCTCTTTTTGAAAGACGCAAGATAACATTTCTGGCTGTTAGTTGGTGTCACATAGCTTGGTGTCTCGATCAGGCGTACTAACCGTACGTGCATACAAGCCTAGCCAGCTAGGCACGTACACGACCGTTACGTACGTACAGACATGCATGTATTGGAGTATTGTTTACGTACATACGTGCATGGCTGAGCAACTCGCCGTAAATATCCAGCAAAATCTTCTTCATGATTGCATGGTCAGCACAGCATCCAAAAGCAAGGCCACGTTCATATATATTATTGGTACTAGTCAAATTGATCACCTCAACCTTCAATATTAGGTACGGTGTGCCAAATAATCTAAAACAAGCTAGCCCTAACTACTGGTCTGCTGCTACAGCATCCTAAAGCAGGGCCATTCGCTGTAAGCCAGCATCTCTCGGAACCCTCCTTGCATGCTGCCGTTCGTTGAAAACTTGCATGCATGCGGCGCGCATTGGGTTCCTTTGACCTTGACTCGTTCCAGGCTTCCAGCCTTCCAGGCGACTGTGCATATATGCATGCATGCTGGCATAAACTAGCTAGCAACCCAAGTCGCCGTCGTGCCAGTTCCCGGGTGAAGATTCAAGCCTAGGTAGCTCGGACGTCGTCATCGTCGACGTCACACGCTCGCGCCACCGCGGCGAGGCAGTCTGGTAGGCCACGCCAATCAACTCACGCTAACGGAGGAGGAGGAGGGCGTTTCAGGCTAGTACGCGGCTTCTGGAGCCACACCGTGCATTTGTCGCCGGAAAAACGCTGCCAGGACGCGCGTGGACGAGTTGCTAAGCTAGCCAAGCAGACAATCATTCGAAGTTATCGACCGGACCGGGGTAGTTTAGGTACTGACTGGTGGCGGTATGACGAATGGAGGATGCACATGCATATGCATCCCCTCGTCGTTGCATTGGCAGCTCTCGCTCTATAAATATCTGCGGCCTCCGAGCCAGATGAGATCACATTGCAGAAGCTAGAGCTAGCCTTTTGCATCCTCTCGCTCGCTGCTAAACACACATCATAATCATACACGAAGATCAGAGAGCTGAGCTGAGCTCTAGCTCTGCTGCATGCCCCTTCGGCAACGTCCGACGATGGGCGGTGCAGATAAGATGCCGGCAGGCCGGCTCAGCTGGTTACTGCTAGGCGTGGTGTTAGCCTTTGGAGTTGCAGCTAGCCCGGCCCAGGCCTCCAGGAATACTCACTACGACTTCGTTGTAAGTTGCTCCATACATCTCATTTCAACTTGTATATACTACTACCAGTTTAATTTCAGAGATCCAGGCAGTTTGTTTCAGTACGTATAGTATTTGAGGGCACGTGCAGAACAACAGTTGTACATATGTTATCGTTTTGAAATATTTAGCTAAGCTATATCGATGTGATGATTGCATGCCTTCAGATCATTTGCATATGCGAGCTAGATATCTGATCTAGCGACTATGAATTGTTAGATACTCGATCTGCATGATGAAGTAAGTAGACCGAGCTAGCTGTATTCCGACCGGCACAGATTGACTTCTTACTTGCTTGTCGAGAAACACTAGCTATATATCTTGCTAAGCATAGAAATTACGGAAGCCACAATTTTCCCATTTCCCTGATGTGAGCTGCTGAACATCGTCATCACTCGAGAAAAAAGCTAGCAACGATGTGACACATCTTATTAGCTGCTTGCTAATCTTTTCCATTCCAGCATGCAGCATCGTCTTATCGAAATTAGCCTCTTTGCTAGTTATCCAAGCTCCTTGACGCCCGCCAACTGCTTGCTTCGTCCTACACACCATGCAGTAGGCTCGATTAAGAGGAGACAAGGACTAACGCCGGCGTGTGATATATATTTTGCAGATCAAGGAGACCAACGTCACCCGGCTCTGCCAGGAGAAGACCATCCTGGCCGTGAACGGGCAGTTCCCCGGGCCGACCATCTACGCGCGCAAGGACGACGTGGTCATCGTCAACGTGTACAACCAGGGCAACAAGAACATCACCCTCCACTGGCACGGCGTGGACCAGCCGCGGAACCCGTGGTCCGACGGGCCGGAGTACATCACGCAGTGCCCCATCCAGCCCGGCGCCAACTTCACATACAAGATCATCTTCACCGAGGAGGAGGGCACGCTGTGGTGGCACGCGCACAGCGACTTCGACCGCGCCACCGTGCACGGCGCCATCGTCATCCACCCCAAGCGCGGCTCCGTCTACCCCTACACAAAGCCGCACAAGGAGATGCCCATCATCCTCGGCGAGTGGTGGAATGCAGACGTGGAGCAAGTTCTCCTGGAGTCCCAGCGGACCGGCGGCGACGTCCAGGTTTCGGACGCCAACACCATCAACGGCCAGCCCGGCGACTTCGCCCCGTGCTCCAAGAACGACACCTTCATGATGTTGGTGGAGCACGGCAAGACATACCTACTCCGGGTTATCAACGCGGGGCTCACCAACGAGATGTTCTTCGCCATCGCCGGGCACCGCCTCACAGTGGTCGGCACCGACGGCCGCTACCTCAAGCCGTTCACCGTCGACTACATCATGATCTCCCCCGGACAGACCATGAACATGCTCCTCGAGGCCAACCACGCCACCAATGGCTCAGGCGACAACAACCGCTACTACATGGCCGCGAGCCCGTTCTTCACCAACATCGGACTCCCGGTCAACGCTAAAAACACCACCGCCATTCTGGAATACACGGACGCGCCGCCCTCCGCGGGGCCACCAGACTACCCCGTCCTGCCGGTCATCAACGACACCGCCGCGGCAGCAGCGTACACATCGCAGCTCCGCTCCTTGGTCACCAAGGAGCACCCGATCGACGTGCCAATGGAGGTCGACGAGCACATGCTCGTGACGATCTCCGTCAACACGCTCCCCTGTGGGGCCAACGAGACGTGCATGGGCCCCGGCCCCGGAAACAACACCCGCCTTGCGGCGAGCCTGAACAACGTCAGCTTCGTGCCGCCGACCGTCGACATCCTCGACGCCTACTATTACTCCATCAGCGGCGTGTACGAGCCGGACTTCCCCAATAAGCCGCCCTTCTTCTTCAACTTCACCGCCCCCGACCCGACGGTGGAGTTCCAGCTCACGAAGCGGGGCACCAAGGTGAAGGTGGTGGAGTACGGCACCGTGGTGGAGGTGGTGTTCCAGGACACGGCCATCCTCGGTGCCGAGAGCCACCCCATGCACTTGCACGGTTTCAGCTTCTACGTGGTGGGTAGAGGCTTCGGTAATTTCGACAAGGATAATGACCCGGCCACGTACAACCTGGTCGACCCGCCGTACCAGAACACCGTCTCCGTGCCTACGGGCGGCTGGGCTGCAATGCGCTTCCGCGCGGCAAATCCTGGTGAGTATTTGCTAAATTTGGGCAAAACTACAGTATATATGTTGTTATATATATATGATTTTTTTATCTTACTTTGTGCTGTTTATTTCTTTGCTTGTCTGTTAGGTGTGTGGTTTATGCATTGCCACTTCGATCGTCACACGGTGTGGGGCATGGACACCGTGTTCATTGTGAAAAATGGCAAGACCCCAGGCGCTCAAATGATGCCACGTCCTCCTAACATGCCTAAGTGCTAAGGAAACAAAGGCATGAGCCACGGATGATGTGGTGTATGCAAGATAATCGAGCAAAATAATTTTTCTCAGTTGATGATTGAATTAATTATTTGCGGTATAGATTTTAATTAGTGTCCTTTGTATTTTTTTTGTTTTTCATTTGGTTGGAAGAGAAAAATATATTTGTTGTATTCATTATTTGTGTTGTTTTACTCCTAGTGCAATCTTTAAAAAGTGTAACTAAATAATGTATTCTACGGAGTTACATTCTGTATCCCGTGAAGATTCAGTATAAATATGTACTTCATATATGTATTCATTTATTTTCGCCATGATAAGACCATGATCATGTAGGTCCCTTTTGGATCCTTAGAAATGAAATCTACGCGAAAATCGAAGTCTAGGCACAAATCCAGCAGGTAGCTGATACCCAAGGGATTGCATTTCAGGTTATGGGCTCCTGTTGCATCTGTCTTTGTCAGACCTTGGAATGGATTGAAGTGACGAGCCGACGAGCCTACTAGGCATCATATAGCCTTAACGACAAAGGCTTTGATCTGGTATGGTATATCTTTCGAGGAAAAAACAAGGAGAAAACACATATAACTATATTCTTCCACATGACAAAGACAACAAATTGCAATGAACATGTTGAAATTCTTCTGTGAGGAACACGAACCAACAGATTAATTACATTTTCTCTGTGAGCCTTTTGAGACCCATCAAGAAAAATAAGTGGTACGCAGGGAATCCAGTGGTGTGATTGTTAGGAGATCACCGAGCCAACAATGAGAGAATAAAACATTGAGCAGCAGCATGAAGACTACTATCTCGACTCGGGTGTAATGTAACATTTTTCTATATCCAACGCTCACGTAGCTTTGGTTTGATGATGGCTACAATCACCATATGTGTCTTCTCCACACATTGCTGAACACCAATCAGTACCCCCACCAACAAGACAATCACCGTGCCAAGGTGTAAGTGATGCATAACACTACAGCGAATCAAATGCAATGCTTGATTACTGGTTTCTTAGAATTAGAAATGGTGGTGTATGTCCAACATAGCAAATGCATGGATCATCGTGATTAGCCACACCAACTTGATTAGGTTCAGAGATGACGGACCATCAGTTCTGCTTACTGCAAGCATGAGTGCATGACAATTTGAGTAGGGCATGTCTATGTCTCTGAATACAAGATAGATTTAAATGTTCTTTCTGAGGGAGGAGACGATTTTTTTTGGAAAGCTTCTTTCCACAGGTTACTCATCAGTTTTGATGAAATATTCATAATAGTATTATGTCAATGCGGAGATCCAATGGACTTATGGACCCTTGCTTGCATTGGGGATGAGGTGGGTAACCTTTTCTTTCTCTCATTTCGTTTGCCTATACCAAACAACCAAACTTGAACGGGCCGCAGAAAGCTAGCTAGATTGACATCTAAATATCTGATCCAGGGGTTTACTTTCACAAAGAAGACGACTGGACTGGTAATACACTATAATAACACAAAAGCAAGTTGTGATACAAAGACGTATATGACACTTTCTTATATATCTAAACGTACTAAGGATGAGTCTTGAGAAAAAGCTACGCATATCACTTCCGTATATCCAACTAGCAAGATGCATGGCCCATGCAATTAGCACGTGTAGCTAGCTTTTTCATGGTAACATTTAAATCTTTTTATTTACTCAAAAATTGTTTTGCTAATAGTTTTGCTTATTCATTTGACTTTGGTGTCCTCTCTCCATGCACCCCATATATCATTGGCATGAATTATATATAACTACAATTAAAGCTATTTTTATCTCATTTTCCACTTCCATTTTTCCCACTCCTATCCTATCCCATCTTTGTTCAATTTCTAGCAACGCAAAATCAAGATATGTTTTTTGAGCTTTGTTAGCTACTATCCATATTGTTCACTTCTTTAGCCCTTGTCGTGGGTTAGATTCCACGGCAGTAATCGAATTGTTCGACGTGGGTCGATACGTGTGTCTTCGGTGACTTAAGAACTCAAAACACAAGGGGTTTATCCTGGTTCAGATGTCTAAGCCCTACGTCCAGTAGCGGAGTTCTTCGTGTTAGGAATACTCAATTGAGTTCTTACAAGACACACACACAAAGAGAGAGAGAGAGAGAGAGAGAGATGTAGGGGGAGCACTATGCTGCTATTCTCCTGGCTAGGGATCCGAGCTGGAGGTCCGATCTAGGTTTTGGTGGGTTCCAATGGTTTGTTCCCTTGTACAGGGTCCCATGCCCCACCTTATATATCGAGGGGATGATGGGAGTACAAGTTTAGGGGATTTCCTAGGGTTCTAAGTCCGAAGCTTTGATCTCCTGGCTGTGTCGGTGCCATCCTTCGTCTTGTAGCGGGGTGGGCTAACAACGCTCCAACTGCCTCTAACATCTTCCACCACCGCTTGGAGTTTTGACCGTTAGGTGTTGTCTGCTATCGTTGTGCTATCCCTAGGTTTGCCTTCGCGTGGCGTCCTTCGCATGCCAGGATCCCACCCGCACATAGAGGGAGGCTGCCATGTGGGCCTTGCATTCTGCGTAGCGGGTGAGTGGGAGCTCTTTCATGTTGCACCATGCTTCGGGCATGACCATTCATTGGGAGTGGCCAACACAGCCATGCAAGAATGGGGAAACATAATCCTAGCAGGGCCTGCGCTCTACCACTCTGCCCGTGTGTTAGACCCCGAATGCCTGATAGATTTCGTAGTATACTCTCGAGGTTTGTCGGGATTGGAGCCTATCAAGCTAGGCACTTTTCAACCGAGAACCAAAACCGAACCGAACTGAACCGAACCAAAATGTCAGTTTTTTCGATTCTCAGTTTTGGTTCTTGTTTCCCGATACTTCGACTCTCGGCTTCGGCGTTGGTTTTGGAGGCAGCAGCAACCGAGAAACCGTGGAACCAGACAAATCCTCGTGTAGGTGGCGAGCGCCATGGCACCCTACGTCCACCCCACACGCACGATGCACTAGGCCCAATCTGCATAGCCAGCGAGCCCAACATTCCTCCACACCACCCCATCACCCCTGACCCCATTTCCCCACTCACGGAGTCTCGATCCATCCTCATCCTGGATGAGCACCGAGCGGGGGTCGACGCGGTGGGCTGGTGGCAGCGCGAGCAAGAGCACATAGGCCTCGCATGGTGGTGGCGCAAGCAGGGGTCGCCAGCCTCGCTGAGTAGGGCACGCGCAGTGGCGGCCTAAACGGGTGTGTGGTGGAGGCACCTACAACATGTGGGTCTTGTGCGGTGGTGCATGGATCTTGTGGTGGCGGTGCATGGAGCTGCTACGTCTCACCGCGCAGCACTGACACGAGCAAGAGTTGAGCGGGGAGCCATCATGGATCTCTTAATTCTCCTTCTCCTCTGTGTTGAGCTTCAGTTGGCTCGGTTTCCACCAAAAAACCAAACTATAAAACCGAAACCGAATCTATGGGTTTCTAGTTTTGAAATAAACTGAACGGTTGTTGATTGTTGAAAACCAAAATTTAACCAAAGAAACCGAACCGAATTTTTGGTTTAAACCGAATGCCCAGCCTGAGGAGCCTAGCCCGAGCGAAGGCCAAGGTGTGCATGGCAGTGCTGGCTCGGTTGTTACCCCCAGTGGTCGGGAGCCCTGAGGCCTAGCCAAGCCCTTAAGTGGGCGACCTAGACGTGTATTAATTTAGCCTTTCGGTTTGTTTGCTAGGCACTGAGCTCTTCTCCTGAAATGGGCCTTCTGAGGCCCACAGAACCAATAGTCAATGGACCAGAGGGTGCACACGAGTGCATCTGATGGGTGTAGCCCTAAGCCCTTGGCTAGTTAGGAGAATCACTTAGGGGGTTAATCGAACTGTCATGGCACTAACCTAGGCATTATATCTACCCCTATGGTTCGTACTCAATAGGAGCCCCTAAGCCCCTCGTAGCCTCCATGCCATCTCTAGGGTGGCAGTGATGGGATCTTCTCATCTCGACCTTTCGCTCAGGTTAAAGAGGAAAACTTTCACTTCGGGTTCAATTTGTCCGTCTAAGGATGTGAGGAGCGCCTTCATGACTCTTGGTCGAGTAACGCCCTTGGTGAGCTCAAATCGGTTAATCCTAAGTGGGGCACAGTCAGCCCTTCATGGGACTACCGACTTTGAGCCTCAATGATGCACCCCGTTTACACAGTATGCTGTGGATCCAACAACTTTGGCTCGGGGCCTTCTATGTCGCTTCGTGTTCCACTCCTGTCGAGGGCTTTGATAGCACACTTCGTTGGCTTAGTTGCATGTTGCGATGGTCAGGCGCTCCATGCACCCAAGATAAAAGACCACTAGTGGGTCTATCACATAGTGCACGTATGAATGGGAGCCGAATCCAATTCTCTTTTGATTTTGACCGATGTCCCAAATCGATCCCCAAAGCACTCGAAACACCAATACTTCCCATTGGAGTGTACGTAGGACAACTGGTGACTAGATACCCTCTAAACACCTCAGAGAACTCAATGGAAAAAATGAGAAGTCAAACGGACAAACAGAGCACCAAAACGGGCGAAAACTAGTTGCGGCGAGAACACAATGTAGAAAGTCGGCCTGGCCGGTTTACTATTCACAAAAACCGGCTTGGCCAACTTACTATTCACATTGGCCTTGCTAGTTTACTGTTCAAACTAGCCTGGCTAGTTTTGGGTACTATTTAAACTGGCCTAGCCGGTTCTACAGTCCTTGCAGCCTGAAAACTTCTGTCCAAAAGGGTTTTTTTATCCAAACGAACTCCGATTGACTTCAAATTTGGTAGAGGGGTTCCCAAGGATGCTTAGAAGCTATAACCAAAAGTTCATCACTTAGAAATTAAGGAATCAAAGTGGATTTGAAAACTCCAAGAAAAAGGGTTTTCTCAAACTTTCCTCGAAGTATCACTTTCTTTTATAATTGACCGGACGTTGCTCTCCAGAGTCCGGTCACACATGACCGGACTCGCTCAGAGTTCGGTCAGTCTCTCCTGACTGACCGACACCTAGGTTTAGCCACCGAATGTGTCTGGTCCCACTAGGACAAGCGTCCGGTGCACTCTGTGAAACTCTGTCTTTTCTGTACAGGGTGTCGATGGCACCGTCGGACTGTTCGCACTATACAGGCGGATACTCCACTAGTGAAGTTTCGAACCCTCGCTCCCAAGTGCTAAACACAATGTGTATCACCTTTGTGCATGTGTGTTAGCATATTTTCATAAACATTTTCAAGGGTGTTAGCACTCCACTAGATCCTAAATGCATATGCAATGAGTTAGAGCATCTAGTGGCACTTTGATAATCGTATTTCGATACGAGTTTCACCCCTCTTAATAGTATGGCTATCAAACATAAATGTGATCACACTCGCTAAGTGTCTTGATCACCTGAAATGAAATGGCTCCTACCACTTATACCTTTGCCTTGAGCCTTTTGTTTTTCTCTTTCTTCTTTTCAAGTCCAAGCACTTGATCATCACCATAGCATCACCATCATTATGTCATGATCTTCATTTCCTTCATCACTTGGAATGTGCTACCTATCTCATGATCACTTTGATAAACAAGGTTAGCACTTAGGGTTTCATCAATTCACCAAAACCAAACTAGAGCTTTCAAAGGCTCCATAGGACACCAGAGGACACCACACCAAAGTGGAGGGCGAGAGGCCAGCTAGGTAGGGCCGGTTGGTCCCACTGCTTAGGCCAGGCCAATCTAGGGCCCCACCTGTCAGCCTCCGCCTCGCTATGTCGGTTCTCTACCGCCTTAAGGATTGCATCTACGCTGTTTATTCAAGTCGGTTTGATCCAAGGGCTTAGGATTGATGCTCTGGCCTATATATATACCAACCCCTACCACCTCCCTAAGAAAGAAGTCAATTGAGAAGACAGAAACCCTAATCATACTCAGAGCTCCATCTTTGTACCCCTCTATTTTGTATCTCTCATTACTTTTATATGTTTGCTACAATTGTTATGATATTATTATTCATATTGTTTATGTTCCTAGTTATCATGCTCATTGTCTACTTTGATTATATGCTTAGTATACTTGGATTATCAACATATTCATGCTTAAGTTCGTATAGCACTCACTCTAGTGTACACGGGGTGAGTGGTCGACATTGTGTAAACATGGTGCTTATACATTGTTTACCTACAGATACACCCTATATTTCGGGTCATATGGTAGATCATGGATGTGGCACTCCCATTGAGTCCTTTGTAGTCCACCCCCCAAATATAGGACAAGTAGGATCTAGTTACGAAGAAAAACAAGCTCTGTTCTTGATCTTCCTTAGTAATATCCCTTATGTGTAGATATGAAGTTGATCTTAGCCATGATTACTAAGTGTAATTACACTAATCAATGTATACTTTGACTTGTAATTAAGAATGACTTAGGAATTATTCCTCTAATATTCTACTTAACCATGCTAATGCCATAGAAAGGAGTACTCTAAGTGATCAATGATTAGTTATTATGCACCATTCATATATACATTTACCTCTTTACTTACCCCTGTTGTGAGTAGAATATTGGTTATGGTTTACTTCTCCATCAATAGCATAAATTATCAATACATGTCCTTGCCAGACCATCCCTGTGGTAAAAATATAAATAACGATATCTAGAATACTCCTAGGTGAAGTGCTACAATAGGTATATTATCTAGTGCGCTTGCAGATCCCTTTCATATATATAATCCTCCTTGTCACATAAAATAATAAAGAACTACTTAGTAGTATTCTAGTAGTAATGCTAAGTAGTACCAACAAGCATCTCTGACATCATCACTAGGGATGAAAACCTGGTAAAGTAATGTTAAGAGATGTAGACATTCATTAGGTGGCTACTAAAATAAGTGACAAGTTAAATATCAACAAGCATTTCTAGTGTTATTGCCAGGGGAAGGTAGCTAGGCAAAGGAAGTATTGATAAACTTATACTTATTGATGTGATCGAGATAACCATTGATCCTCTGCTCAAACAGGCTTACCCTTATTTTGTCTACTTTTGTATCTTATGCAGGGTAATGTATGACCGGTTTTGACCTTCTGACAAACTATGTTGAAGATCTAGAAGCATTACTTAAGAGAACTAGAGCTAAGCTCAAGAAAGTTTCAGCTTTAGAGTCGGAAGACAACCAAATAAGGCAAAGTTTAACACCAGAATTTGAAGCCATGGCTAACAAGACTCTTCGCGAATTCTTTGCTCTAACTACAGCCAACATCCTGTACTGGACCAATAGTTCGATGTTGGAGATAATGGATTTGAGCTCAAGCCAGCTCTCATCAACATGGTGCAAGCAAGCTAGTTTTATGGGAAGGCACATGAAGATGCAAGTGCATATCTCCAACACTTCCTGGAGATCTACAGCACTTTCACCATCAAAGGAGTGACCAAAGATACCATACTACTTCACCTCTTCTCATTCTCACTCTTGGGGAAGGCAAAATAGTGGTTCTACAGCCAATAAAGATAGAAATACTACATGGGATAACTGCTTCCACTTGCCTTTCTAGCCAAGTTCTTTCCCATAGGCAAGACCAATGCTCTATGTGGGAGAATTTCAAGTTTTCAATAGCAATATGATGAATCTGTCCCTAAAGCGTAGGAATGCTTTCAAGATTACATTGCAGAATGTCCTCATCATGGGATGGAGAATTAGGCTACTCATGCAGACTTTCTACCATGAGTTGACCAATAGTACCCATGAGACTATGGATGCTACTACTGGAGGTGCATTCCTGTCACTCATCATACCAGCTGCAACAGCTCTTGTGGAGAAGATGGCCTCCAACCAAGGTTGTAATGAAAAACATCTTCAGACCCGCAAGAGAGATGGAGGTATACATCAACTCAAGGAGGTAGACATGTTGTCTGCCAAGATGGACCTATTGATGAAGAAGCTCGAAGACCGAGCCAATGATAAGCAAAAGTCATGCACATTCATGATTCCCGCATGACATGTGAAGAGTGTGGAAATACTAGGGCATTCAGGGAACAACTTAATGTAGACAGGGATCCCGATCTTCCGTCAGGTGATGGTAACTATCATTGTGGCGGAGAGTGATACACCGATCCGGCTTCAGATCGAAAGATCGAACCCTGCAATCTTAGCACCATAGCTCCTCTGATTATCAACCAAGTCATGGACCAAGTTGACCTCACCAAGAAGGCTAATCCCTGCCTGCGCAATGAAGAACACAAGCAAGAACAAGAAAGAACGCAACCAAATTGCAGATGAATGATTAAACTCACGAAGTTGGGGTCTCACAAACCGATGAACGGTGAAACTGTTCTTAACAGATTAATCTAAGCAAAACCCAAAACCTAAAGTAGGTGGTGGCTACTGATTATATAGCCTAAGGGACATCCAAGGATCCCTCTTCATATCCTAAAGGTGTCCCAACACGTTACAAGGCCCAACGGCCCAAAAGACGATGACGCAGCGCCGTGACAGATTCTGGATGTCAAATTGTTTCGACAATTCCCATTGATTCTGATGGAATTTTGATGTGGGACCACTTCCATTGGTTTCCTTATGAAATTATCTTTCCATCCATATGTGGATCATCAAAAACGGACTTTGGATGCGTCCTGGGTGTCCATTTTATTGCAGACTGGTCCTGACGGCCGAGGCAGACTCGAACTCGGATTGGACTGGGCCTCTGGCTTGGCTTGGATGTCCTTGCTGGCATCCTAAGGTGGTGGCCAATGGAGGAGGACTGTCCAAGGCCATCTCTTAGGCATGTTCTCCATCTTCTTGGGGCGTGCTTCAACTTGGGACCTGGGTCTCAAGGATGTCTAACAAGCCCATAACTGATAGTGTAGCTCCCGCCAGAAATAGCGACAGAATATATTGGTGATTTGAAGGCCTTGCCAACGTGATATTGAGATGGAACCTAGATCTATTTGAAATCTTATCAAACAAGCTTTCCATCAAGTGCTCACTTGACCTCGATCGCACTCCAGATGGATGAGTTATGGCCTTCCCAATGAGGCACTGTCGGGCTACCGACGAACCGAAAGTTCAACTTTGATGAACTTCCATTATGAAACACATTTGAACCTACAATCAAATAGTGACATGTACATGTGGAACCAAGTGAATTATAACCAAAGCCACTATGCAAATGTAGGAATGAGTGCACCTTATAATCATTGTTCGTATCCTGAAGGTGCCATGTCCTCATCATCCTCCCCTTCTTGACAACAAACCGTCCTCGGTTTGAGCTTAGCTGGTGGACAAGTTGTCGGTAGTAGCCAACATTGCTCCCCTTCTTGAAATTTAACCTATTGCCTCATTACAAAACTTGGGGATTTCGACATGACAACATTATCAGCTATTGGTGCCCCTCTAGTTGATCATATTTTTGCACAATGAAAGGAGATTTCAGAGTTGAACAAATATAGACACAATGCACCATATACTCTCCTTTACAATTATATTTGCCAATAAAGTGACATGTACATCTAGATAACCATGGCAATCCTACACAATTAAATTTCTCCTCCAAACTACTTAGAGCACATAGTGTCTCAAACTCAATATACCCCAAAGTATTTAGAGAAGACAACAATTTTAGTTCATCTTGTTCAGTGGCAATTGGAAGTAATTGTTTATTTTTAGCACAAGTATTTGGTTCCAAAACAAAAGAATCATTCTCATTCACTGGTTGCGGCACATTAATAATCATATCACTATCACATAACTCTTCTCTATCGCAAAGATCAGTAGAACATCCGCCATGTGTCAAAGGTAAATCAATAGAAGGATTTTAGTATAGAATTATTAGCATCATTGGTGGAAAAAATTAGCACATCAAGAGAGCTCTTACCTGATACATTGACCTGTTCTTTCTCAGTCATCATGTCCTCTTTTTGGGATACATGCTGCAAAATATTAGTTCCAACAAGAGGCAAAGCACTATATCCATTTTGTAAAAATTCAGATTTAGATGACGGTATTGTAAACATCTGAAATAGCCCATTCTTTTCTAAAAGGCTCATTTTTTCTTCTGTCTGCTCTCATGAGATCTTCTCTTAAAATTTTAGTAGCAGTCATAGGTATAAAAGTAAATTTTCTACCATTATATCTGAGCAAATATTTATTAGTAGTTGTGTTGTGCAAAACATTATTTTCAGATATCTATGGCTTGCCTAGCAATAATTGACATGCTTGCATAGGTACTATGTCAAATTCTGCGCTGTCCTTATAAAGACCAATTGAAAACTCAATACAAGCAATTTCAGTTACCTTTATCTTATCCCAAGAATTTACCCATTGCATGTAATATGGATGTGGATGTGGCTGTGTGGTCAGACCAAGCTTCTCAACCATCTCTAAGCTTGCAAGGTTGTTGCAAGTCTCACCATCAATCATAACACGACAACGTCGTTCCTTCACAACAAAGTATGTTTGGAACAAGTTGTTGAACTGGTTTTGCTCTGCCTTCTCCATTTGAGAACTGAGCATGCGCTGTGCAAACTCTGTAGTACATGCGGGAGGTGACGGTGATGATGTTGTTGTAGCAGCGGAGGAGGAAGGTTGTGTGCACGCTCTAGTGACCGCTTTTGCAATTATTTCATCCATCCTTGTAGTCAGTTGGTCCATGATGTCCTGTATTTCACACTTAAAAAGAAACTCGTTGTTTGGCATTATTAGCAATCAAAATAAATGCCCTATCAACTATTTATTGGTCAGTGGAATCACACTCTCACACGTCTTACCAAGTTCTTACAAGGTTCTTACCAACGCAAAGCAGTGGACGGTATAACCGGTGGCTGGTTCGTGATACCTATGAGGGTGTGACACTAATATTGCAAGGGTCTTTTTCTATACCGATCTGAAGTATATGTGGAGCTTGGGAGGCATGAAAAAGAACAAATATATATATGTGGCACACAAGTCACTGATAGATAGCAATATTAAATAAATGTCCAGAGCACTTGTCCTAGTTGCTGGCCTATACGTGTTCCTATCACCAGTTGTGATAAACAAAAGAGGAAATAAGGATGAAAGGAAACAAGTATCAAAGGTAGCAATGGATGTAAACAAGGCAAAAGGTATCACAAACAATAGAGCTATTGAGTGTTCCTTATGTGCTCCTTTTCGATATCTTCTATTCTCTTTTACTATTTTTTTCTTTTATTTTTTGTCCAATCTTTTTTCTTGCTTTTGCTCTTTTGGTATTTTTTTCTCAGCAAGGAGCACACAAGAATAAACCACAAAAAATTTGAGCTCAATTGAATAAAAGATGTGGCCTATAAAAAATTAGGACTGTGCTCTAAAAAGCATACCAAAACTTGTAGGCCCTAGAAACTTCAATTTTCCTAGTCGAATTTCGCAAATCTAATTTTTGCGAACCCAGCTATGCTGGGATGAAATAGATCTAAAATTTTCTAGCGTTCTCCGTAGATATAAAATTTTTTCCGTTTCGAGTTCGGATGTAAAAGTTATGACTGTTTTAAGGAAGCTGCTCGAATCAGAGATTTAGTGGACACAAGATACAAACCGATGGTGATATGGAATAGCGGCGGGTGAAGGGATCAACACAAACTAGAAAAGAACACAATCTAAACCAGCAACAAGACTTTAACCTAGGACACAAACTCAACAAAGCGAACTCTGAAACTGAAATATGCAAAGGCTATGGCGCGAAAGGTTCTAGGACAGCAAAAACGAGTATGGCACTGGACTATGGGACGAATACGAAACACTCAAACGAGGGAATAAATGTGAACCTGACGGTATACCTTAACTCTGATACCACTTAATGTAGACGGGGATCCCGATCTTCCGTCAGGTGATGGTAACTATCGTTGTGGCGGAGAGTGACACACCGATCCGGCTTCAGATCGAAAGATCGAACCCTGCAATCTTAGCACCACAGCTCCTCTGGTTATCAACCAAGTCACGGACCAAGTTGACCTCGCCAAGAAGGCTAATCCCTGCCTGCGCAACGAAGAACACAAGCAAGAACAAGAAAGAACGCAACCAAATTGCAGATGAATGATTAAACTCACGAAGTTGGGGTCTCACAAACCGATGAACGGCGAAACTGTTCTTAACAGATTAATCTAAGCAAAACCCAAAACCTAAAGTAGCTGGTGGCTATTGATTATATAGCCTAAGGGACGTCCAAGGATCCCTCTTCATGTCCTAAAGGTGTCCCAACACGTTACAAGGCCCAACGGCCCAAAAGACGACGACGCAGCGCCGTGATAGATTCTGGATGTCAATTTGTTTCGACGATTCCCATTGATTCTGATGGAATTTTGATGTGGGACCACTTCCATTGGTTTCCTTATGAAATTATCTTTCCATCCATATGTAGATCATCAAAAACGGAGTTCGGATGCGTCCTGGGCGTCCATTTTATTGCAGGCTGGTCCTGACGGCCGAGGCAGACTCGAACTCGGATTGGACTGGGCCTCTGGCTTGGCTTGGACGTCCTTGCTGGCCTCCTAAGGTGGTGGCCAAGGACGAGGATGTCCAAGGCCATCTCTTAGGCATTCTCCATCTTCTTGGGGCATGCTCCAACTTGGGCCTGGGTCCCAAGGATGTCTAACAAGCCCATGATGATAGTGTAGCTCCCGCCAGAAATAGCGATAGAATATATTGGTGATTTGGAGGCCTTGCCGACGTGATATTGAGATGGAACCAGATCTATTTGAAATCTTATCAAACAAGCTTTCCATCAAGTGCTCATTGACCTCGATCGCACTCCGGATGGATGAGTTATGGCCTTCCCAATGAGGCACTATCGGGCTAGCCGAATGAACCGAAAGTTCAACTTTGATGAACTTCCATTATGAAACACATTTGAACCTACAATCAAATAGTGACATGTACATGTGGAACCAAGTGAATTATAACCAAAGCCACTATGCAAATAGTAGGAATGAGTGCACCTTATAATCATTGTTCGTATCCGAAGGTGCCATGTCCTCATCACAACTGCCCTGAAATTCACTGAGGATGTGAACTTCATCAACAACTACTTTCGTCCTCAACAAAGTCAAGGATGGAATCAGCAACAGAGGCCTGAACAACCAAGGTAATTACCAAGGTAACTATCAAGGTAATAATAATTTCAATAATCAACCACTCTTGAGAGAGTTAATTTCTAGCCAAGCTAAAATAATAGAGGGCTTATCTAGAAAATTAGCTTCTAATGATAAAATCTTAGAAAATATAAATAATAGAATTGATAGCTTCTCCTCTTCCATTAAAAACAAGCATAGTTTTAATAAAATGATAGAATCACAAATAGCTCAGCTGGTTGCTGCTATTTCTCCGACCGACAAAGGTAAGATTCTGCGGCAACCGAAATATCTAGAAACCACAAATCTTATCGATATTCACAATGCAAGCATACTACTGTATACAACCATCGACGGGAAGGTGGATAGATTATACCTTGCCCAAAAAGAAGAGTGATCTAGGAAGATCTGTCATCCCATCACCATTGGACCTCACATTTTTCAAGAAACTGTTTGTGACTTTAGAGCAAGTGTCGACATTATGCCTAAGGTAATCTATGATAAAATTAATGGAGATACTTTGTTGTACACAAACATGCATTTGCAGCTTGCAGATCAGGTCACTCTGCTACCCCAAGGGGGTTCTTGAAGACACCATTGTTCGAGTCGAAACAATCATAAGTCCCCATAGATTTTGTGGTTTTGGAAAGAGGTGAAGATGTAAGGGCCGACCTTTCCTAAGCACCACAAAAGCCATTATCTACGCGGACAGTGCCAAGATATGCTTCACAATCAAGGATAAAAAAGAAGTTTTCTTTCAAGAATCATATCTGCAATCTCCTAGACATCCATAGATGTCGTACCTACCCGAAGAGACAACAGTGACTAAGAAGAAGAACAACAGAAGAAGAAAGAACAAAGCCAGGACAATCACCTAGAAGAATCAGTCAACATGATCAACACACTCTGGTCAGAGTACGACCACCTCTGCACTTTACCATTCCTTGCTAAGAAGGATGATCCAGGCGTACCCACTGATCGAGTGTACCATTGGACAAAGAATCTTCTACAACACCTTCTGTGACATTAGGATCGGGTGTCAATATAATGTCTAAGGTAACGTATGAATATTTATTTCATGATGAACCTTTGTTCCCTACATATATACAATTACATATAGCAGACCAATCAATCCGATTTCCTAAGGGAATAGCGAAAGATGTCATGGTGAGAATACATGATTCACTATGCCGCTGCCGACTTCATGGTTTTAGACATGGGTGAAGAAGAAGATGACACACCCATCATCCTTGGAAGACCATTCCTCAACACCACAAACGCGATCATCTACGTCAGATCTGGATAAATCCACTTCCAATTCCCTAGAGAGAAGGTACGTTGCTATTTCAATAGTTATACCACTTATGAACAGCCAAAGAAGACCCGCTTTAGGAGGAGACATCGATCATGCGGACGCCAAAGGAATCAACCCCTAAGGAATGAATGGGAAGAAGATGAAGAACCTAAAGAAGTTGTGAAAGATGAACCTATTTTGCTAAAGACCAGTCCACAGACGAAGCAGGTGTGGAAAGAAAAGGTGACATCATCTGAGTCACCTTCACTAGAGGTGCAACCATCAAGGTCTCCATCCTCGGGACCGACAGATGCACCAAAAGAATGAACAAGATTGGAGAAGTGTGGGGGTATGGCCCCTGGTACCCACAAGACAAGACATGGGCTGCACCATCTAAGGTGGCCTAGCCCACAAGATCAAGGCGTGCACAACACTGCTCGGCGTGCACTGCAAGCTATTGTATAGTACCAAATAAGCTACTTTCCTTATAACCCTACCCCTCCAGAGTATATAAGAAGAGGCAGGGGTCCCCTAGTGGACACGATCCATACATCTCATATTTAATACAATACACCAAAGACACATGATGTAGGGTGTTACATCAATCAGACGACCTGAACTTGTCTAAATTGTTGTCTATGTGCCCTGTGTCACCATCTGGTTCCTGATCATGCGCACCTCCACGATCAATCTACCTTCGTGGGATATCCCTTGGAGGACAGCCGAGCATCTTTTGTTGACAGTTGGCGCGCCAGGTAGGGGCGTGCGTGTCGATCTCATGATGAACTAGATGGCTTTCTGACTAATTGCGATCAAGATCTTGATGACATCTACATCATCCATGGCGACACAACTTCATGCTTTCATGCGTGGAGTCTAGCGGCGGGCGGTAGCCCCTGTTCGGCGGCATAGTAGCAGCCCTAATCTTGTGAGTCCAGCGTCGGGTTCTACCATCGAGCACTTCGCTGTCGAGATCCTAATCACGTTCAATCAAAAGCTCAACAACCAATCAAAAAGGAAAATGTAGAATCAATCTACAACACCGTCCAAGATGACGTTAGCAAGAAAGATAGATGTACGATCTACATGCAAGAGGGCATTAGGCAAGCCAAACCACTTGCATGTATATGCATCATGTACAGACTTGACGAGCTTGCTACCTGTCGATATCTTCACGCCCCGAAGACTACTACAACCATGCAAGAGGACAATCACGTCTATAAACAGATCGATCGACAGTCCACTCTGATCGAGTCTAGACCCTCTGACTCCGCCAGTGCCGACTGCAACTTCGCTCGTCATGTTAAGCTATCAAACGAACCGAGCCGTTAAGTGAGCTACCCGCATCGCCGACTAGATAACACCATACGCCGTCGACCAGACGTTCTATCTAAAGCTAAATCACACTTTAATATTTTCCTAAATATTCTCCAATCTTCGTATATCGCCATAATGTTTCTTCGAGCTGTTTTCTCCATATTTGCTCTCCAAACGATTTTCCGAACCCTCGAACAGTCATGTTGACGCTCGGATGTCCCTAGAGATGGCCCTGTCTCTGGCTCCTCCCTACACGTGCACGAGCGTCTACCCTCTGCGTTATGGGTGGTTGGCAGTGGCTCCTTAATGACACTTTGTTCTTCCTACACGCACACGGGCTCCGCGCTCCGTGTTATGGTTAATAGGCTAGCTAGGGCTAGAGACTCAACTACATACTAACTAGTCGGGTGGTTTATATTAAATATAAATACATCTTCAGAATAACACTAAGTGTTCACACCAACTGATCGCCAAACTGCATACGCTATTTCATCACCATTGCTGATTTTCTCTGGAATTTATATATTTTTACATCATATACTACCCGTTCTACATATTTGTATTACATGATCATCATCCAGGTGGTTGGACCACCTAGTGCTCGGACTTCTCCACCGATCAACTAGTCGGACCACTAGGTTCATGGACTTTGTCACCGACCAGTTGATCGGACTGTTCGCCGGTCGTTTCTACTCAATGCTCACTTCACCGCCGACCAGTTGACCAGACTATTCGTCGCTCGTGCTTCATCATCAGCTACGCCGAGGACTCCTTGGTGCTCGAATTCTTCGTGCTCGAGGACTAAGTGGGCACACTTCACCTTGCGGACATCGCTAGCTATGCCGGGGACTCCTCGGTGCTTGGACATCGCTAGCTACGCCAAGGACTCCTCGGTGCTCGGACATCGCCAGCTACATCAGGGACTCCTCGGTGCTCGGACATCGCTAGCTACGCCAGGAACTCCCTTGATGGTCGGATCTTGCTACGCCTCATCGGTGTGCTATCAAGCTGCTCCATGTTGTTTGGATTAGGGTGCTAATCTTGGGCAGCACGTCTGGGGTCTTGATACGCGCCTGTCAGACGGCGTTGGCAAGCTTTCATACTTCTTTTTCTTTGATCCTGCTATAAGATTCATTCTTCATCTTCCAGTAGGCTCGAGAACTAAGTGGGCACACTTCACCTTATGGTGAATGTGTGCTTTTTGATTCAGGGCTCCGCCCGTGGACTGGTTGCCTGCTCAGCCGGTCTTCTACCTTTCTTCTACTTTCTGACCCTGGCACCATGTGACTACGTCACCTACTGTCAGGCTTGGGGACTAGCTATGGGGGTATGGCCCCCGGTACCCACAAGACAAGACATGGGCTACACCATCTAAGGTGGTCTAGCCCACAAGATCAAGACGTGCACAGCGCTGCTCGGCGTGCACCGCAAGCTATTGTATAGTACCAAATAAGCTACTTTCCTTGTAACCCTACCCCTCTAGAGTATAAAAGCAGAGGCAGGGGTCTCCTAGTGGACATGATCCATACATCTCATATTCAATACAATATACCAAAGACACATGACGTAGGGTGTTACGTCGATCAGATGGCCTGAACCTGTCTAAATCGTTGTCTCTGTGCCCTGTGTCACCATCCGGTTCCTGATCACGTGCACCTCCACCGATAAATCTACCTTTGTGGGATATCCCTTGGAGGACTGCCGAGCATCTTTTGTCGACAAGAAGAGTCCTGTCCAGAGGACTTAAAAATCTAGACCCTTGTCGTGTGGTAATAATGGTAGTTATCCATATTTACTTTGTAACATTGCATGAATTCTTTTCACTTTAGCATATTTATTTTTTTGCATTAGCATTACATTTATAAAAAAAGATAAAAAGTTGCATGACTATATTTTATCATTGCATTATAAATCCTAAGCCCCATGTCAATAGATCTATGGAGTAAATACCCATAGGAATGTTCACTGTGGTGGCATAAAAATTAAAAATACCATGCATACATATTTTTTTGTTCTACATATCATAAATAAGAAAATCTAAAAAATATATATTAGGTAAACATCCTGCTCAAATTCTATCAATAAGGAAATATTTCTATCCCTCAAGAACAACTAATCTCTGGACGGCTGACCGTTAACCCTTTATCCTAGTCCATTCCACGAGTTTTGGATATTCTTGTTGGTATTATACAGGATGATGCACAAAGATCAAGAGCAAGTTCACCAGGTTGTTTTCATCTCATTCCATCTCGGGACGAGAATGGCATGCGCTGGTAAATCTACTCTGAGATGGAATCACTCAACTTCAACATTCGACCATGCTGAAAGGTCCTAATGGCTAGAGGGGAGGGGTGAATAGCCTAATAAAAATTTCTACAACAACACTTAACAAAATGGTTAGACAATTATGAGGCGAAGCAAGTGTTGCGCTAGCCTACTCAAAAGCAAGCCACCTACCATAATTCTAGTTTAGATAGAATCTATTCACACAATAGCTAAGATACTACTCTATGTTAGTGTGCTCTCAAAGGCTAACTAAAGAGCCACACCAACCAAGCAAGCAAGCTCTCACAACTAGGTACACTAAAGAGCTTGACAACTAGTTTGCAGTAATGTAATGAGAGTGATCAAGAAGGTTATACTGCCATGTAGATGAAGAAACCAATCAATCACAAGGATGAATAACAATGAAGACCAATCACCTCGGAATCAATGATGAACACAATGATTTTTACCGAGGTTCACTTGCTTGCCGGTAAGCTAGTCCTCGTTGTGGCGATTCACTCACTTGGAGGTTCACGCGCTAATTGGCTTCACATGCCAAACCCTCAATAGGGTGCCGCACAATCAACACAAGCCATGAGCAATCCACTAGAGTACCTTTTGGCTCTCTGCCGGGGAAAGGTCAAGAACCCCTCACAATCACCATGATCGGAGCCGGAGACAATCAACAACCTCCGCTCAACGATCTTTGCTGCTCTAAGCCATCTAGGTGGCGGCAACCACCAAGAGTAACAAGTGAAATCCACAGCGAAACACGAACACCAAGTGCCTCTAGATGCAATCACTCAAGCAATGCACTTGGATTCACTCCCAATCTCACAAAAATGATGAATCAATGATGGAGATGAGTGAGAGGGCTTTGGCTAAGCTCACAAGGTTGCTATGTCAATGAAAATTGCCAAAGGTGTGAGCTTCAACTGGCCATGGGGCTTAAATAGACATCCCCACGAAATAGAGCCGTTTTACCCCTTCACTGGGCACAACACGGGCTGACCGGACGCTGGACCTCAGCGTCCGGTCGGCCAACGACCGCCGTGTGTCCTGACTTTAATGGTAACTTGTGTTCACCAGACACTGTGCTATAACTGTCCAGACGCTGAGCCACCAGCGTCCGGTCGTTTCTAGTAAGATTCTAGAAACGCAAATCGTCCACCGGACGCGTCCGGTCATGCACGACCGGACCCTTCCGTCGTCCGGTCAGAAACCCTAGCTAGCTTCTGAGCGTTGTCCAACAATAGGACCAGACTCACCTCGCCAGTGTCCAGTCAGTCAATGACCCAGCATCCGGTCGATTGACCGACACTGGCGTCTGTGCTGCCACACTTGACCGGACGCGTTGGTCCTTCTGAGACCAGCGTCCGATCACTTGGTGACCAGCAAGACTAACTCTTTTTCACCTCTAACTTCTTCACCCTTGCTCAAATATACCAACCACCAAGTGTATCACCTTGTGCACATGTGTTAGCATATTTTCACAAACATTTTCAAGGGTGTTAGCATTCCACTAGATCCTAAATGCATATGCAATGAGTTAGAGCATCTAGTGGCACTTTGATAATCGCATTTCGATATGAGTTTCACCCCTCTTAATAGTACGGCTATCAAACCTAAATGTGATCACACTCACTAAGTGTCTTGATCACCAAAACAAGATAGCTCCTATGGTTTATACCTTTGCCTTGAGCTTTTTGTTTTTCTCTTTCTTCTTTCCAAGTCCAAGCACTTGATCATCACCATGGCATCATTATCATGCTATGATCTTCATTTGCTTCACCACTTGGAATGTGCTACCTATCTCATAATCACTTGATAAACTAGGTTAGCACTTAGGGTTTCATCAATTCATCAAAACCAAACTAGAGCTTTCAATCTCTCCCTTTTTGGTAATTGATGACAACCCTTATACAAAGATATGAAATAAAATTCAATTGAATCCATGTTGCTTATCCAAGCATATTTACCATGTGTAAAAGAATATGGATAAGTTTCATGAACCCTAAATAGTAGCAATTGCTCCCCCTACATATGTGCTAAGAGTTTGGATTGTAGCTTGCACATATGCTTAGATAGGAAATATAGGAGACAATGTCTACCAAATGATGCTAAGGTACAAAAGATGGACCTTTGAAGCGTGATACCAATCGGAGTGCACCATTATACCATCCTTAGCATCATGGTTAGCTTGATACCACTTGTACACATGCTTTGAAATGATACCACTTGGAAATGAAGTCATTCAATATCCTATGCATGCTAGTTTTTCATTTTATCATTCAAACCTACAACTAGCATACATCACACAAGCATGGATATTGAAATTTAAAACTTGTGCTATGCTAGCAAACATATGAAATGCACATTCAAATGCACCATACAAGTTTATGAGTTTGCTCCCCCTACTTGTGTGCTCTCCCCCTATGACCAATTTTCCCTTATCACTAGTATCTTTATTTCTCTTCCCCTTTGTCACTTATGTCTTTGTTTCACTTATATCTTTGCTTCTCTCCCCTTTCACTATCTTTTCACTTATCTTTGTGCATGATTTCTCCCCCTTTGTCATCAATGACCACAAAGGCTTAAAATATAGATAGTACCACTTGTAGGGTCGAGGTTATCAATGTCAATCAATAGGGTGAGGATCATTTTCTAAATTTGGTCCAATCTAGATCATTTACCAAAGATATTTAACTCGATTTGATCCATGGACAAGCTTCTTCACACCTCCCAATGAGGGTTATCTTGTACCATGTTGAGTTAAACACTTAGAGTTTATTTTTTAGATGAAACACTAGGTTTACAAGCCCACAAACATGTCATATGCCATCACTAGATCAAGTCAAGCATAGAAGCAATAGTGATACCATATAAACATCAAATTCATTTGATTTTCATGAATGAGCCTAATAAAATAGAACCACTTGAAGGTCCTAAAAATATTGAAAATGTGACTAGATGCACTAAACATGTCCTTAGCAAGGATGTATGTCATGCTAATCAACTTTTACCTTGAATAACTCGAAGGAGAGGCATGCCATATTAGTGGGGAGTGCATCAACACATATTTGAGAAATCCAATATGTTCAACTCATTCCTTAGCTTGTAAAACCTTTTCTCATCCAATGGCTTGGTGAATATATTGGCAAGTTGATCTTCGGTGCCTACACTCTCAATGTAAATGTCCCCTTTTTGTTGATGATCTCTTATGAAATGGTGGTGGACATCAATGTGCTTTGTTCTTGCATGTTGAATCGGATTGTTGGTTAGCTTGATTGCACTCTCATTGTCACATAGCAATGGCACTTTCTTGAACTTGATTCCAAAGTCACTCAAAGTGGCTTTCATCCAAAGTATTTGTGCACAACAACTACCGATGGATATGTATTTGGCTTCGGCGGTTGATAATGCAACACTATTTTGCTTCTTTGATGACCATGAAACAAGTGATCTTCCTAATAATTGACATGTGCCCGAGGTGCTCTTCCTTTCAACCTTGCATCCCGCATAATCCGAGTCAGAGTAACCAACTAGCTCAAACTTTGCTCCTTTGGGATACCACAAACCAACATTTGGTGTATGCTTCAAGTACCTCAATATTCTCTTAGTAGCCTTTAAATGACTTTCTCTTGGCGAGGCTTGAAATCTTGCACACATGCATACACTAAACATGACATCCGATCTAGATGCGGTCACATAGAGTAGGCTTCCAATCATAGACCGATACAACTTTTGATCCACCATATTTCCACTTGCATCACTATCCAAGTTGTTATTTGTTCTCATTGGTGTGCTAATGACTTTGCTATCAATCATTCCAAACTTCTTGATCATGTCCTTGATGTACTTGCCTTAACTCACAAATGTACCATTCTTCAATTGCTTGATTTGAAGACCAAGGAAGTAACTCAATTCTTCAATCATGGACATCTCAAACTCATTAGCCATCATCTTTTCAAACTCATCACAAAAGTCTTGATTGGTTGATCCAAATATGATGTCATCAACATAGATTTGCAACACAAATAGATCTTTTCCAATCTTCTTGATTAAAAGAGTGGTGTCAACCTTGCCATTATGAACCCTTTAGAGAGTAGAAAATCCCTCAATCTCTCATACCATGCTCTAGGTGCTTGCTTCAAGCCATACAATGCCTTCTTCAACTTGTACACATGGTTGGGTTTCTTATCATCTTCAAAACTGGGAGGTTGCTCAACATATACTTCTTCATTGATGTAGCCATTGAGAAATGCACTCCTAACATCCATTTGATAGAGCTTTATGTTGTGGGCACAAGCATAGGCTAGCAAGATTCTAATTGCTTCTAATCTAGCAACCAGGGCATATGTTTCTCCAAAGTCAAGACCTTCAACTTATGTATAGCCTTGTGCTACCAATCTTACTTTGTTCCTTACAACTATCCCATCTTGATCTTGCTTATTTCTAAAGACCCATTTGGTTCCAATCACATTGTGTCTTTTTGGTCTTTCTACCAACTCCCATACTTGATTTCTTGTGAAATTATTCAACTCTTCATGCATAGCATTCACCCAATCAACATCTTTCAATGCTTCATCTATCTTTTTTGGTTCAATGGATGATATAAATGAGAAGTATTCACAAAATGATGCCAATCTTGATCTTGTTTGTACACCTCTAGAAATATCACCAATGATAGTGTCCAATGGATGATCCCTTGCAACATTGGTTAGTTGAAGTATTGGAACTTGATTGCTTGCACTTGCTTGATCATTGGATTGAGATGATGTACTAGCCACTTGATCTTGTTCATTATCATGAGATCCACTTGTACTAGCTTGATTTGTATCATCTTGCACATTTGAGTTAGAGAACACTTGCACTTGATCGTCTTCATCATTATTCACTTGCCTAGGCCTTAATTCACTAATATCCATGTTCTTCATGGCATTTGAAAGTTGAATGCCTCTAACATCTTCCAAATTTTCATTCTCTACTTGTGAACCCTTAGTTTCATCAAATTCAACATCATGAACCTCCTCAAGAGTACCATTATCCAAATTCCAAACTCTATATGCTTTGCTTGTAGTGGAATAACCAAGTAGGAATCCTTCATCACATTTCTTGTCAAACTTGCCCAATCTAGTGCCTTTCTTTAAGATATAGCATTTGCAACCAAAGACCCAAAAATATGCAATGTCGGGCTTTCTACTATTCAAGAGTTCATATGGTGTCTTCTCTTTCAATCGGTGACAATAGAGACGGTTGCTACAATAGCAAGCTGTGTTGATAGCTTCGACCCAAAAAGATTGACTCACATTGTACTCACTAAGCATAGACCTTACCATATCAATGAGTGTTCTATTCTTCCTCTCAACAAGGCCATTTGATTGAGGTGTGTACTTGGCCGAGAATTGATGTCTAATTCCAAATTCATCACATAACTCATCAATTCTAGTATTCTTGAACTCACTACTATTGTCACTTCTAACTCTCTTGATTGTTGTTTCAAACTCATTGTGAATGCCTTTGACAAATGATTTGAATGTTGCAAATACATTACTTTTGTCCACTAGAAAGAATACCCATGTGTATCTAGTGTAATCATCCACTATCACAAATTCATTTTTATTTCCACCGATACTAGTGTATTGTGTTGGCCCAAACAAATCTATGTGCAATAACTCAAATGCTTTACTAGTGCTCATCATGCTTTTCTTAGGATGGGTGTTTCCAACTTGTTTGCCGGCTTGACAAGAGATACAAAGTTTATCCTTCTCAAACACAACATCTTTCAAGCCTCTAACTAAGTCATGCTTAACCAATCTATTCAATTGTTTTATTCCAATATGACCAAGCCTTCTATACCATAACCAACCCATGCTAGACTTAGTGAACAAGCATGTAGATAATTTAGCTTCACTAGCATTGAAATCAACCAAGTATAGATTTTCATATCTAAAACCTTTGAAGATCAAGTTAGAGCCATCTACACTTATGATCTCTACTTCATCTACTCCAAATATGCACTTGAATCCAAGATCATACAATTGAGCCATGGATAGCAAATTGAAGTTCAAGCTCTCTACTAGCAACACATTTGATATGCTCATGTCATTAGATATTGCAATCTGACCAAACCCTTATCTTTGCTTCCACACTTGAAGCACCTTCTTGACTCTTCTTTGTTCTTGGATGAAGACTTCTTTCTTCTAGCACGATAGCCCTTCTTCACCATGAACTTGATGTTTCTTCACTTGATGTTTCTTGCTTAGCTTTGCCCTTGGATGATGTGGCTTTGAATGCCATGCTCTTTTTCTTGTCATCCTTCTTGTCATCTTTCTTCTCCTTCTTTTCTTCCTTCTCATCATCATCTCTATAAGTATCATCGGTCATTATATCTCCCAATACTTGGTTTGGTGTCATGGTGTCCAAACCGCTTCTTACTAGAATGGTGACCAATGTGCCAAATCTTGAAGGTAAGCATCTTAAGAACTTATGGGAGAAGTCCTTGTCCTTCACCTCTTCTCCAAGTGCTTTGAGATCATTGACAAGCACTTGAAGCCAATGGAACATCTCTGGCACACTCTCATCCTCCTTCATTTTGAAGCTTGCAAACTTCTCTTTCATGATATATGCCTTAGCACCCTTTATGGCTTGAGTGCCCTCAAATGATTCTTCCAACTTCTTCTAAGCTTCATGTGCCATCTCAATATTCTTGATTTGCTCAAATGTTCTTTCATCAATTGCATCATGAATGGCACTTAGAGCAATGTCATTGTTTTGGAGAAGCACTTCTTCGGCCACGGTGGGATTCTCATGGTCTTCAATCTCAATTTTGGTTTCTACCACCTTCCAAACCTTTCTATTGATTGACTTGATGTGAGTGGTCATCTTTGACTTCCAATAAGGATAATTTATGCCATCAAATTGGGGTGGCTTCTTGGTGTTGTTGATTTGAGCCATTTTTACACCGAAGGTTGTTAAGCCTCAAATCACGGTGGCCTCAGCTCTGATAGCACTTGAAAGGTCCTAATGGCTAGAGGGGGGTAAATAGCCTAATAAAAATTTTCTACAACAACACTTAACAAAATGGTTAGACAATTATGAGACGAAGCAAGTGTTGTGCTAGCCTACTCAAAAGCAAGCCACCTACCACAATTCTAGTTTAGATAGAATCTATTCACACAATAGCTAAGATACTACTCTATGTTAGTGTGCTCTCAAAGGCTAACTAAAGAGCCACACCAACCAAGCAAGCAAGCTCTCACAACTAGGTACACTAAAGAGCTTGACAACTAGTTTGCGGTAATGTAATAAGAGTGATCAAGAAGGTTATACCGCCGTGTAAATGAAGAATCCAATCAATCATAAGGATGAATAACAATGAAGACCAATCACCTCGGAATCAATGATGAACACAATGATTTTTACTGAGGTTCACTTGCTTACCGGCAAGCTAGTCCTCGTTGTGGCGATTCACTCACTTGAAGGTTCACGCGCTAATTGGCTTCACACGCCAAACCCTCAATAGGGTGCCGCACAATCAACACAAGATGAGGATCACACAAGCCACGAGCAATCCACTAGAGTACCTTTTGGCTCTCCGCTGGGGAAAGGTCAAGTGTGGCAGAACCGCCTAATTTAATGCCTCATAGGAGTGCTCGTCTTCCATTAGACACTAAGCACCCAAGGGAGAACACTAAATTACTCGATTCCGTCGGGCACACCACAGGGGAGAACCCGAAAATCCACATTTTTCCCTCAGGATCACAAATGAGAGAATAAAGCTTACATCATTCTTAACCATTTCTTACATCACTTTACATGAACGTCAGAGTATACATTTATTAATATAACAGCGGAATGAAATCATATTATCAGAGTTATAAATAATTTAACTGAACAGCGGAATAGAAACATGTGAACAGAGTTACAGCAGAAATAAACATCTATTAATAACATGATGAAGTATTGATATATAAACTACGACAACAGATTATTAAACTTCCATTTATAAAAGCCTTTGGTGAGAGTTATAAATAACAACTATGATCGCAGTGTAAAGGAAATCCTCTCTGAGCTCACTAGGAGGAATCCACACACAAAGGTCAGCTCAAGCCTCCACCTGTTACCTGCAACAGGGGGAATAAAACCCTGAGTACTCAATTGTACTCAGCAAGACTTACCCGGCAGGAGAAAAGAAAAGACTCCAAGGATATGCAAGGCTATCTGGATGGTGGGTTTATTGCATTTGCAGGAAGCATTACTAAGCGTGCGTCCTTATATTCGATTTTTATTAATAGCCGCATTGGTTCATTAACTAACCATTCTATGTAAGCACCTGTGCTACTTTCAAGCAGGTGGTAAGCAATTAGATTTCCTTTGTCCATCTTCCATCTTTCATCTTTCAGTTCTTACTATGATGCTAAACCACAGACAAGCCGTACCGGATAGCCCGGCGATTCGCGAATCAATGCCCCCAGCTGGGTACCCCGAAAACACACGCACCACTTGTACCCCAAGCACAAGCAGGACCAACCCATCACTCTCCTATCCCGGGTGTCCAGGTCCCCGTCCAAACTAGGACTCTAAGCCCCCGCCCCTGAGTCTCGGACTCAGTGCGGTGCAACGACCTCCTCCACCAAAATAAAACCCTAACAGTCGGTCCGGAAAGAGCCGGATCAGCGACAAGAGAGCAACAAGTCTTCCAAGCACCCATACACAAGTATGTGCTCGGGATAATAAGTCTGTGACCTGCCTAGAGTCATATGCAATGATCGGTCCTTAACCGACCAAATAGGGAAAAACGGTGTAACCAAGCTATGACCCGCCTCCACAGCGACACAACTTCTTACACCCACCAATACCCAAACCATATCCCTGCCCAGTCACCATTTTCCTTTCCACCATTTTATATATTCCAGGTGATAATCATATAGTAACATATTTCCTATATCTCGCGAGTGACAGGCAATCACGCAACTTCTACCGGAGTCCTGTAGCATAGCAATCTACACGATCCAATCATACTAGTAAGACTCATAGGATAAAGATATATATATATGCAAGTAGGTTTCATTCAACTCCTTAAAACTTAATGCACAAATATTATTTAAACTGCAGAAAGTAGGGGTTATGCACCGGGGCTTGCCTAGGTAAGATATATTAAAAAGTTAGTAGTTGCATCTTCAGATCATCCACCCTCAGCTAAAAAAAAGCCCAAAACATCATCTCCTGAAGAGAATACCATCACACCATCTTCGGAGTCCCAATCATCCTTCAATTGATCTGCTGATCCATCATCGTACCTATATGACATGCATGCGATGCAATGCAAAAATGTAATTAGACAACTGTAACCGTGACTCGTAAAATACGATTTACGCCTCTCAAGTTAACGGCTAGTTCTAACGACAACCGTACCAGGCTACATATACACGTTGTCGAATAAGGCATTATTTCCCAACAATTATTTTAGTTATATAAACCAAGATGTTTCTTTACTTTATTCTATCGATTTAACCTTTATTCGCAATGAGTCATCATTATCTACTTAGCAAACTAATTATTACGAAGATACAAAATTACGGTGAGTACCTAATATTGCTAGGAACCTACTATAGAAATTTTAGATCCAACACTATTACCAATTTACCACGGAAATTCCTACAAGTTCTCCTTTTAACAATATTAAGCATTTTACAATAATTAGAGGAAACCCTAAAAACATACCGAGTCTATGTGAACAAAATACACTACTAGGTAGATCATAATTTTAGGAGACTAACAAAATTAGTTTTACCATTTTTGGACTCCTATGTTATTTTATATTGATTTTACAACTTTACCTTTTCAAACTAACTTAGAAATTATTCTACAAGTCGAAATGGGCCGGCGCCAATCACTTGGCCCAACGGCGCGCGCCGTCAGCCGTAGCCCAGCCGGATGCGACCAGGACAGTGTTGCGTGGCCCAGTGGTGCGACCAGGCCAGCAGCGTGGAAGTAGGCCGCCAGGCGGCCCATAGGCGCGGCGACCGGTCGGCCCAAGAAGGCGTATAGCACGCGTGGCCCAGCATCACATGGCCAAATCGGACTAGGCACGCGACCGACGGCCTCGGCCATGGCCCGCGGCGCAGTGAGCCCAGGCGCGGTGCGCGAATGGCCCACCAGCCAGCCCACGCGGCCAAGGCGGGCTGGCCCAGCGCGGACAGGGGCGTGTCACCTTCTTCTACCCATTTCGTGAGTAGAGCAGAGGAATGAGTGCCAAGCCTCACCGATGGCCGGTTCGGTAGGGAAAGATGTCACGACGACGACCAGCTCCAGCACGTGTCTTGTGTGCTCGCGCTCACGCGATGGTAGCCGAAGTGGCCACGGCGGCGCGACGATGGTGGGAGATCGGCTTGGCCCATAGCGGGGCATGGGCACCCATGCCCCACGGCTCGTCTGCCATGGACGGCCACTGAAACTCATGAGAAGCTCAGCTCTGGTAGAGAGAGGGAGAACCGTGGGTTGGGGAGGACAGAGGGTGGTGAGGGGATTCAATTACAACGCTTCATGGCATGAGTGAGGGAGGAAAAAGGGAAAGGGGCGTTGAGGGCCACGGGAGCCGCCATTGACGACCACTGGAGCTCGGGAGCAGCTCGACATAGGCAAGGAGGGGAAGAGAAACGACTTAGAGAAGGTGGAGGAGGGTTTGGAGGTGCTCACTGCCAAACCAATCGAGCCACAACAACTGGACGCGAGAGATCAATGGTGGTGGTCATCACCGCGCAAGAACCGAGATGGAGCACACCCGAGTTGAGAACGGAGCGGCAATGTGGCTCGGGCGCGGACGGCACTCCAGACGCAGCGTGGAGCCCGCGCTCGGAGGTGGGGCGGTTGCTCACGCGAGGTGGAGCGGCACGGCCACAGCAGCAGAAAGGAAGGGCGGCACAGAGAACTTACGCGCGCTCGCGTGAGGAAGAAAAGGAGACCAGGTAGAGCCGCATGTAGGTTCGAAAGAGGGAGGAGAACAACAGCATAGCTCGAGCAACGGCTAGTTGGCGCGATGGAGGTGCGGTGGCCAACTCAGTAGCAAGAGCGGCGGTCACGGGCGCATGGAGAGGACATCAGTGTTGCGGCCATCCCAGAAGGAAACAGCGCGGAGCAACCCAGGGCCAAGGGGCACGCGTGAGGAGGAAGAAAAATGAGAGAGCAGGTGCGGCAGAGAGCAAAAGGAGCGGCCGAGCGCCTCGTGAAGGACAGGGTGAGGGAGCAGAGCGGCCAGGACGGCCAGTAGGCCGCAGAGCCGTGCGTGACGTGGACTTGATGGCAGGCGAGCCATAGCATGGTGGTCGGTCATCAAGCGAGGCAGCGAGCAGAGCACCAGAGCTCAGAGCAGTGCATGGATGGAACAGGTCAACCTAGCGGGACATGCTGGCAGACAATGGCGTTGCGATCAGGACAAAAGTGCGACAAGACACAGAGGCAGACCGCAATAGTTGAGGGGGGAAAAGCCAAGGCAGACAAGGATGAGACGCTAGCTTCACTGGCCAAGGTGACAAGCGAGGACTGAGCGAGTGTAGACAAACACGTTGTTCGGTCGACGTGAAAAACAACCGAAGACAGACAAGACAAGCGAAGCAGAGTGAGAGCAGCAGCTTTGATTGCTCGACGTGCCAGGCAGCAGCAAGTTGTGGCCAAGGCCCCTCCAAAAGCAGCACATCATTGCTCAACTCGAAGAGCAATTACAGACTTTAGAGACAGACACAGACGGGATAGTAGAGGCATGGCGCCAGGACACAGGACAGTGCAGCACAGCAGCGTCCAATGATGTTCATGAGCTTATTTAAAAGTTTTTAAGCACTAAAGAAAAATTGATTAGCACTACTTATGTTGATTCTTCTCAGCCACAAGGGTGAAGTCACAAACGGTTCGTTTATCATTTCATGATCATAAAAAAACTTTAAAATTAGAGAAACTCGTTTCGAAGGTTTTTACTGAGGCCTAAATCGCGGCGCTAAAAAGAATTGTAACACCAGGGTGTTACATCAAGAACCCCTCACAATCACCACGATCGGAGCCGGAGACAATCACCAACCTCCGCTCGATGATCTTCGCTGCTCCAAGCCGTCTAGGTGGCGGCAACCACCAAGAGTAACAAGCGAAATCCGCAGCGAAACACGAACACCAAGTGCCTCTAGATGCAATCACTTAAGCAATGCACTTGGATCCACTCCCAATCTCACAAAGATGATGAATCAATGATGGAGATGAGTGGGAGGGCTTTGGCTAAGCTCACAAGGTTGCTATGTCAATGAAAATTGCAAAGGTGTGAGCTTCAACCGGTCATGGGGCTTAAATAGACGTCCCTATGAAATAGAGCCATTGTACCCCTTCACTGGGCACAACACTGGCTGACCGGACGCTCCGGTCAAGTTGACCGGATGCTGGACCTCAGCGTCCGGTCGGCCAATGACTGCCACGTGTCCTGACTTTAACGGTAACTTGTGTTCACCGGACGCTGCGCTATAATTGTCCAGACACTGAGCCACTAGCGTTCGGTTATTTCCAGTAAGGTTCCAGAAACGCAAATCATCCACCGGACGCATCCGATCATGCACGACCGGACCCTTCTGTCGTCCGGTCAGAAACCCTAGCTTCTAAGCGCTGTCCGACAATAGGACCGGACTCACCTCGCCAGCGTCCAGTTAGTCAATGACCCAGCGTCCGGACGATTGACCGACACTGGCGTCTATGCTGCCACACTTGACCGGACGCGCTGGTCCTTCTGAGACCAGCGTCCGGTCACTTGGTGACCAACAAGACTAACTCTTTTTCACCTCTAACTTCTTCACCCTTGCTCAAATGTGCCAACCACCAAGTGTATCATCTTGTGCATATGTGTTAGCATATTTTTATAAACATTTTCAAGGGTGTTAGCATTCCACTAGATCCTAAATGCATATGCAATGAGTTAGAGCATCTAGTGGCACTTTGATAACCGTATTTCGATACGAGTTTTACCCCTCTTAATAGTATGGCTATCAAAACTAAATGTGATCACACTCACTAAGTGTCTTGATCACCAAAACAAGATAGATCATATGGTTTATACCTTTGCCTTGAGCTTTTTGTTTTTCTCTTTCTTCTTTCCAAGTCCAAGCACTTGATCATCACCATGGCATCATCATCATGCTATGATCTTCATTTGCTTCACCATTTGGAATGTGCTACCTATCTCATGATCACTTGATAAACTAGGTTAGCACTTAGGGTTTCATCAATTCACCAAAACCAAACTAGAGCTTTCACATGCCAACATCCAGCTTGGGGGAAAGGCATCCCCATGTGTCTAGCTAAGTATTTCTTTCCTTTTGTTATTCTCAAGTTTGCTCTACATTTGCTAAAAATAATAATAAGAAGATGCATAACTAAAAGCAAAATAAAAATTTATCTTTGTCTTATATATATATATAATAGTAAGGTGTGATATGAAAAAAAATGAGAAAATAAAATAAAAGTGTGCGTCTAGTTTTTTAATTTTTAAGAGCTGAATAAATAAATAGACTGTGAAGATAATCTCGTGCAATGGAAATGATGAATAGTTGCTATGTTGTAATTCCTTTCAAGTACCTAGTTTTTAGCTTTGAATTCTCCCGAGTTTTGTATAAGATTGGTTGATATAAGGATTTACTCTGAACTTGAAACTCGTGAGTACCATAGCTCGATCTAAGTCTAGGTAATTGACAGGTATGATATGAAAAGGTCCAAATTGTTGTTTATCTTGTTCCGAGTGATACTAAAGTTCTATAGATTTATTTTTTGAAAAAACATAAAAATGCTACATGATGAGTTTCTGTATGACAAAGTTTGAATTCCTACCAGAGCCATATATGATATTTAGATTAGAAAAACTTTTACTCATATATGTTGCTTGCTTTGCATTGAGTTTAGTCAAGCTTTGTTGACCCTTATGAGAGGATTGTCATGCTCTTAAAATCAAGATCACGTACACACCACTCACATATGCACTACTCCTACACTGGTGGTAGCGCGCAAAAACATGTCATTCCATCTAGATCCACCTAAAAATATTTTACTCCTACACTGGGAGTAAACACAAAAACATGCTTGATAGGATTATCCATCAAATAAATTCTTCAAGTTCTTATTGTTATCTCTCAAAAGTTTTGTTGCAGAAAAGAAGCATGTGGATATACAAAAGTTATTCACAAAAAAAATAAAGTTGAAAAAATAGACAAGTGACCGAGATATCTAAAATAATGGGTACTCAGATGCCCGTCTGAAAAAAAGAAAAAAGAAAAAAGAAAAAAGAAAAAAGAGATGAATAAGATAGTCCATGTTTTCTTACAAAGTATTTTCTGAGTTTCAAAAGAGAGATATGTTTTCAAGGAGCATAGTAGAATTAGGTTAGCCACCATAAATAACCACCATATACATCCATACAAATGCACATCTTGATTTAATTGTATGACACAACTCTCATTGGATCCGAGGTTTGACTTTACAGTATATGATTACAAGTATGCTCTTTCATGTTTTTTTCCACTCCTATGAGCTTCACATAAGCCTTAGTTGTAGGAAGAGAAATGCATATCATCATTATTGTCTTGGTAAGGATTCATAAATACTACATATATTGAGAGACTTGAGAGTATCATACAATGTAAGCTCTGAGTTTTATTTTGAAAATATATAAAAACTCTAAAATAATGGTAGAACAAAGAACTTGAGACACCGTGCTTGACTTGATTGTTCTGTCTTTCAATTGCTCAATACCTAAGTGAAGGCTAAGAAGTTCCATGGTTAAAGATAATATGTGTAAGTTTGAAAGTCAGATCGATTTATTCTAATCCGGAGGAGAATTTTTGTTTGAACGCATGTGTATTTTTTAGAGAAAAAACATCGATGTAACTCCTGATCCAATTACTGAGATGAGCTTTACTAAGAAACTAGCAAAAGTTAAGCTTGGAGAAATTTGTTGATGGTAGATAACAAATATTATAAATAAAAATATTCTGCTACACGGGATATTCTTCCACCCCACGGTTAGCTGTCATCCCCTGATCAGGCGATGCACGGTCCAGACATATATCATGCCGTGGCAGACTTTACTTCTTTTGTTCCAGCTAGACAAAAAAAAAAGTACAATGCATGGTCCACAGGTAGTCTTCACGGGCATCTTGCTGGCCCTCTGTGGCGCTCACATTGCTGCTCGTCTCTACCCCTCGCCGAATCAGTTCCCGCTTGTGGTGAGGCTGCCAGGCGCTTTTGCCAGGGGACTACATCAACAAGCTAGCTGTATTTCTCCCGTTCAATGCATGTGAGAAGACTAGATGTTTAATTGATATTATTTCCTACGGAGTAAACCACAAGACAGATTTGCATTTTGTTTGCATCATATTATTTGTATTGATTTTATCTTCAAAATAAGACCAATATTAACTATATTTTTATACTAAAAATAAGTGACACGTGGGGCCCACATGTCCCTCAATCACTGTCCAAACCAACACGGGAAGGCCGCGCGCGTCCAGCCTGGTGCTCTGTCGACGTATGCGATTGTCTACCCTTGCTCTAGTTGGTGGGACGCGGCCTCTCGTGACCCCATTTGCAGCCTGTGGACGGGCTTGATCGTAGAGCGCGCGTCGCGCGTCAATTTTTTGCGTAGGGAGCGTGCGAGCGAGCAAGCCTGCCGCTCCTGGGAAAATTGAGGAACGCGTGGGGCCCACCTGCCACTTATTTTTTTTTAGTATGAAAATATTGTCGATTTGGGTCCTATTTTGTAGATAAAATCAATATAAGGTACTACTTGATTTCAAACAGTTACTACAAATAAAAAATCAAATAATTATTATTGCGGGAGAAGAGAAAGAGTAGTGCTACAAGATTTCAAAAATGAACTATTACAGGTGGATGAATATTTATGGATTCACGTGGTCAAGATGCTATTTTACTACCAGTTTACTATTTGGTTAAGGCCTGGTTTAGTTTTAAAAAAATTTTCACCCTAAACTATCACATCGAATATTACGGTATATGCATGGAGTATTAAATATAGACAAAAAAAAAACTAATTGCACGGTTTGGTTGGAAATCGCGAGACGAATGTTTTAAGACTAATTAGTCCATGATTAGCCATAAGTGCTACAGTACTAACATGAGCTAATGATGGCTTAATTAGGCTTAATAAATTCGTCCCGCAGCAGACGAGCTATATAATTAATTTTTTTATTAGTATCCAAAAATCTCTTTCGATATTTCCAAAACCTTCAATGTAACCTCTAAAAATTTTTATTTCGTGAACTAATCGCAGCCTAAAATTATTGCTGCGTACACAAGTTGGACCACAAGCCATCATCATTTTATAAGCGAAGCATGTACGATGTTGGACCACAAGCCTGAATTCGGCCGGACACCCATCCACCTTGTACTCGCTTACTATTTGTGAACAATACTAATCACACCGTTCCTTTGTACACGTGGCTTACATATGAGGCATGGGTAGCCGTCGCCCCTATGGGGCAGCTATCCCCCACCGTAGAAATTCCACACTAAATTATAAACCGGGGATATAACTTGTATAAAGTTATAAATATGATCACCAACAAAGGTTTTAGGGGTTTAAACTAATAAATTCTACGAGTTTTGGTGAATTTGTATTTTCTGTAAGATTTATCCAGAAAACCGTCAAGGTGGACCTAGATGTTAGACTTAATCACGATTATCCGTGGGATAAATAACTCTAGAAGGTTCCAAAGGACACCAGAGGACACCACACCGAAGCAAAGGGCGAGAGGCCATCAGGTGGGGCCAGTGAAAGCTCAGTTTAGTTTTGGTGAATTGATGAAACCCTAAGTGCTAACATAGTTTATCAAAGTGATCATAAAATATATAGCACATTTCAAGTGGTGAAGCAAATGAAGATCATGACATAATGATGGTGATGCCATGATGATGATCAAGTGCTTGGACTTCAAAAAAAAGAAAAACAAAAGGCTCAAGACCAAGGTATAAGTGGTAGGAGCCATTTTGTTTCGGTGATCAAGACACTTAGCGAGTGTGATCACATTTAGCTTCGATAGCCGTACTATTAAGAGGGGTGAAACTCGTATCGAAATGCGGTTATCAAAGTGTCATTAGATGCTCTAACTCATTGCAAATGCATTTAGGATCTAGTGAAGTGCTAACACCCTTGAAAATATTTGTGAAAATATACTAACACAAGTGCACAAAGTGATACAGTTGGTGGTTGGCACATTTGAGCAAGGGTTAGAAACTTCACCGGCGGAGTGTCCGCCCATAGAGTGCGGACAGTCCGATGGTGCCACCGCCATCCTGTACAGAAAAGACAGGGTTTCACAGAGTGCATCGGACGCTGGTCTCAACTGGACCGAAGCGTCCGATCAGTGGAAGCAGTGAAGACGCTGGCATCGGTCTTCGATCGGACGCTGGCTGGCTACGTCCGGTCCCGTTGACGTGGTAGTGCACAGAGAAGACCGTGAGTGACCGGACGCTGGGCGAGTCCGGTCAGGCATGGCCAGACGCATCCGGTCGTGAGTGGAACCTTACTGGAAACGACCGGACGCTGGTGTTGGTGCGTCCGGTCACTTCGAGCAGCGCGTCTGGTCACAACTTAAGTGCTCTGATGACCGTTGAGATCAGACGATCAGCATTTGAAGTAGGGGCCACATGGACTGCATCGCGCGACCAGACGCTTGGGTCCTACGTCCGGTCGATCTGGCCTGCGCGTCTGATCGTCCTATTTTTTAGTAGACTGAGGAGCCAACGACTCTATTTCGTGGGAGCTTCTATTTAAGCCCCATGGCCGGTTTAAGCTTACTCTCTTGGCCATTTGCATTGACATAGCAACCTTATGAGCTTAGCCAAAGCCCTCTCACTCATCTCCATCATTGATTCATCATCTTTGTGAGATTCAGAGTGAATCTAAGTGCATTGCTTGAGTGTTTGCATCTAGAGGCACTTAGTGTTCGTATTTTACTGCAGGATTCACTTGTTACTATTGGTGGTTACTGCCACCTAGATGGCTTAGAGCAGCGAGGATCATCGAGCGGAGGTTGGTGATTGTCTTTGGGTCCAATCATGGTGATTGTGAGGGGTTCTTAACCTTTCCCTGGCGGAGAGCCAAAATGTACTCTAGTAAATTGCTCGTGGCTTATGTGATCCTCATCTTGTGTTGGTTGTGCGATACCCTATTGAGGGTTTGGCATGCGATGCCAATTTGCGCGTGAACCTCCAAGTGAGTGAATCGCCACAACGAGGACTAGCTTGCCGGCAAGTAAGTGAACCTTGGTAAAAAATCATTGTGTCATCATTTGATTCCGAGGTGATTAGTCTTCATTGGCATTCATTCTTATAATTGATTGGTTCATTTCTCGACACGGCGGTATAACTATCTTGCTCTCTCTCTTTATATTACCGTAAACTAGTTGTCAAGTTCTTTAGTGTAGCTAGTTGTGAGAGCTTGTTAGTTTGGTTAGGGTAGCTCTTTAGTTAGCCATTGAGAGCACACTAACTTAGTGTAGTGACATAGCTTTTGTGTGGATAGAGACTATAAAAACTAGAATTGTGGTAGGTGGCTTATAATTTTAGTAGGCTAGCGCAACACTTGCTTCGTCTCATAATTGTCTAACCGGTTTGTTAAGTGTTGTTGTAGAAATTTTTAATAGGCTATTCACCCCCCCTCTAGCCATTAGGACCTTTCAGCCAGCCGGTCCCACCCTCAGGCCGACCGGTCTGGGCCCCCACCTATCAGCCTCCGCCTCGCTACGTCAGTTCTCCACCACCTTAAGAATTGCATCTACGCCATTTATTCAAGTCGGTTTGATATGAAGGCTCATGATTGACGCTCTGACCTATATATACCAGTCCTTGCCCCTCCTAAAAAAGAATTCATTTGAGAAGACAGAAACCCTAATCATTCTCAAAGCTCCATCATATTCTAGGACATAGCTAGTTAGGCTAGGTCTAGAGGGAGGCAAGCAAGTTTCGCTTGGATTCCCGATCTTGTCAACAGCGTGGTTTGGTATAATTTTTATACCTCTCTCTTTTTTGTATCTCTCATTACTTTTATATGTTTGCTATAATTGTTATGACATTATTATTTATATCGTTTATGTTCCTAGTTATCATGTTCATTATCTACTTTGATTATATGCTTAGTATAGTTGGATTAGCAATATATTCATGCATAAGTTCATATAGCGCTCGCTCTAGTATACACGGGGTGAGTGGTCGACATTGTGTAAGCGTGGTGCTTATACGTTATTTACCTGCAGATACACCCTATATTCTGGATTATGTGGTAGGTCGCAGATGTGACACTCCCGTTGAGTCCTTTGTAGTCCACTCCCTAAATATAGTACAAGTAGGATCTAGTTATGAAGAAAGACAAGCTCTGTTCTTGATCTTTCTTAGTAATATTCCTTATGTGTAGATATGAAGTTGATCTTAGCCATGATTACTAAGTGTAATTGCTCTAATCAATGTATACTTTGACTTGTAATTAAGAATAACTTATGAATTATTCCTCTAATTGAAACATCCTCAATTTTCCTTAAGGGGAAAATCCACAGAATGAATTTTAATATGATAGAACCAAGAACTGATTCCATCATATTATCATATTTCAGTCGATGTCACAGTCATACATCGTAAGATTACAAGAATACAAGATATTACATCACTGGGGAACACACCTATTACAGAGTTAATCTAGCAGAAGACTATCGAGTGAAGGCTCCTCCTTCATGGGTCATCATTAGAGTTGACGTAGTGTAGCGTAGATTCCATCTCTGAACCAAACTTGAGCGTAGGCACGAGACCTCCTAATCCTTCTAAAGTCAACATCTCTAAGAAGCAGGAAATCTGCACACCGCTAGATGTGTGCAGGCCATGGTCAGCACCGATAAGCTTTAGTGGAAAAGATAAACAAGGGATCTGACGATCCTAATATTTGGCTATGGTTTGCATCCTTAGCGCATGGGAAGTAAATAACATTAGTAATATAAATATAATATCCAATTTTTAACACATTCACCACCACACCATCCATATCCATCTGTCAACCATTCATCCCAAACCATCTCCACACCACCACACCTCATCTCATCTCACACACTCAGGTCGATAGGCCAACTCCCTCTCGGCCTTGTCTCAATGGCCCGCAGCCCCCAAGGCTCACGACCAGAAAATACCCCAAACCCTAGAGGGAGGAAAGAAGGACTCATCTCCTATCTAGTTTAAGCGAAACCCAGGAATGGTCCATAACCGACAAGTCGGTATATGTATCGATCGATCAACCATACACTCTGTAGAGGTTTTACATACCCACAAGATAGCCATCCTCGACGGTGCCCCGCCTAGGTAGATTCCAGCCGCTTGCTAGCCTAGAACGATGCCACCCTACCTCTCAGCCCTGGAACATCCCAAGTCTAGTCTGGGATGGCTGATACTGTGAGTCGTAGACAGAGCCGGGGCCCTCCGGATGTCAAGAGCCGGGTCCACAAGGCCTCCTAAAGTCTCGGAAGGGTGTAGGGGAAACCGCGCGCCCCGTACCTCCTTGCACACATTCGCCTAGCAGTAGTGGCATTGTTCTATCAAGTAGTTCGACTGTCCCGCACCATATAGGGCGAGTGGGATGTAAAGGATTCCCGATGAGTCTAAGTACTAGTAAGTCCTTAGGGATGACCAAGCCAGAATGTCTTTATCAGGGTTTCCATTTCACGTGCCACCACAACACCTCTACCCCGGGCTCCACCTTCCGAGGTTCACACCCAAGGCCACCTCTAATTACTATTTACCCACCATAGGTATTCCATATCCAAGTGCCCAGGTAGCACCACATGGCAAGACTCGCCCCAGGCTCATCATTATCCTAGCTCGGTCAACACAACCCTCACTCTCCACGCACCCAAGACACACGCAGCACGCTCATACACCACCAAGTCCGGCACCCATAGCCAAACCCTTCCTAGGGGGTTCACCACCAGCATCACATCCTCGATATAATGCGAAGTGGAGTTAATAATAAGTATAGTGGTGTAATATGCAAGCAAGCAGGCAAGTAAGCATACATAGGCGAGCGAATGCGCACACAGGGTGACTTGGTAGAGTGGGTTGCATCAGGGTAATAATGGCTCAGGTAGTAGCATGCATCAAAGTACTAGCAAAGGAATAATTATAAAGCGCTAGCAGTTCTAAATATTATGCAATGTCTAATGGGATTCTCTAAAAGAGGGTGCTGCCATGACACCTGTGATGTCGAGGTAGTAGTGGTACAATTCTCCATTCGTTGGTGTTCCATTAGCGGGGCCACCTCCTCCTGCGTTGACTCCATTCCGCAGTCCTTGTCATCGTCCACGTTCTCTTGGTCCGATCGTCAGCTACTTCGCGAAGTGACGCGTAAGGCAAGAGAGCACTCAACACTCAAAAAGACGACGAGACGCAGGAAATCCAATAACGCCAGCGAGATAATAATAGATACATGGCTTAGCCCTCTCGGTGGTTGTCCAATTTCCTTGGGCCAAAGAAACAAGAGTGGTGGTATGTTGAGCACAAGCTTAAGTCATGGCCAAGCCAGTATGGCTTTACGATAAATGGTTTAAGCTAGAGCTTATCCAGAGCAAACACCACGGCTCACAATCTTTTGATCTGGTGTCATTGAATTGACGGGGATTAGAAGTCGGGCCCCAAGAAAGAAGAACGACGGGGTTCGGCTCTTATAGCTTTATCCCGCAAGTCACAATTGGACACGAGTAGCAAACAAGAATGATTAACACTATTGTGACTTGGCTCCAACGTACTTCGGCTCAACCGCTATGGTAGAAAGCGGTAGCGCAAAGAGATTGGACATCAATGGTTCCCCTCGATCCACACGACACAATAAGAGGGTCGCTCAACACGGCTAAAGATGCAGGGTTAGCTAGGCACATCCATGTCATGTTCTCAGACACATCTTCGGGAAAGATGGTTTTAGACAGTCGATCGGGTCGACACGCACGGGTCTGAGGTACGACATAAACCATTGCTTCACTAACCCAAAGGGGATAGTCCGGTCTTTGATCCAATCATCATGGGCAAGACAGAATCGAACAGAGCAGGCTAACGGTGCAACAAGAGCAAGAACAACAAGGGACAAGGTCTACTTCTTCCAACACTCGCACCACGACGAAAGACGGGGCATTGGAAGGAAGCGACAAACATCAAGTGTGCAAACCACTCATAGGGTGCCCGACTTAGGTGCACTGGCACTAAGACATCTCTCTAATTCATAGCGGTGCGGTTGTCACCGCGGGAATCAAAGAAATGCGATGGTCATACAAGGTACAAGCATACGGGGGTTTGAGCACGAAGAGTCAAGTAAAAGCAAAAGAGTGGCGTAGCTCCATGGTCATGGCGAGGCGAACTCATGGCCACAAGCTACACCAACGAGTTGGCATCCATCATTCCATGATTGTTATCTCCCAGGTCATCTCCCACAAGACTTGGTCATGGAGGGCTCAAGGCGTGCGGGTGATATCCGCATTGATGTTAGTATCGACATTGAATCCATCACGACCATGTTCTAGGGCCGAAGACAGGAGCTATCACTCGTGGTACTATGAAGTCAACTAAAAAGTGAGGGGTCGAGTTACACTCGGCTTCACGGCCATGGCGAGACAAATCCTGCGATCGTAACGTCCGAATGAGGTACGATCCCTCTGCCGGCTCGAAGGTTTGGCACACAGGCAACAACACCGCGATAAGAACCAAACATGACCGAAAGATGCAACAACTCGACATGACTGCGGAGTAGCACGTTCATAGCTAGGGGAGATGGGTAGACCAGCTGGTGAAGTGGTCGAAGAGGTCACGGAGGTGGTCGAAGCGGTTGCCGAGGTGGTCAGAGTGATCACGGAGGTGGTCGGAGTGGTCGCCGAGGTGGTCGGAGCGGTCACCGAGGTGGTCGGAGCGATCGCCGAGGTGGTCGGAGTGGTCACCGAGGTGGTCAGAGTGATCGCAGAGGTGGTCGGAGTGGTCACCGAGGTGGTCGGAGCGATCACAGAGGTGGTCGGAGTGGTCACCGAGGTCCCCGATACTGGTGCGGTTTCATCTTTGGCATGACGTTAGCATGGCGTTATTAGAGCTAAACTACGGCTGACAGGTGGGACCGGAGCTCTTGGGTCACTGTCATGAGGGTCCGGTTAACGGTCAATGCTGACCGATCAACGGTCATCAGGGTTGGGCCCAGTATGGGCTTCGATGGGCCAGACTGGTCTGGCCCGGCCCAGACACGTGTCGGGTAGGTAGGCTATCCACGTGGTGCTGTTGGGCTCTTGATGGGCTAGGTCTAGACTGTGCACGTGGGAGCGGCTCACGGTGGACCGGCAGGCGCTGGTCCATGGACCGCACACTGGGTCCATGGTGGACCGTGTCCAGTCCCCCTTTTTCCCCCCACTGGTGCATGTGGATCAGGCTCACGTTGCTACATCACTTTGGGGCTTTGGTCTATGGCGAGCGCGGCGGCGAGAGATGAATGGGGGCTAAACAGCTGCCTCGACCGCGGTACGTGTCTCACGGGCAGGCGACTTCAGCTTCCAGGCTTCGACGGTGCGACAACTCAGCAAGGCAGGGTCTGGGGCTGGGGGTGCTCGCGACACGCGCGTCCGTGGCCAGGCAGAGGTGCGCGGCGACTGTCCTCCAGGTGTTCGATGCCATGCATCGCTGGCTGCGTGCAGCTTGTCACGCTCGTGGTCGTGGTGGCCATGCGTGTGCGTGGTGGCGTGCCGGCGTGTCACGCGAGTGTGAGGGTGGCGCATGGCCGTGCTGTGGCTGTGGGACAGTGTGTGTGTGCACCACACACGGGTGTGTCCATGGCGTGCGTGTGCAAGTCCAAGGCCGCTGCGTGTACGGCGAACAAGATCGATGCTCGCCAGCTTAGACCATGCTAGTGCGCCTGTGTTTGTTGAACGGCGGAGACTTGGTCATGGCGGTCATGGTCATGGTGGTGAGATCAGACGACTGCGAAATGGTAGCAACGTCGTCAAGCCTATGGCGTCCGCGGTGTCTGTGACAGCGCCGCCTAGGCTTGGGGCAGCCGTGAGCGGGGCTGGGTCAGAGGGACCGTGCTCGTGTGTGTCCACGTGCAGTCACAGCCGCGTGCTTAGGTTGCGGTGTGGCGTGCGTCTTTCCGTGGTCAATTGGCAATGGGCGGGCGTGGCCGACGTCGATGGTCGAAACAGGCAAGCAAGGGCCGAAGAGCTAAAGGAGGGCGAGGCCTTGGGGATCCTGGTGCTTACCGAGGTCGAGGCGGACGGTGGCGATGCTGGCTCGACGCAGGAGCGGCGACACGGTTCACGGCGAGGTCACGGCTGTAGACGTGGTGGCACGACGTCGGCTTGATGGTGGCATCATCACAGCGCAGGCGTGCTACTCCGAGGCGAAGCGGGCTCGGTGCCGAGGTCACGACGGCGTTCCCGTGTGTGGGCACGACGACGACGGCGTGGGCATGGGGGTGCGGCATGGCTGCTCGAAGGCTCCGACGGCGTGGTGCTGTGGGGCTCAAAGGTGGAGCAGTGGGAGAAGAAGGCGGCGAGGATGGAGGAGGAGTGGCGGCGTGCGTGACTTTTATAGCGGCCGATGCTAGGGTTTTGTGGAGAGCAGGGAGCTACGGGCGACTACGATCATCGGGGTGCGGTAGCCGGACGCGTGGTGTCCATCCATGGCATGGGGTAGGTGCGTGGCTTGGGAAGGTTCGAGAAGAGGAATGGGTCATGGTGTGGTGCGGTCACGACGCGGGGGCGGTCAGGGCGCGATGCGGCGTGGGGCCAGTGGTGTCGCGACGTGAGCGCAAGGCGAGTCGCGACTTCAGGCGTGGGTCCGAGTGACGTGCACGCAGAGGCATCCAAGGGTGAGCGGTTGGGCGTGGAGTCCGAGCGGCGTCGCCTGGCTGGCTAACGGAGGGAGCAGGTGGAGAGGACGAGGCTGGGTACCTTATGAAGAGGACGACGGAAGGGATACGGTGGGTTGACGGGGGAGCGGCATCATTATCTTTTCTTTTCTTCCCCGGCTGACAAGCGGGACCCACGGGTGAAGGGACAGGGCCATGCAGTTCGTATGCGAGGCAGCGGCGTCGCATGCTGCGTATGCGAGCGAGCGGAGGGTTCTGCTGGCTGGGCCCGATTGAGCGGCATTGACTCTTTTCACTCCTCCGCTGTCCTGCTGCGCTCATAGAGGAAACAAATGGCGTCGGCGTCCCCGGATCCTCTTTCTGTTGAGCGGCTGACGGGAGGGTCCTACGGAGGATAGCGCATAGGTGCATGCAAAAGGCGGCGGCGGCCTCGCGTGTGTGGTGCTCGTGAGCAAGGCGAGAAGCTGGCTGCTGCCGCTCTGGTGCTAGGCCGCGGAGCTTCTCAGTTGGGCCATCGGCAAGGGTGGTGGCCCAGGCTAGCTTTAGGTCGACACATTCAGATCGACGGCCGAAGAAGCCACCAGTGGTGGTGCCTCAAGATGAATACATGAGGAGGTGTGGGACCAAGGGTACAGGAGCATGCATGGCTGGCTAAGTACGTGGTTCTCGTATAAGCAAATAAGCATAGGAGCATGCAACTCTATGCATTGTGCTGCTGCACGTGCATGCTTAGAATAAATAGCAAATAGAATTAGGAATGGGTGGGCCTATTGGAGAAGATAAAGAGAATGGGAACTTGAAGGGGAATTACAAGGGATAAAATGAGGGATCTTGCTACGGTTTTTGTGCTTCTCCAAGCATGACAAGACTCGAACACCACACTAACATAGGAGCACAAGTGCTCTCCTACAAACAAATCTAAATGCATGCAATGACTTGTTAGTGGCTCGGACTCATGTTGGACCTAGCAACTACATGTTCCACGTAATCGTAGGAAAAATTTTAAATAGTTCGCATTTTTGGCTTCTCCAAAAACCCAGGTTGTTACACTAATATTATACTTAACCATGCTAATGCCATAGAAAGGAGTACTATGAGTGATCAATAATTAGTTATTATGAACCATTCATATATACATTTACCTCTTGACTTACCCCTGTTGTGAGTAGAATATTGGTTATGGTTTACTTCTCCATCAATAGCATAAGTTATCAATACATGTCCTTGCCATACCTTTCCTGTGGTAAAAATATAAATAACAATACCTAGAATACTTCCGGGTGAAGTGCTACAATGGTATATTATCTGTGCGCTTGCAAATCCCTTTCATATATATATAGTCTTCCTAGTCACATAAAATAATAAAGAATTATTTAGTATTATTCTAGTAGTAGTGCTAAGTAGTACCAACAAGCATCTCTGGCATCATCACTTGTGATAACAACCTGGTAAAGTAATGTTAAGAGATGTAGACATTCATTAGGTGGCTACTAAAATAAGTGACAAGTTAATAAATACCAATAGATGGTCGATGAAAGAAGGTCAAGTAAAGATGTGTCGTGCTGATGGACTGAACCGATGAAGGATAGACGCGAGGCTTGGACCGAGGGACCTAGATTGCCAGAAGACTAATCCGGGGTGGCTGACACTTGGTTACATCGACAAGCAAGTTTACAGGTGGAGAGTAGACCGTGTTGACCAAGTCAAGAGATAACAGTTGACCAAGTCAAGCGGAGGCGTCGGAAGACTTGGTGATTGGGCGGTCGAGGACGACGATGACACGTGTTGAGATCATGGAAGAGGCGTAGCGGATACGCTTCTCCAGGCGGTTTGGGCCTATCAGGTTCATAAACCTGAGGTCCCTTGCGGACCGGCTTCCCAACAAAAGCTCGACCCAAACAGACAACGCGCAACTCATGGGCCGGCCCAAGTACCTAAATGATAGGCCAAAGGGACGATCTAATCTTTGACCGAAAGGCCTGGTCGAGGAGGAATGGCACCCGCTTCCGACTCTGGCCCGCCTCTCTGACCGGAGCGCTCGCTTCGGTCTCCAGCCTGCCTCTAGATAGCCTCTCGACCAGAAGGCCTGGCCAAAGCACTACTTCCGACTCCGACCCGTGTCTCCGACTAGGGATGCACCAAACCCCTGCACACTGCTCTTCTTCAACTAGCGTATTCAGAGCCGACTGGGACCAACCGACCGGGGACACTCGCTCTATAAGGACCAGGAAATGGACGAAGAAAGTAAGGCAGGGCGCACAAATCAAACCGCAATACCGGGGACCGTACCCTGTACACCTATAGAAACAGTACTCTGCGACCTTCCTGGCATGACAGAACCCAAGCAGTATTACAGGCGCTGATATTTTCCCCTACAGTATTGTGGGCGCCATTAACTCCCATACGGTAAGGCTCCCCGCACATGCCTCTAGGCATCGACAGAGTTGTGGGTGACAGCATTTACCGTATCAGGCGAACATGGTAAAACCCCTTGCACGCCTCCGGATACCAACAGTGTGGCAGGCGCCGACATCTGCCATACCCGAAGAAGACAACACGACCTCCCACATGCATCTGACATTCAACAGTATTGTGGGTGCCTACCGTTATCCTATACCCACCGCCATGGGTAACAAGGCTTAGTAGCATACGTACTCTCTCCCTCTCACTTGTAAGGACATCCCCTTCATCTATAAAAGGGGATGCACTCTCTCCCAATAGAGATAGATTCATTCAATCGATTAGTTCACTAGTCCACAACAACAGAACCTCCAGGTTGAAACCACGAGCACACCCTTAAACACTTAGCGCATAGCGAGGCTCTCATCACTCTTGGCTCCTCTAACCAGAGTCTGACCGGACCTCTTGTACCCCCCATCTTTCTCCTTCTTATTTGTAACCCCACTGCAAACTTCGAGCACCTGAGCTCAGGAATAAAGTCACCGACTGACTCAAACTGGATGTAGGGCACATTGCCTGAACCAGTAAAAACCCTATGCCATTGAGTGTTAGGCCACCTCCAATCACAACGTACGGCAAAACTACAAATATTTACGTGTTGGTCACTTTCTGCACCGATAGTTGGCGCCATCCATGGGGAAGACGTTGTACGTTCAACACTTTTTGGTCATCAGATGGCCCACTTTTCTACCACCTTTGCCATGGCAGGCTCAAGCGATATGACTCGCTTCGGCTCACTGGAGTTTCCCGCACTCCCACCTGTTGGGATGTGGGTTCCACCCAAATTCGAGCCATCCCAGGCCTTCCTCTTCGGAAGCCTGGACTTCATCGCCAACCGGCTCAACATACTACAACTCCACGACGAGGCACTCGTTCCAGCGCTTGTCAGAGGGGCACCCTCCATCAGCTTTGGAACGCACGATGACTTCAATGATGAGGCACCTATGCTTCATTTTGAGCAAACTCTCTGCTCAAACCCCGTTGTGAGTAATGTACATACTGTTATCTACTCTCTATTTACTATCTCTCGCCGATTATCTGGGGAGGACCGTATTATCCGCACCGCAAACACTGCACGACCGGTTCCCCTATGACCTTGTGTCCCCCGTAAACGTGTGTGCTCGGGGGCTCTGAGGGATGCTGGCACCACCCCCTCTCACATCTGAATTCATGGGAATGGTGAGCTATGCTTCCACCACCTTTCACAAACTCCTGGATGATGAGGTCGAGAGTGACAGCTCCAGCATCGGTGACATGGCACCTAGCCAACATCCATCCTAGGAGTGTGTTATGGCGGACGCTATGGGACAGCCACCGGTGGTTGCGGAGTCTGCACAAACTCACACCCCTTCGGACCCACGTGCGAGGGCCCTCGCACTCGCACAAGGGCACGTCGAGGAGCTACGACAACGGCGGTAGAACCAGTTGTCGCCTACGCCGACGAGCTTGGTGCAGTACGTTGTGCCCCATGCTCATGACCTGGCTGGCGGCGTCTGGGGTCATGCCCGCTCGGTCCAACGTGACATCATGAATGAGGGAAATGACCCCCCATAGTTCACTCGGGCTAGACAGAACATCACCGCTGTGGCAATGCTTCTGCGCGGCGTTCCCGAGCCCATCGACAAGGCTTAGTAGCATACGTACTCTCTCCCTCTCACTTGTAAGGCCATCCCCTTTATCTATAAAAGGGGATGTGCTCTCTCCCAACAGAGATAGATTCATTCAATCGATCAGTTCACTAGTCCACAACAACATAACCTCTAGGTTCAAACCACGAGCACATGCTCAAACACTTAGCGTATAGCGGGGCTCCCATCACTCTCAGCTCCTCTGACCAAAGTCCGACCGGACCTCCTGTACCCTCCATCTTTCTCCTTCTCGTTTGTAACTCCACTGTAAACTTTGAGCACCTAGGCTTAGGAATAAAGTCACCGACCGACTCAAACTAGACGTAGGGCACATTGCCTGAACCTATATAAACCATGTGTCATTGAGTGCTAGGCCACCTCCAATCACAATGTACGGTAAAACTACATATATTTACGTGTTGGTCACTTTCTGCACCGATAGGGCCTCAAAACCATCGTCAGACTATTTTTGAATTTGAGCCTCAAAACCTAGTTGGAGTTTTGGTCGGAACGAGAGACGACACGTGGCATCATCACGAAGTTTGTGTCGAGGCAAAGCAAAGTCGTGAAGAGCTCGTGGTCGTCAGATTCACCGATCAAGAGATCAAGAGATGGACCATTTTGTCCTTTGGTTAAGTGGTTCAGCCTAAATATCTAAGGGCAAGTTAGGGATTATGTAATAGCTCTGAAATTAAGAGGATAACTGCTCCTAACCTGCCTATCTCTCTAGTTGTCATTTCCTAGGCTTCCTAGTCCCTACTTTCTTAGTTTTCTACTGTTGAGATCTGTAGTGTAGAGGGTCATTACTCTGGTGTTTGGTTCTTCCTCTTCCCTTCCCTTTCTCTTGTGAGTTTTTACTGGCTCTTGTGTTCTAGCGAGTTTTGTGATGTTTTGAGGTTCTAGATATTGACGGACTAGGGTCCTAGGGGTTCCCCATGGGGGTACTACCTAGATAGGCCCTAGTATGGCCCACAATCTGTTGAAGGACGTGAGACAAGGTGGAGTGGACTTCAAGCTATTCCAGATCGACTTAGTCGGCTGACTATGAAAGCTAGATTCTGTAATAGGACTAGGACTCTTCTCTTGGAACCAACTAGGACTAGATACATGCACTTACCCTCTCTCCTATATAAAGAGAGGTACGACGCACCCCCTTGTAATACTAACAATCATACAATCAATCCAATACAAAAGGCTACACGTTGACTGGACGTAAATGCTATTACTCGATAAGAGGGCCCGAACCAGTATAAATTGTTCATCTCTTTGCATTTACTGTCGAGTTCTGTGTATGTCGAAACCCTTCAAACACCATCCTAGGTACCCCTATGATGGGTTGTCAGTCATCAAACACCGATAGCTGATGCGCCAGGTAGGGGCTTTCGATGACTTCACGATTAAGGGCTCGGTGGACCTCGATGATATGATTTTCTAGGCGAGTATCACCTTCATCTTTGGCTCCTAGATCTGCAAGGCAGACGACAACGGCAAGCTCCAAAGTTGTCTCATGGAGATCCCAACGCCTCAAGCTTCACCAGACGTCTCGACGACCGCACTGTATCAACTCGCCGAGAAGTTTTCACACCTCTCAATCTCTGATCCAACTCGAACTCAGGAGGTCACCATCAACCATGACTCCCGCTTGGACATGTCACCTTTGTCTAGGTTAGAGATCTCATCTAAAGTCCAACATGAAGACCCAGTTCATTTTCCACTCGGACTCAAGAACTCAACTTCAATCTATCAAGATACGATCAGCTACCTCGTGTAGTCTGAGCAAGAGATTCCTCTTACGGATGCCCAGAGAGGTTTGGTTCTATCCATCACACCCAAAGGAGGCATCATCCATTGGCCTGGTGCTCAACCTAACACTTCTTTAATAGATCCATCTCATCTAGTTGGCATGGTGGAACTCTTGCCTTATCAGGACGACAGAACTCTTCCAGCAGATAATAATGATCACGGTTCTACAGAGATCTTGGACATCACGACGACTGCAGAATCTAAAACTCACTCGGCCACAAGACACTCCAGAGAAGTCTTTATGGCTGGGCAACCACCTCAAATCCCTATGCCTAACCCACCAGATATCCAAGATGGAGAGGAAGCCTTGTTCGACATCTCCCCAGACACTGCGCCACCCAACGAAGAGACAGATGAGCAGAAGACGGCTAGGGAAAAAAAGAATAGAGCTCGATAGGCTTGGCACGACCACGTCCAACACCACAAGGAAGAGTGGCAGCAGTATCAGTCAGCTTATCGAGACGTTGAACGTTGGTGCTTAGCTGTAGAGGCAGCATATGAACAACGTCTATGGGATGAAGAAGCAGAATGACAGCACCAAGACCGTGATGCCACCAGAGCCTCTACATCACACAACCTTGAGCCTGAGTTCATGGAAGTAGCTGGCCACATGGTCTTCACTACACCCTACGCCAATGTCTATGCCCTGGTAGAAGAGATGGCGGCCATAGAAAACCCTACTCCAAATCAGCAACGACTCAAAGTCATTCTAGAATACACAACCCTTTAGATGCAGGTTGCAAAAGTGACATCCCAAGCTAACCCTTCCTAAGGACCAGAGGCGCGGGCACCAGCCCACTCTCGTTTGGAACCACAAGGTATCCAAGGAGGAGGATAACGAGTACCAGTCCACTCCCGTCTAGGGCCATAGGGTAACCAGAGCAGGAATCAGGGTGCCACACAATTGGCCTATCATGGGCACTAGTGCAGCAACAGGAAAGGTAGAGGCAAGTCTAAATACAAAGAGGCTGGCATCTCATCGGACATGTTCCCATGTTTCTCTAATAGACTACTCTCTGTCCGGCTTCCCTACAAGTTCAAGCCGTCTAACCATACCAAGTACGACGGGAAGACAGAACTCAACCAATAGTTGTGCATCTACTCTCAGTCCATCGAGTTGGCAGGCGGCGACAACGACATCAAAGTGTTATATTTTCCCATGGCACTTGACACTGTGCCCCTCGCCTAGTTTGATAAGCTACGAGCCATCTCCATTGATACTTGGGGACAGCTTCAGCGCAAATTCTGTGAAAATTTTTGCGACGTCCTTATCCACCCAAGTACTCGGAACGAGCTTAGAACTTGCAAGCAGAAACTAGATAAAACCTTCCAGCAATATTATCGCCGCTTTGCTGAGTTATGGGCCTAAGTCTATGATATCACAGACAGGGAGGTGATAGATCACTTCGCCAATGGGATCAAATATAAGTGGCAGTTTGGAAAATTTTGCGACGATAATCCAGAGACTGTCGAGAAATTTAAGCGTATAGTATAGAACATGATTGCATCTGAAGAACGTACTCGCAAATGATTCCCACACGGCCAACAAGATAAGGGTGGACAGTCCAATAGAAAGAGAGGATCCAACAACACCCTTGCTTCCATGGATAGGTCCAAGAAGTCTAACAAAAATAACAAGAAGTTCGAAGACCTCAAGAATTTACCCTGTCCTTTCCGTAAGAACGCCAAGCACACGGCGCCCGAATGCAGACAACTCCAAGAACTAGGTTTCTTCGGCAAAAGCAACAAGGGCAAGGGTAAAACTGATAACAAGAAAGATGGAGACGACAACGCTGACCCTGACTTTCAACAGTTTAAGGGCCAAATTGCAGTAATCTTTGCGGGGCTACTGACTTTATCAAACAAGCGCTCAGGGAAGTTGGCTCTTCGGGACATCATGGCAGGAGAGCCCTCAACACCAAAATACCTTAATTGGTCTGAATACTCGATCCAGTTTTCCAGAAAAGATCAATGGACTAGCGTGACTAACGCTGGCCACTATCCACTCGTCTTGGGTCCAACAATAGCCGGCATGACAGACCCCAAGGTCCTGATCGATGGCAGCGTAGGATTGAATATAATATTTATAGATACGTTGAAGAAGATAGGCCTGGATTTTACTAGCCTACTCACCACCACTGACGTCCCTTTCTACGAGATAGTACCCAGCAAGGTTGCCATGTCACTCGGACAGATCACGCTCCCGATCACATTTGGCAACCCAAATAATTTCCGAACGGAGTTCATCAAGTTCGAGGTGTCTGACTTCGAATCATCATACCATGCTATCTTCGGTCAACCTGCTTTGGCCAAGTTCATGGCCGTACCACATTACCCAAGTGATCTTTCGCAGATTCATCACGAGCACGAAAATCCATCATTGGGAGGAAATTTGAGAAAACCCCAGCCTCTTTGATGGATTTTGAAATTGTGGTATTTCGGGTGAGATCTGGGTGTTGCTGAGGATATCCTCTCAACACCCTCTGAAACCCTCTGCAAAGTTTCAAATTGATCAGAGTTGATTTGAACCCTCAATGATTTTTTCTTGAAAAATTCAGCAGCAGCTCAACCATACTAGACATGTCCGGTGTGAATACTGGACAAGTTCAGTATTAAAACTTTTAGTTTGTAGCTGAAATTTGGTGGGTTGCTTCCTTAAGGTGTCAGGAGGTTGTGGTTAAATTTTCATAACTTTGGACACTATCTGATAGGGTTTCACTTTTTCTCCCAAAGTGACTCAGTGTTGTCCCGTTCATACCAGACAAGTCCGGTATACACACCGGACATGTGCGGTATGAACTGAGTTTTCGAGCTTTTTGCTGTTTCGTGCTCGGTTAGCTTCCCCTCTTCTCCGATGTGTTCTCTAGGGTTTGTTGAGTGCATCTGGTCACTGGTCGTCATGTGTGATCTTTTCCTTATTTTGGAGAGTTTGAGTTTGTGAGTGCTTTGGGGTTGAAAGGCCAAAATCGAAAGAAAATTGGATTAGGCTCCCATTCACCCCCTTTGTTCGCTTGCACATGCTTCAAATGGTATCAAAACGGGTTAAGGATCAATCTACCTTAACCAATTCCTGATTTGCGAAGGCAACCTGGTGCAAGGCACTAAGGCTCCCTTCTTTGATGGGACCAAGTACCCCTACCGGAAGGTTCAAATGTCTTGTTACTTGCAGAGCATCAATTCGAAAGTTTGAGAGATTTGGTTGGCTCAGGACTATGTGGTTTTAGCGGCTTGGGTTGATCAGACCCAAATTGATCAACACGAGACTAACAGTAAGGCCCAGAATACTCTTTATGTGAGTCTCTCTTTGCCTGAGTCGATTTGTGAACAAGATGTGTGCTAATAAGTCGCAGCTAACATATGATGATCATGAGAAGGCCTTGAAACTGCTACATGCCCTAGATCGGAGGGTTTGAGAGATCAAAGTTGCCGTAATGATTAGGTCCCCAAACTACGAGACTCTCATAGTCGATAAGTTGTTCAGTAAGCTAAGTCCACGGAGATAGACCAGCAATTCGGAGCCAAAATTAAGAGCTCAACAAACCCATCAAGGCTCTAATGTTTGGTCCAGGAGGATCTTCTGCTAACCTTTCACCGTTTTTTTTTTGTTTTATATTCTTTGATGTTCATTAGAGAGGAGCAGGTTGAGGTGCTTGATGACGACAAGCTTGTGCTGGTGATCAACAGGTTCAAGCAGTTCTACGAGGGCATGGTGGACAAAAGGAATTACTAAAGGTGAAAAAAGGTGGAAATAACCAAAAAATCAAGGGGCTTCTTTAATAATATATATATATTTCTCCAAAGAAAAAAATATCAGTTGACTATTGGAAAATAGAAACATGTCCATTCTATTACTCTACAAGCTTGTTCAAAACGCATATTAGCATTTCCTTTTGTGGTTGGTACGTCACGGATTTTATGTAAAGCAACATTATAAATTATATACAATTTGCAAGTAACATTTCGGCAATACAAATAATTTGTCTTCTAGAATTATCACGAAAACTATTTCTTTTTGAAAAATGATGAAAAGATTGTACTATTTTCTTTGTATCAAAATAAGTGTATATCTCGTCGAGCAGTCTTCTTGTGAAACGGAATATGTACTGCTTATATATTTTGGAAAGGTGAGGAGTAGGTAGCAATTTCTCCGTGTTGAGTTTTTCTGAGTTGGACTGAGGAAAGGTGAGGAGCACGTAGCAATTTCTCCGTGTTGATTTTTTTTTTTCTAAGCCCATGTTTAGTTCCAACCCAAAATCCCAAAAAGTGCTACAGTAGTCATCACATCGAATGTTTGTGGCCTGTGTATGGAGCATTAAATGTAGACGAAAAAAACTAATTGTACAGTTTGGTGGGAAATTGCGAGACGAACATTTTGAGCCTAATTAATCCTTGAACATTAATTGTTAAATAAAAACGAAAGTGCTACAGTAGCCTAACTCAGTGAACCCAAACACGGCGTAAGTTTATTTAGACTGAGTTTACCCCCGTTCGAGTTCCTCAAAGAGATGTGAGATCTGGCACCTTACCTGTTCGGTTATTCTCCCCACGCTAGTCACCTTCAACCACCAGGACCGAAGCCACGCCACACCACACCAGCCGTCCTCGCGATCTCTCCGTCTCCCATCCCCCACCGCGTCCTTCTCCCCGCGCCTCCCCGCCGGATTCGGAGGCGACTCGCGGGGCCGGTGCGCAGGCTGCTGGCGGCGGCATCCGCGGTGGGCGGCTACCATGGAGGATCTGGGCATCGAGGCCAAGGAGGCCGCAGTGCGCGAGGTGGCGAAGCTGCTCCCGCTTCCGGAGCTCCTCTCCTCTATCGCCTCCATCAAATCCGACTACCTCGCGCGGCAGCAGGTGACGTGAACCACCCCGAAACCTCAAAATTCTACTCGCGGTGGTGCCGCCAGTTGCAGCGGAATCTCATGTAGTAGGCGAATTTGTTGGGTAAACCCGGATTGTCATTCTCAACCTGGTCGCACGGGACCTCTCCATGTAGTTTTTCTCCTCCGTTCTGACTTCTGAGCCCAAATACGCTGCTCTGTTCTGGTTGAAATTTAGTCGTGGCGTGGATCATAGTCTTATTCCCAGCTTATTGTAATCACATTCGCGAAATTACGACTAATGACTAAGTTATTATGTGCCACTGAGCTTCTTATAGTGCCACATCCAGAGGTGGGTGACTGTTCAATTCTTTCTGCAGTCAGTATAGGCAATATGTTCATGTGAAATGGTGATGATTTTTTTTTTTTGAAAAAATAGCAGGAGCACTGCCATGTCATTTAAGTAGAGGAGAGAAATGCAAGGTTACAAGGTGTTATTACATAGGAAACTTAAAGCACATAAGCGTAAAAAATGTGAACACACCGAGAGAAAAAACTATCATTACAGAACAGTAGGCGAATCACTTGCTTGAAATCGTAGCGACAAATGTGCCACAATATTCTGGGCTAGCTCAATTATTTAGCTGAATCAGAGATCTCTCCGATTATGGTGAAGTCTTGCACAATTTTTTCAAGTAATTTATCTTCTATGCAAAGCTGGAACTGCTAAGTTTAAAAGCATGGACACTTGGTTCAAACCTTGATGAGCTATGAGCTATCTGCAACTTTGATATAGACGGTTGTTTCTGTTCTGCAGTGTCAGATGAAGGTGCTAGCAAGCTGTTACAGTGTTATGTTAATATAGTTTGATACTCACACTTTCAGTTATTGAACTGGAACTCACATTTCTTCCATACAAGTTATATCTAAAGTTTGATTAACAAATAAGGCTAGTGGAGAGATAAACCTGAACAAAATTTTGAGATGACACGGTTGGGGCCTTTCGCTCCTTTTGTTTGCTTGCCTTTTTTGTCAGTCTACCTGCTTTTGTATTTCACTTTAGGACAATGTTTGAACTGTAAAACAGACAAAATTCAACCTGCTATTTGAAATATTTTCAATTTCCACACAAACTGAAAATCAAATGCACATTGATTCTATTGACAAACAACAAACAAGAATGCCTTTTATTAGTCCTAAGCTGGTTGGGGTGGGATTTTGTTTATTCAGTCACCCCGTTCTTATGCTTGTTTTATTTCTTTGTATTTTGTTATCTTGATTATAAGCTAGCTACATGTTTTTTCTGTTTCATTGCTGTTATTGTGCAAGTTCATTTTGGGGTTAGCTCAGGCTCTTGTTGAAAAGATTTAGAGAGTGTTTGAATGTAGATATTGGAGGTGCTGGAATTGAATCGTTTACAGTACCAATCAGCCTAGTTTTGGAAATGGCTTACAATACCAAATCTATCGTTTGGATGTACATAGAATCGATCCATCTTCTTCTCTGCCTCTTCACTGTACACATGACCCAACTCCTCACATCACCGGAGCTGGGGAAAGAGTCTGCCGGGGCTGGGGAAGGAGCGGTGAGAGAGGCGCCAGGGCTCGAGGGTGCGGAGAGGGTCCGGGTGGCGGTAGTGGCCGGGCATCGGGTCTGGAGCGGTGTAGAGAGGGTGGACCAGCAAGGGAGGCGTCAGGGTCGGGGGCGCATGCGCGGAGAGTGTGGGGGCGGCAAGGGACTAAGGGAGGCGTTGGGGTCAGTGCTCGGGCCTTGGGGCGCACATGCGGAGAAGGTTGGGGCGGCGAGGAAGGCGTCAGGGTTGGGGCTCAGGGCGCACGCGTGGAGAGGGTTGGGGCAGCGAGGAAGGTGTCGGGGTTGGGGCTTGGGGGCGCATGCGGAGAGGGTCAGGGCGGTGGATCAGAACGCCCAATTTCACCCAATACGGAGCCACACCCAATCTCTGGCGGCGGGATTCTCCGTATTGGGAGAGGCCACTTCTAGTTGTAGTCCAATGCCAAGGAATTGGGGTTGTAATTCCAAATCTCAATTCCACGGCATCCAAACAACAGAATTAGGGAAACCTGATTCCAATTCCAAATTCCAAGCTCCAATATCTACATCCAAATGGGGCATTAGAGAATACTTACAGAAACTGTTTAAATTAGATTGGTCATCTCGTAAAATGGCTTGAGCCACAAAAGAAAGCATGCTAAAATATAATATGTTATATAGAAAATGATTTGGACATATGCAAGTGCAATATCTTCTTGAGATTTTATCATCACATTCACTGTTTCAACCACTTTGTGTACCTTTTTGTTGTCTGACTATTTTTTACAAATTTTTCAGACAAATGATGCACAACTCAGTACAATGGTGGCAGAACAGGTATTCCTTAATATCTGCTATGAGCAGGCAAACTTATTAACTGAACTATGTTCGGTTATATTACGTTACTATTGCCGCTTCCATCATCTATATCCCTTCATGTGTGTCAGCTGGATGATGAGTTATTTCTGGATATGCTTGAAAACTGACAGGTTGAGCAAGCCCATGCTGGCATCAATGCTCTAGCATTATCTCAGGAAACAATAAACAAACTACGTGAGAATTTCATTGATATAGACAAGTAAGCTATGTATCTTGATTTCTACATTTTTCACATTCTCTTGCTTGACTGATATGCTAGACTAGCATACTTCCAAAGTTTATATGTTTTTTCCTTCATTTCTCGCTCGTATTATCATTAATTCATTAATTGCTTGCAGGTTGTGTCAGGAGTGTCAAACTTTAATTGAGAACCATGACAAGATCAAGCTTCTTAGCAATGCAAGAAACAATTTGAACACAACTCTAAAGGTTTGCTAACCAAATTTGTTGTCACCATTGCATTCCCACTCTCTTGCATCATGCTTTTTGCGTTTTCTTATACTCCCTCCGTTCCAAATTATAAGATGTTTTGGCTTTTCTAGATTCATAGCTTTTGCTCACACCTAGATATTTGTTATGTCTAGGTACATAGTAAAAGCTACGAATCTAGAAATGCCAAAACGTCTTATAATTTGGGACAGAGGAAGTAGTTATGAAAAGATTGAGCTAACCACGTTACAGGAAACAGGACCATGGAAACCTAATTAAGTATACTTGTTTGTATGCTGGTAGGATATGGGAGGTATGATGTCCATTTCTGTTGAGGCTGCTGCTGCACGTGACTCATTAAGCAATGACAAGGAGTTAATTCACACTTACGAGGTTGATTTTTCTTCTTCTTTGACTTATCAGTCAACACCATTATCGGATGCGCTAATGGTAATTTTCTATTTATCTGACTCTTCCTTGTCATCTTGCTTGTGTTGAAATTAGAGACTAACAGCTCTTGATGGTAAGAGGCGTTTTGCTCTAGCTGCTGCTGCATCTCATAAGGAAGAAGTTGGAAGATTAAGGTTCTCCTTTTGAACTTCAAAGGCTATCTAATATTAATTTTTCATGAGACACAGCATCCTTATTTAATTTTCCTTTCAACTCCCTTGTTAGTTGTTAGAATAAGATAGGCATTTCCAATAGAGGTTTGCTTCATTCTAAGGTCACTTGTGACCTAAATCAGCATTTAACTAATTACCAGTAGCATGTATTTTTTCTAAATATGAAGTTTCTACTGCTCTGCATATGCAACTGTACTCAACCAACCACTTTCTACTTTTCAAATTTAGTCCATGTGTGAATCATTTAGGCTTTTTTTAATTACTCCAATGGACAGGTAATAGAAGTATTGCTGATGGCATAATAAAAAACAGTTGAAGAAAAGAAAATTTACTCTCATTGATCCTTCTAAGGATGATGTGTTACCTAGCTGAGCTGAACCGTTTATTTTCATAGCTAGCCTCTTTTACGATATCAATGGATGCAAAAAAATAATTGAGTTCTGTATTGCAATGAAGTACACAAGTGTAATTCACTTGATGGATTCTTCACTCCACAGAGAATACTTTGAGGATGTTGATCGAACATGGGAAACATTTGAGAAAACATTATGGTGCCATATCACTAACTTTTTCAAACTTTCAAAAGAGAGGTAACTTTTTTGGCCACATGCATTGTTTATTCTATACGATTATGACATATGACTATAAATCGAGGCACTGTTTTAGATTCCTAGATTCTGGTCACTTTTTTTCTTCTTATATGCACCTGCTGCAAAGTACTAAATATTAAGTCTTGCAACAAACAGGTTTCTTTAGCATTTAAACACCAGATGGAATAATTGCCTTTCAAAATTGAAATATAATGTTTTTACATTTGAGCAGGATAAATTCACATTCTTGTTGGAGACGACATGAACCAAACAACCCCTAGAGACAAATATAGGCTATCTTATATTTAAAGCAACCTGCTGCCTTACCCTCTTCGACATGTAGCTTTTTTCTGGAGGATATATCCAAAAATGATATGACTCTATTGTTCCAGACATTTTTCCACATTATATTTCATTGACAATAAAGATACATGCAATAAACATGTTACTGCTTGTTACGTCCTTGTGCCAAACTGCCAATTTTTGGTTAAGTCTTGGCTGTGGTCGGGTTTTATTTTGTAACATAGGCGAGTTTTCTGATCTGGGTGTGTGTGTGTTTGTAAGGTCTCTTCCCCTTTATTTTCCTTCTTAATGTAATGGTACGCAACTCTCCTGCTTGTTCAAGAAAAAATGTTACTGCTTGTTATGATCTAAATGGCACATGTCTTTGTTATTTATTCTTTCTATTTGTTTATCCAAAAACTTGGTTTATCAATATTGCAACAGTAAACTCAGAATACATGCTTTAATTATATTTAAAGGTACCTCATGCACTATGTATGCTAGTATTTATACTTCCACCTTTAATTTTGCAGCCCTCAGACATTAGTTCGAGCTTTGAGGTACAGCTCATTCTTCAATTTTTGCTTTAATACAAATTTGTCAATGAATATATTTTTCAAATACAATATATTTTCTGTTTATTTTCTATTAGGTATATATCATGGCACTCACAAATTTACATTCTTGCATCAATTTTATTTTGGACTACATCAGGGTTGTTGAAATGCAAGAGATCTTAGATCAACAAGTTGCAGAAGAAGCAGCTGAGGCTGAGGGTGCTGGTGCTATGGCGACAATAACAAACCAACGTAGAACTGCAAAGTACACTTCTCCTTTTTTTCGCCAGATAAATTTCTGTTCTTCCAGTATGATACCTTTCATGCTTTAGAGGAGTGCAGTCATAAGTCCTTCAGGATATAGCATTTTCTGTTAACCTTCACTTTTATGCTATTATGATATGTGTAACACAGAAATATGTCTTGCATTTTGTGTTTTTTTTTATAAGTCTTGCATTTTGTGTTTATTTATACCAGCATTTGCACATCTGTGCACCTTACAGTTGTGCCTGAGTTCAGTAAATGAATTCACAAGCAACAAAGATGGCAGGAAACCTTTCATCCGTTTCTGCATATTCATATTATTCTGATGGTCATGTCAATCATAGAATGCCATCTTTCACGTATTGTAACTGCAAGACTTGATGACTTGTTTCTACTATTGATTGTATTGCTTTTTCTAGTGTCACACAACTTGATCCTTTACAACGCCATTTTTGTCCTTCTTAAGGTATCTATATCAGTCATAACATATGTGAGAAAGCAATGAATAATAATATAAGTTACCAGGTTCTCTATAATCGGCTTACTAATGATTTTTTGCTGCCCTTCCCAATGCTAGCAGAAAAGGTGCAGGGGCAACCCCAAGAAAGGGCACTCAAGAAAAATCGAAGGTTCAGGGAAAGGGCTACAAGGACAAATGCTATGAGTCTATCAGGATGGCTGTTGAGGCCCGCTTCAATAAGTTGCTTACTGAGGTAGTACTTGTGTCAATCCTGGATTTTAGGATCTAGTATTGCAATTCATGCACAACAGTAGCTAATGTTTTCATCATGCAGCTTGTTTTTGTGGAGGACTTGATGGAAGCTTTGGAGGAAGCCAAAGCAGTAAGAACTCTATTTCTTAGCTTTGGTTTATTGATTGATTGAATGCACTTCTGTGAGTTCTAGACTCACGAGTTACATGATTCATGATGGTGAAGCTGTCATGGTCAAAACATGTTTGCTAATTAGTATTACTAACCTGGTACACAAAAATTCACAGCTCAGTCCGGACCATACAATATTATCAGCTAATTAAAACCTATTTGTCATGCATGAGGGGAAATGTTGTTTGTCTTCTCTACAAATATTCCTCGTCACAGAAAAGAGTACTGTTTTGAACATAGACATGGTCCCCAAAACAACTTCGATCATTTATTTGTATCAAAATATATGTTGAAAAACAAATTAATTGTGATATTAGGTGCATTCTCAAGACAATTTATGCATATTATTTCCATATGACAAATCTAAATATATATAGACATACTATGTGGCAAGCGAGCTTAGAAGTGGTTGGGTGTAATATCCAAAATGCCGCCTTTCTTTTGTGACTAACGCGCGTGTGTGCGCGAGCAGGAGGGGGGGGGGGGGGGGGGGGGGGGGGGGGATCTCACCATCCTACTGGCTCTGTAATTTGGGGTGTAAAAAGAAGTACCTGATGTTTCTTTGTAAAATGTACTTGCCTTGGTTTACCTTATCAATCTTTTTGACTCATAGCTTGCTACTTTGCTTCTATTGCAACACAGATTGGAGATGAGCTTGGCGATATATATGATTATGTTGCACCATGCTTTCCTCCTAGGTATGTTGATAATTAGTATAAAGTATAAACTACACTTATCTAGTTGCTAGATTTGGAATATCTGTTCTGTATACACAGGAAGTTGGCAAATTTTTTTTTAGAGTTTTAGGGCATAGCCCCAGTCTTTCAACTAAAGTCAAAAGACGGTTCAACCGTTTACAGCATAGCGAGCGGCATCCCACTCGGGAAATATAAGCTTCCAGTTTAACCCAGCCAAACAGACACTGACACAAACCATACCAGCTACCGAAAGAAAGACAGCACCTTACAAGACAAAAAACAGGAAGTTGGCAATCAGTTTACTATAATAAAGACAAGTCTGTGCGCATCAAAATAATGTAATAGCCACCTCTTGCTGTAACTTTTTTTTAAAAAAAAAACTATAACAAGACAAAGGCATGTTAAGAGCTCACACAATGGGCCACAATTTGTGTCTCATAAAATTACCTTTTGTGAACGCTTCCAAATTCAACAACAACAACAAAGCCTTTAAGTCTCAAACAAGTTGGGGTAGGCTAGAGTTGAAACCCAGCAGAAGCAATCAAGGTTGAACACTTCCAAATTCATGTTCTTATAATTTCTCGATAAGTCAGTTGATAGAGAACAGAAGTAATGTTATTGCTGAAAACTAGTATGCAGGAGTAAAGGGAAGAAGTCTTTGCTTTTATTACTATAGAATATTGATGACCTGATTGGTTATTTTGACATGCCATCTAAAGCTAATATCCTGAAAGGAAGCAGGGCTATCCTTAGAACTAGTGATTTGCAGAACATTTCCTGATGGTTTCCTTATCTTTGCCAACACGTTAAATTGTCGCATTCCTTATTTCTGCACAGATATGAAATTTTCCAGCTCATGGTAAACCTGTATACTGAGAGATTCATTCAGATGCTTCGACTTCTCAGTGATAGAGCAAACGATATTCAAAATATAAATATCCTGAAGGTACCTTATCTCAAATATCATAATATAGTTCTCACCGCACCTTTTCAGATTGTGCTCCTTCGATTCATGAGTAATGAGTAAACATTTTTTTTACTTCTGTTCTTAGCAAGCTCGTTAATAGACTAATCACTGTAGGTGACTGGTTGGGTTGTGCAATATCAAGAAAATTTGATTGGTCTTGGTGTGGATGAATCACTTGCCCAAGTTTGTTCTGAAAGTGGTGCACTGGATCCCCTCATGAACATGTATGTTGAGCGTATGCAGGCAACAACCAAGGTACTTCTTTCTAGATCTGTTGAATGTAGATGAACTTAAACATGAGAATCATGTATTATTTCTTGTTTTCTTCTGTAGAAATGGTACAGTAACATTTTGGAGGCTGACAAAACACAACCACCAAAGAGCACAGAGGATGGAAAACTATATACACCTGCAGCAGTGGATCTATTCAGAATATTGACCGAGCAAGTTCAGATAGTTAGAGACAACAGCACAGACGTCATGCTATATCGCATTGCTCTTGCGGTTATTCAGGTATTTATATAGTTACTCTATGAGATTATGTAGTCTACCGGGTTTGTTGTGTTGTGCTTCACGCTTTTGTAATCAGTTAATACGTTATTTAGATCTTCTATTTTTGTCATTTGCAGGTCATGCTTGATTTTCAAGCAGCTGAGAGGCAAAGACTTGAGGAGCCGGCTTCTGATGTTGGTCTGGAATCTCTATGTGCATTGGTATGTTCCTTTCTGCTTTTGGACCTCGATGAGATGTGAATTTCCTGTCTTCCTTTATTGCTTATTATTTGATCCTTATGTTGTATGTGGGTGCAGATTAACAATAACCTGCGTTGCTACGAACTTTCATCAGAGCTAAGTAGCAGTACATTGGAGGCACTTCCACAAAACTATGCTGAACAGGTGCAAATCTGTGACAAAGCTTTTGCTCTTTATTAGATGTCATTCTTTCAACCATGTTTTAACTTGTCAAGAGATGATTTCATGTTTTTTGAATTACATAGCTCGGTCATTCTTAAGTTTCTTCTTATGAACTTGAAATATTACACATAGTATCAGGGCCAGGGTTCTATTTCCCACCAGGGTCAGATTTTTACTTGTCTCTGAAGGAAAAAAAAAAGTCTTCTGGCATGGTTCCAGAGAGAAACTTGTCTAGGCATACTTTTTTTAAGGGTACAGAGAGCAACCAGACTGTATGCATTAGCTATATCGGTTCTCTTTCTCTGTAGGAACCAAATTTCTTACTTTTGTCTGGCGTGCAGAATAAAGTTTCCTGGCAAATATCAGTAGATGGAAGCTGTCTGGATTTTGATATTCATAAATCAAAATTTGGATGTAAATATGTATTTGTCCTATGGGTGTAATTTTCAACTTTGACCTGACCAACATGGAGGCATTCTTGTGGAGTTGTGGTTGGTCTAAAGAATACATTCTTGTTGTAAAAAAAAAGAATACATTCTTAAATATCACCAAACTTGTACTCCCCTACCTAGCTAGAAAGCATCAGATGTATGTTTCTTGGATCATAGCTTGCAAAATTGAGAATTGTCCTAAATCTAAGCATCGCATGCTTTGCAAATCTATATCTATACTATAGTATAAAGAGCGTGCAAGCCGGCAACTTCCGTCGCTCTCACAGATCACTGTTACCGGCACAGCCAACGCGTGATGTTTTTTTTCATTTTCTGTGAACAGTACCGGGTTTTTATGAACAGTGACGGGTTACTATGAGCAGTACTTTACCCATTAATAAACAGTACGAACCTGTTTTTTTTTTTTTTAAAGACGCAATACAAACCTTTTTTCCCCACTATTACCCGCGCAAAGCGCGGGATTACCTGCTAGTATTGTACTATTTATATGCAAATGTTGTTTGTGCTAGTGAAATTCCACTGGGAACCAATCTCACTTCCAAAACTGGGATGTTTGAAATTTGAATCGGGAGAACAAACTGGCTGGGAGAAATCCGGTCCCTGTCGACTACTGGTCTGGGTGCTTGGCTGTATTCTTGCATTCTCTGTAAAACTGAAAATATTAACCCTATTTGTAGCTTGATGTTAATTGTTCTTTACTGTACAATGTTTCTATCTCTTCACTCACCTTATGTTTTTTGAAGTATAAGCAAAATATTCTGTTACAGGTTAATTTTGAGGACACTTGCAAAGGATTTCTCGAGGTTGCCAAGGTTTGTGCTGCATGCATACGATATAGCTATACATCTATTTACCTCGTCCATGAAACAGTCATTTCAAGCATTATTATTTGTTCTTTCAACAGGAGGCTGTCCTCCAAACTGTTAGTGTTATTTTTGAAGACCCAGGTGTGCAGGATCTACTCGTGAAGCTTTACCAGAAAGGTACTTCAATAGCAGCATTGTCTGTGTTCTCTTTTTCTTTTGGGTGTTTAGTTTCTGAAGTTAATCGATCCTAGATGGAATGGCCCATCATGAGATAATCCCATGAAATTTGGTAGGATGGCCTCATTCGTCATGTTTACACTAGATGTGTGTTTATGAGGGACGAGTTGATGGGTCAGGTGAACCCATTCCATTTCTCGAAGCAAACAAGAAAATTAGGTTTGAAGCTAGTATAAAATGAACCATCAGCCTCCCACTCAAACCAAACACTTCATATATGTCAGTTCTTGGTCAGTTTTTGAATTTTAACGCCTGCAGGTCCTTTCATTCTGTAAGAGATTGATAGATTTTCTGTAAATATTGCCTACTATTTTCAACAGCTACTTGTCATATTTGGTGCTAACAGTTGGTTACACTTGTTTGGTAGTAGTTAACATTCAAGGCCTTTTTGGATAAGAAGCATTAGGACCTGGATGCTTAGGGTTTAGCTTAAACTAAACCCTAAAATCATAGAGCGATCCCATTCTTTTGAACACACCCTCAAATTCTTTGAGAATTTACTTTTGCCATTTTGGCTGTATAACTATGTGCTGAATCCCAAGTGGGCATATCTGACGTGTGCTTTAGTAGTGAGTCCAGCATGATTCTGTTAATACCCTCCCAGTAAGCAAGCTAAGTTGATGTACTGCTTGGCACAAAGGTGCCAACAGTCATGAACTGTTCTAGTGTGCTTTGCCTAATTTTTGTGACATACTTCATGTAGTGTCTTCTCTTGTCTATGGAATGTCTGGTTGCAATTTGTTTTCTCACACGATTCTTTCTGCCCAGACTGGCTGGAGGGAATGGTCACAGAATATCTTGTCGCGACATTTGCTGATTACTTTGGTGATGTTAAAATGTAAGCTTTATTTTCCTATTAAAACTGACATGTGGTATGGAACTATGTAGGAATGTACATTCCCTGGAAAATCCTGTGGCCTATACATATTTTGTTCATTAATTATGAAACGATTTGTGGCATAGTTTTGAGAAAACTGCACCACACCATATTCTATGCCATCAAGCCATGCCTGAAGTTTACTGAAAGATCACAAAATATCAAACATAAACAATGTGTTTGCCAAATATGGAAACTCATGTGCATGTTAATAAATTTAAAATACTTGAATGGATTTGTGAATGTTAAAAGTTGCAGGTAGATCCAGTGCAATTAATTTTGTCTGCACTATTTAATGTTTTCAACATATCAGTAGTGTTTCTCATAAACTAGGGAGTGTTGTTTGAATGTACACTTCAAATTTCTGCTCCGGTCAATTTAGTTTCTCGAAGTTAAATGTTAACAGTCTAGAGTTTTGCTTATAATAGTTGTCTTTATGTGCTTTAGTTGTGTGTGTGTGTTTGTAGGTATATTGAAGAAAGATCATTTCGAAGATTTGTGGAGGCTTGCATAGAGGAAACAATTGTGGTCTATGTTGATCATCTCCTTTCTCAGGTTTGCAGAACTACCCTTAGTGTTCAAGTTAGTTAAATCGTATCATACTGTACCCTAAATCTCCATATCTGCTGTAGTGTTCAAGTTAATTAAATTGTGTCATACTGTACCCTAAATGTCCATATCTGGAGGGACTTTAAGGATCATATAATATATATTAACACTCTAAAAGGAAGACTTGCAGTGTTTCCTAGAAATGATTCTGTACAGAATAGTCACTGCTGTACACTGGGTTCATACCAATTTGACAACATTCACCTCCAAAAAAGAAATTCACATGACATGTAATATTATGTCTGAGAAGAACTTTCAAAAGCTAATCTCACAACTGCTGTCTGACATGTCCTTTCAATAATTACTATGTGTTTCCTTTGCGTCTGTAGAAAAACTACATAAAAGAAGACACAATAGAGAGGATGAGGTTAGATGAAGAGGTGCTTATGGATTTCTTCAGGGAACACATCAACGTGACAGTAAGTATAATTTCTGCTAGGATTTTGTTCAGTTACTACTACAGATTTTTCTTCATTCAAAGCTGAAAACTAGCCAGTCTCATGTGACAGTTCGAATGCTGAAAATCGTCTGCAGTTTTGTGCATGCATTTTATTGAAATGTGGATACTGTGGGGTTTTTTTTGTCATTGAACACCCATTGTCCTAGAAAGGCATATGATGTTTCTGTATTACTAACTTGGAACTGAAAAGTTGTCTTTACACTGATCCAGAAAGTTGAAAGCAGAGTGCGGATTCTGGCAGATATGAGGGGAGCTAGCTTCAGCTGAGAGTTTGGATAGCTTTACTCTCATTTACACAAATATACTGGAACATCAACCTGATTGCCCGGTAATTTGTCTGCCTAACAAATATATTCAGCTTTGCTAATGCTTGATTATTAAAAATATGAAACCGCGTGTTAATTTCTCATTATGCCCTACAACTTGACATCTGCGTTTTTTAGCCTGAGGTTGTCGAGAAGCTTGTGGCAATGCGGGAAGGCATTCCAAGAAAGGAAGCTAAGGAGGTAACGTCACAACGCCTCTCACATCGTATGCGTCATTGGTGCTGCTCTGTTTTCATGAACCTATGAACGGTCAACTGTGGTCCAACGGAAGGCCACTTTGTGCTTATTGACAGATTAGGGTTTTTTCGTATGCTTACTAGTAATTTGGTCGTAGATTCTTACTCCCTAGTCGTTTCTTAGGTCGTACAAGAATGCAAAGAGATATACGAGAACTCGCTTGTGGATGGCAACCCTCAGAAGTCCGGTTTTGTGTTTGGCAAATTGAAGTGCTTGACAGCAAAGAAAGGCATATGGAGGAAGCTTGGGCAGTAAGTGAGGACTTGCAGCACAGTGGACAAACTTACCACCAAGACAAAGACTGTACATTTCATTTCTAAATGATCATTCTTTTGTTTTTTTTTTTGTCGATGCTACTGTTGGGTTTCACGTTTATACTATCAGTGTGTACGCAGCTTCAGGAGCAAAAATGTATATTCCACTTTGCTTAGCTACAGAAAATTTTGGTGTAAAAACATGTAATTTATTCAATAAAATGATTGTTATTTGCAAGAAGTTTGCGCTAAGTCATCGTACGCGCTTGACAGCTGCGGATTCAGGCGCACCGCGCACGTCATGTATGCTACTCTGTAATCTCTGTGAAATCAGAACGAGGCGGCTATAGCATATAGACGGTGTCAAGTGCAGAGAAGCCTCATTCGCTCGTGGGTCCGTCGAGCCATTCGAAACATGTGTTCGAGGTGACGAGGTATAGGCCGAACCCGCCCAGCAGAAGGCGACTTCCCAACCGTCGACAGTGAAGCATCGCGAATGAATTTGTTTCTTTTTCCGGCGCTGCTACGAGCAGTGCCACGACGGATAAAGTCGACGATGTTTAGACGAGGGGAATCGCCGGCGTCTAGACGTCCGATGGCATACGATTTTGTCGGACAGTAACATGGGCGCACTTTCATCGAACGGCACAGTAGAAACACCATCACGCGACCTTTGATCGCCAGCTCGCGTCTGCCGTTGCGTTGTATGGCTGCTGCACGGACACATCCGTCTCGTTCCACCTCGCACGCATACCTCGCCCCCGTCCGCCACTCCTTACCCATGACCCCCTCCTCTCTCTCCGTGCGGGTGGGACCCGGGAGCCGCGATGAGGACGAGCACGCCCTGTTCGCCCATTCACTGGCCCCCAGCTCGTCGCGCCCCTTCCCCCGGCGCCCGGGGCATATCCCCATGACTCTCTGAACATACCTCTGAAACATAAAACACTTGCAGCATGAAACACTTGAATGCAACATACGTCTGAAGCAAATGAAACATTTAGAACATACACTTGCAACATGTGTGTGAAGCATATGCAACATCCAGACAAAAATACTTGCAACTCACAACATGAAAACACTTATTGCAACATAAGACCGAAACAGCTGCAACATTTTGAACATACTCTTGCAACATATGTGTGAAACATATGCAACATCCAGATAAAAAACGCTTACAACATAGTCTGAAACAGATGAAACATTTTAAACAAACGCTTCCAACATATCTCTGAAATACTTGCAACATGCCTCTAAAACATTTGTAACATATGTAACATCCCGATCTACTTTTGCAACATCCATATGAACCACTTGCAACATACCTCTACTGAAACATTTGAATTGTAGCACTTGCAACATGCATCGTATCCCCGTGTGGCCTCCTCCGCCGTCTGCAACGGGGTGCGGCGCGCCGCAGCCATAGCAAGAGGCGATGTTGGAGGGCTTCCGCACCGGGGCCCGACGCTTCTCCTTGCGCTAGCGACGCCTGTTGGCGTCGTCGGGCGAGGCAAGCAGCGGAGCAGGAGAAGCAACAGTCAGGCGGACGCGTGGAACAAGAGCAGGAGCAGTGTTAGGAGCGGTGGAGCGGGCACGTGGAAGAGGAGCAAGAGCAGTGGGGCGGCGTGACAAAGCAAGAGCGGGAGCTAGGGCGGCCGTGGTGCGAGGGTGGGAAACGCTGCGACGGATGTGGCCGATGCGAATGAGGAAAACATCACTCTCTCTTTTTTTTACAAACCGTTTACGTCGTGGTGAGGGGAGCAGGCCTGTGGGCGGGTCCACAGGCCCAGCTAAGAGCGTCCAGACAGACGGACACGGAAGGGACACCCGCTGGAGCATTACCGTCAGATGAGATGTCCACCACGACGGATAAAGTCGATGATGTTCATGTTTGTTGAGATGAGATGTCCACACCAGATTTTCATCTACGCATGCCCGTGATTCATTACGGCGTAATCGGATACCGGCCTATTCAGATACGGCCCCGCCTCCTTGGCCGTAATCGCATCCAACTTCCCTCAACTCGTGTCTCCCAGCTAAAAAGCCACAAGCAGTAAGCCATCAGTCCTCAGCGACCTTATCATCCATCCATTCGCCTGTCTGTTCATGACGCTGACGGACCATCTGTTCGTTGCCGCCACCGTCATGCCAGTTCATGATTCGATTCATCTCCTGCATTCGTTCGACAAACAAAAGCAGACCCAGGAGCGAAGAAAGTGATGTTTCAGCCAACGGTACACTTCGGATTATCTCCCTTATTCCATTCCTTTACAGCTTACAACAAGAAATGCTTCAGTTTTTTCCTCCCTCGTGACAATGCAACGAACAAATCACTCAACAATGCCCTAGGTGATACGCTACGGTACAAGGAAAAGGATTAACATTCTACAAAGTCTGTATCCTTTGGATCTGCGACTCAGCTTGCGAGTCGCTAGCTGGATTATCTGGAGTGTGCTCACTGACAAAGCTCTCGATCTTATGAAGTGACTGTGAAGATGTTAAGAGTGTTATCTTATAAAAAGCTGTCTGATGATATGTGGAAACTGGAAAGAGAAATGGTATTCGAGGTAAGCTTACCTCAATTGCGATATCAGTGGGTGTCAGCTTAGAGACATCATGGTGACCTTGTTTAGATGCAATCTCTGCAAATGCCAGGCACAGGTGTGTTAATCCAACTGGAACTTGGAACAAAACTATAATCAAGTCTTATGAAGGACCATCTGATCATATAGTTTGCCAGATTATCCAGATGGGAATCTTACCTTCCAGAGAAACCCTGACATCTGCATTTGCATAAGCATCACCCCTTTGCTCTGCAAGCATGCTGAGCTTAGAAAAGGCCTAACATAGAAGGAACCCAGTGAGTGATCCGTATTAGAACTAGCATAAAAAGTGTGATCATGCCTACAGATACCACAAGTAAAGGCCTGGAATCCAGGATAGGGCTTCAAGGCTTAAGTGGATCTATGAGCGGTTCTTTGTCCAAATAGAATGGAAGAAACAGTTCCGTTTCACCAGCATGAAAGAAATTGAAGGAACAAGTAGCTACCATTGTGTATGGATCACCAGATGGTTGATCCAGAAGAGGACGAGAGGCAGTTCCCACTTTAGCAATACGCCTAGCAAGAGCATCCAAGGGCACATCTAACCAAACAGATAGTCCCTTCTTCATATATTTCCTGATAATGCAACGACAGGTCACAATACTGATTTAAAGAAAACAAAGCGACCCATTTAAAAGAAAGAAATAAAGTGAGCTCTAGATACCAGTTAACCGGTCGGATAACAGCACCACCTCCGGTGGCAACAACTAATCGTTGCATGGAGGACAAATCTCTCAAGACACTACTCTGCAAGGCATGAAACACAAAGAAAGGTAACATCATAAGCCAAAGCTTCCAACTCTGGGCATTAAGGAATAAAAAACAATCATTATAAATCAGAGAGAGTACTTGAGGATGTCAGTAAAGAATCGGTAACCATTACCTCATTATCCCGAAAGAAGGCTTCGCTATGAACCTTGAATATTTGGGCAACTGAAGGCATTCCAACAGCTTGCTCCACTAATTTGTCACTGTAAAACATAATTCAGAGCAACAAATCTCATCATCAGTACCTGTGCATCACAACATCCATAGAAACCTTCAACAAATTGCTAATTTACTTTCACAAAAAGACACAGACCTATCGAAGAACGAATAACCCAAGACTTCAGACATAATCTTCCCCACGGTACTTTTTCCAGAACCCATCATTCCTGCACACAAACACTCACTCATCAATCATAAATTCAAATATGGCAGTTTCATCTAAAAGTGGACATTCTTTATAGCAATCGCAATATAGGAGGATGAGGACTAACCTACTAAGTAAATACACCTCCCGTTCAAGTAGAACAGGACTTCTTCTGATTTTCTCTGAAATCGTAGTACAATAACATTAGACCGGTACAAAAACACATGCACTCTCCATAGTAATTGTTGATCTGATGTTTTAGGAATCCAAGATCTTGGTCAATACCTTCAATAGGAGAGCTTCGTCAACGGAGTTATGCAAGTTTTCATGACCTGCACAGGGATAAGATCATAAAAAAATGTCAACCATAGGGATACAAGCATGGGGCTCCATCTTCCTATTTTCCATTTTCCTATAATCCGAAACCCGATTGATTTATCAATTTCTGACAAATCAAACCACTCAAAAGGCATAGATCCTCCCCGCAACCCTAATAAGAGGAAAACAAAACTCCGGAAATCACTCGGAACCCATGGAACCAAACTACTTCATAAAATCCTACAGCCAAATCACACGTCAATTCCATGAAAGTCAACAAATATGACGAATCCAAACATGGCCCAATAGCATTGATTCGATTAGAGCGAACCGAATTCGCAACAGACGGAGTAAAAAAAAACGACAAGGAAGACAAAAAATGCCGAATCACGCCAATCTGACCACAATATGTGTATGTAATGTAAAAAACAGAGAGGCGAAGAAGGGGCTGTACCACCGAACGATTTCTTCGCACGGAGCGGTGCGACGGGCTTGGACCCGCGAGCCCGCACAGCAACCGCTGTTCCCGACGGGTCAGCGACTCTGAGGCTGCCGCTGGGCGACTGTAGGCCGCCCCGGCGCCGGCCGGAGCCGAAGCCCGCCGCCCGCGTCTGCAGCGCCAGGCCCACGCCCCCCGCCTCCATTGCTCTGCAGCGCGGGGAGAGGGGACGCGGCAACTAGTCAGCTACGGCTCAATCTCAGCGCGATCCGGACGTGTAAAGAAGCAGAGGGAGGTGGTGGTAGCCGGTGGCGGTGGCGGAAATGTGGGCATGTGGGGACAGTAAAATAGTGACGGGCGTGCATCGGGCAGGACGCACCAGACGCTGCCGAGTAGTTGCGTATTTCGACCTCGAGTTTCCCTTTTTGCCCTTGGGCATTTGCTTTTGTTTGCTGTTTTGTTCATTTGTTGTGATCGCTTAGGGGGTGTTTGGTTCCTGCAGAGAAATTTTAGTCCCTGTCCAATCGGATGTTTGGACACATGTATGAAGTATTAAATATAGATGAAAAAAATAACTAATTGCACAGATTGTGGCTAATTTGCGAGACGGATTTTTTAAGCCTAATTAGTCCATGATTTGACAATGTGGTGCTACAGTAAATATGTGCTAATGGCGGATTAATTAGGCTTAATAAATTCATCTCGTAAATTAGTCTTCATCTGTGTAATTAGTTTTATAATTAACTCATATTTAGTTCTCCTAAATAGCATCCGAACGTCCGATGTGACATGGACTAAAATTTAGTTCGGGAAACCAAACACCCCCTTAGGTAGTTGGTGCCCTGCCCTGTGGCTGCGCCTAGAGCCACACGCTTATATTGTGAAAAATCATTTAGCTTCATTTATATTTATTGATTGATTGTTCTTGTGTAGTTACATGTCACCGGTATTAATTATTTTTAATAAATGTATAAAAAGAGATATATCGATCGAGATTTTCAGAGTTACTTATAAGGCCAAGGGCATAAGGGTTGGCATAAAAAGATGGGTGTTGCCACAATGTCACCTACCATTTCAAGGATCCTCGTCTTCCAAAACGCAGCGTTGAAATGAATTTGGATCGGGGCGTGTTACTAGTATTGGTGAAAAATATTTATACAATCGCATATGAAGGTTGGAATTCCTCAGCTTATCCGGTTCAGCTGGGTATTTTAGTCAAGGATGCACGGTGGGTTAGTTGGGGGATCTTGCTGAGTCAGAGTCACCTAACGCTGGGTCGGGGTCGGGTGCCACGTCAGACAGATGCGGCTGGTGGGAAGGGGGTATCTCGGCAGAATCGTGCGGTGGACTGATGCGGAATCGATGCAACATGCGGGAGAAGATCATGGGCCGGCCCGTGCTTTTCGCTTGTTTTTTTGTACGTATAGTTTTTAATAAAAGCAAATTTTCAGGGAAAAAAATATAGTAAAATTCACGTCTTCCTCAGTTCTATTTTGGAAGTAAGCCCCTCAAAATATATTACTGGGAAATCAAGCATCTGCCCTTTTTCTTTCGAGATAAAGATTGGGAAATTCTATTGTTTTGAGACAGGAGCAGTAGATTGATGACCGTCAATAGAACTTAGATAGACTTGCCAGTCAGCAAGGACTGCGGCATCATTAAATATTCTGGTTAAATATCACGAGGAGCATAGGAGAAACGGAAAACACTAACAACATGTATTCCATGTGGTTGTTGCACTGTGTGGAGAAAAGTCTAAACAAAATGCAACGCGATAGTAGCTCGTAAATGCTTGTTTCCTGCTAATTTAAACGACCAGTCGAAACATGCGCCCTCTTCGCTTGGCTTATAAGCCATACTTTTTCAGCCGACAAACATTATTTTTCTCTCATAATAAATCAGCTAACAAATAGTACTTTCAGTCATGGCTTATCAGCCAAACGAACAAGACAATGGTCTTAAGCCACCAACCACACAACTCCTGCTAATTTAGACGACCGGCCGAAACATGATCCTAAGCCACCGCCCACCAACCGCACAAGCACAACTAAATAGTCGCAATTGGGAGCGTGCTTGCTTTTGGCGTGGTCAGAACCAACTCTTCAGAGTGACAATGCCATCCCATCACGGCATCACGCCGGTCGCCACCAACCCAACAAATGGGGCAATTTAATTTATTGCCACTCTTACGGTTGCCACTCCTTCAGTTGCCAGCGTTAAAAGTGCTCCTACATATTTGCCACTGCATGCAATTCGCCTCCTACGAATTTACCATTTTCGCCGACGTGTCGTGCCAGATGGACTCGCCAGCGTGGAAGGCAGCCTGAGAACCCTATTTGGGTGTGGCAAATGACCATACTGCCCCTCCTCCACCTCACGTTCTTTTCTGGGCCAGGCAACCTTTTTCTTCCTCTTCCCCCCTTGGTTTTCGTTTCGGTTTTGCTCGAGCTAAGCTTTGAGCTTCCGTTTTTAGATTTTGGCCTTCCTTCCTCTTCTTTCTTTGCTCTCCGATCCGTCGTCTCTCCCTGACTCCTCCTGACAAAAAGAGGGAGGAAACCGAAGCGACAAGCAAGCAAGCAATGGGTGTCAAGGGATTCGTCGAGGGCGGCATCGCCTCCATCGTGGCCGGCTGCTCCACGCACCCGCTGGACCTCATCAAGGTCCGCATGCAGCTGCAGGGTGAAGCCGCCGCAGCGCCGCAGCCAGCGCTACGCCCGGCGCTCGCCTTCCACGCCGGTGGCCACGCCGTCGCGGCGGTTGTCGTCATCATCTTCGTCGTCGGCACCGATCGTCTCAGAACTCGACGCCCTTGAAGACCTTGCGCACCTGCTCGAGCGTGACGAAGAGCACGACGGTGAATGGCCCCTAGCGCATCACGGTGGGGATGAACCCCTTGTACAGCGCCATGGGCCCTTCCGACCTTACCGTCTTGAGGGCGTAGTCGACGGCGCCGGCGTACGGCGGGGGCGAGCCGGGCGCCACCTTCATGTTCATCATCCTCGTCTTGACGACATCCACCGGGTTGGACGCGGCCGCCGCCACGATGCCCGCGGTGAAGCTGGCGGCAACGTGCGTGGCGAGCCCGTCGGCGCCAGGGCCCCGGCGCGCCAGGATGGCCTCCTTGGCCTGGTCGTACGTGGCGAGCTGCGACGCGGTGACGATCATGGCGCGGTTCACCGTGAGCGACGACCCGCGCCACAGGCTGCGGACGCCCTCGTCACGTGCCATCCGGCCGATGGCGTCGCCGACGCCGGCGTAGTTCCGGCGCTCCGCCAGGGGGAGGCGCCCGTCCGCCTGCATCCGCACCATGGCCACGTCGGCCGGGTTGCCCACGGCCGCGCCGACGCCCGCCGCCACGAGCCCCGCCGCGATCTTGCGGTGCAGCGGGAGGACGCCGTTGTTGTCCTGCGGGGTCCACTTTGTCTTGAGGATGTCGTACAGCCCCATCCGCATGGTGGAGTAGAGCGTCTGGCGCAGCATGGTGGCGGAGACACCAGAGAAGAGCCCCGCCGCGCCCTCGGACCGCAGGATCTACGCGCCCACGGCCAGCGGCCCCGGCTTCCTCGGCGCCGCCGGGATGTCGTGGTGCGGGAGCGCGACGGCGTGGCCACCGGCGTGGCCACCGGCGTGGAAGGCGAGCGCCGGGCGTAGCGCTGGCTGCGGCGCCGCGGCGGCTTCACCCTGCAGCTGCATGCGGACCTTGATGAGGTCCAGCGGCAGGAAGGTCATTTGTCAGGCCCAAACAGGCCTCCCAGGCTGCCTTCCGCGCTGGTGAGTCCATCTGGCACGACACGTCGGCGAAAATGGCAAATCCGTAGGAGGCGAATTGCATGCAGTGGCAAATACGTAGGAGCACTTTTAACGCTGGCAACTGGAGGAGTGACAACCGTAAGAGTGGCAATAAATTAAATTGCCCCAACAAATGCGTTGAACAGTGTAAGAACTAGCTATGGATAGAAGGGACGGAGCTGATGCTGAAATTTAGTTTATGCAGATGTTTATGCTCAAATATTATGATAGAAAAATATTGTTTAATGGTTAAAAAGTAGTTCTGAATAAACCCAAGCGAACAGGGCGCATAAGATGATAACTCAACCAGCTATTCAGGCAGAGAAAGCAGCCAAATGGTAAAAAAAAATGCCAGCAGACTTTGATTTGATTACGGGCATGACGCGAGTGGTTTCGGCGAATCTCCTTTATCTTTGATCCTCGCAGTTGCAGGGAAAGCCGGAAAGTTACTGCAGCCCGTTGCTGTCACTCGATAAAATGGAATGACCGTCACTTCGCTCACTTGGCACGCTTGTTGATTTCTGGATTGGTTTAGGCTGACTGATGCTGGTTTGTTGTGAGAGGAAAATACTATTGGTTGGTTGGTTTGGGCTGGCTGAAACTAATAAGCGAACAGAGTGAAACCATCATATTTCTGACTAGGCATAGACTAGTCTGGGCCTTTTAGCTTCTCTCTCGAGTCATGACAGCGGCACAATATATTCATCTGCGGACATGTGTGTGGAGCAGTATGAACATTTCCGACTCGCATGCGTGACTTCACGCCGGTCAAGGGATCCGGCTAGCCAGTGTGTGGAAAAGACGAAGCTGAGACCTGAGAGGACAGTCAAGGGATCCGTCAAGAAATGGGCAGTTTCGTGCCGCCCAATAAGTGAATAGGACAGCGGTCTTTTACACTTTGGTGGGTAATAAAGAAAGAGAAGTTAAGCAAATAAATACAACTAGTCCCTCGCCTGCATTCTCCCATTGCCCAATAATGGCCCCGTTGGCTTCGCTGAAAAAACAAGCCGAAAGTTCCGGCTGATTTGTTGTGAGAGAAAAACATCGTTCCGGTTAAAAAATAAGTTGAAAAAGACGGATTATAAAAGAAGCGAACAGAGCCACTGAGCTCCAGCTATGCAAACAGCGTGGAAGACTGTTGCACACTTGCATTGCATAGATCGTAGATCGACCCTAGCATATCAGGTGGTACCGTGGCATGGGCGCACGCGCATGGCACCCAACTGCCCAGCATAATTGTCAGGGACGCGAAAACGTGATGAATGAAAGAGACTCCGCAAATGCACTGTGTGCATCACCGATTAAAAGGATGGCTCGCCGCCGCGCCCAATGCTGTGGCCACGGAATTGTGAAATCGGACGCATGTGGTGCTAAGTCCAGGGACGATGCGATTTCTAGAGCACACGTTCATTTGTTCCAACTGCTCTCTTTGCGTGGACACAATCTTTTCTGACAATAATTTTGAGAAGATCGTGCTCCCTAACCTCTATCATGGACGAGTCAGATGATAGTTCAGTACGCCAGTTTGATTGCTACACAGGGTTCGCAGGTGTGAAGGAGAACTAACCAACACATTTACAACATGTAAGGGCCAAAAATACAATACTGCTAACAAACTATTCCCTTCCATTGTTTTGATACGACAACGTTTCTTGGCAATGGGAGAATGCGAATGCTTAGGCATCGTGGTGATTCCAGCCATCGACTAGCTACCTTAATAGTAAAGTTGTTCTGCTGAATTCCATGCTGAGAACTAGTATGAATTAACTGAAAATTCGTAAGCCGTTTACATCTTGTTAAGCCTAATGCTTACCCAAAGTAGCTCAGATACATCATTCTGTAGCGTATAGCCGATTTCTTCTGATTCTACACCAACATTACCAACCCTTGTATAGTAGGCAAAACTGGTGTTTACCTAGATTTTTTTTGTTTGTACAGGGTGATTACAAGGTTATTCAAATAGGCTCATGGTAAAAAAAAATGAGACTGATTCCCTAATCTACAACAGGCAGCCTAGATGTTACAGAGATACAGTATGGGTAAATCTCTACTATAATGTCAGTTGCCAAACCCAAATGGTGATTTAGTCCTGCTGCCACCTTCCCCATATTGTTCGTTCCATTTTCTCAATTCATTCATACTCGTTGCATCATAAGAAACAGACGAGCTAACCTGCGTTAGGAAATAGCCAGATGTTACGAAAAGTGAGATTAGGCAGAGAAGGGAAATCAGGATTACAATCAATACCTTAGCTTTTGCTTGGATAAAATCATCCAATTTAAGGGGTCTCAGATAACTGTTTTCGTTACTCACACGTCCCTAGAAAAGATAGGAATCATGTAAGGAAACTTAGTAGAAGTGCAGTCTTTATGGTAGAAAGGTCGACACAAGTGAACAGTTGAACGAGCATAAGCACCTTTTTTTCTTCTTCTAGCAGTTCATGAACTGGCCTATATGCTGCAGCTACACATAGGTTCTGCAGAAACAAACAGTGAATGGGTTGCACATAGACATGAAATAACAGTTTCATTCTTCTGAACAGGGAAACAAGAATACCACGATTGTTCTAGTTTGGTACCTTTAGGTCGCTCCCTGAATAGCCTTCTGTGGCATTTGCAAGCTCATCGAACTTGAAATCAGATTCTATCTTTTCTTTAGCAAGTAAAATCTTTAGAATCTTCATTCGGTTCTGTGCATCTGGAAGGTCAACATATATCCTGTGGACCATGGAACCAATGAACATCTTGCTAGATGACCATTGCTTAAATTTGTGTGGGAAGCAAGAACATGGAATCTTAGATGTTACCGTCTGGGTAAACGCCGTATCACAGCATCATCCAGATCAAATGGACGATTTGTCGCACCAAGAATAAGGATCTGTTGGCTCTCTTTGGACCTGAGACCATCCCAAGCTGCCATAAATTCATTGCGCATCCTTCTTGTTGCTTCATGCTCAAATGCACCTCCTCTTGCGCCAAGTAAGCTGTCAACCTATAACAACCAAACCGTATCATGCCAGGAGATCATAAAAAAACCACCGTACGTTGAATCATGCTCAAATTTCAGCCAAAGTAATGACAAGAAATGGTTAAGAGTACTCTTGTTTTTCTTCTTCCATTTTACTAGTAAACATACAAAAATTCATCTTTCATGTTGAGATTCAAAAAACACAAGTGTCACTGTCAGCACATGATGAACAGTGCCAGGTTGACTGCTTGTCTCTTTTGTTTCTTGACATCTAGGATGAATTTCAAACTGAATTGCTGCAACTATACTTAACTTTATGTGTACTAAATACATGTTTTTTTTAAAGATTTTTTGAAGCATTGCAACATGATATTTTAGCTAATGAGGGCACCAAATCTGCATTGATTAAACATACCTCGTCAACAAATATGATAACAGGAGCTAGTCGACTCGCAAAGGAGAAAAGGGCCTTTGTGAGCTTCTCTGCATCTCCAAACCACTGTTTAAAGAAAATATAATTTTAAGTCAGTGGTTGGTTGGAAAATGACTAGCATATATGCATGAGACTGCTGGTCAATGATCATCTTGTTCACAATCATTCAAGATCTTTGGTTGCTTGTACAAGGAATAAGAATATAGTTGATTGCTAATATATTTTGATGCAAGATTAACTACAGATGGTCTTTTGGCTGCTTGAGTTAGACATGTCACCCTTGTATCAAATTGAGAAAAATGGTGCTTTCGTGCTCACTTACAGCCATGACCACATGGAATTTGACTTTTAGAAAACCAAAATTTATGTTAGATCATTACTATCTAATAACTATCACCAGCCATCACTGATTGGCACAAAACACAAGAATTGTTAGCTAAGCCACTAATAGTCACTAGTCACAAATAAGGTGTGCATGTTTGAGAAAAACAAATAAGGCGTGTGACTAGGACATCCTAAAGCAATCTGGTGCAGCATGAACCAAAATTTCACAGTTGCCACATGTGGGAAACATTATCATAATTTGAATCCACTTATCCTGCGTTTATTTGAATATTATATATTAGTAAATCCTGCATCATCCCAAACAGGAACGTTCAAACCCTTAACCAGACAAGACCTAGAACAGAACTTTTCCCCAGTAACAAATAACAGATATTGTTACGATCCAACTTCACACAAAAGAAATTTCATGTATGTCATGAGCCAATATTGGTACCTTTCATCAAGCAAAGAACCTAACTGCCAAAGTCAATGGACAACCCCAAGAACATATGCCTACATAGAATAAAACTGCCAACTTGCCAAGATTGAATGGGGTTCTATTGAAACATCATTTAAGGTGTTCATAGTTTACCCAGGTGTGCAGCCCTCTAATTTTTTGCAGCAAGAATCTTCAGCAACATTTATCAAGCGTCTTGATTTTCTTATATAATTCATTTTACATATTACTAATGAACAAATAACTGAAAAAATCGATATAAAGAATTAAAGATACAGGTCAAATGAAATTACCTTTGATGTGAGTGTAGAACCAGTTATACTGATAAAATTTGCTCCAGCTTCTGTTGCAAGGGCTTTTGCCAAGAGTGTTTTTCCTGTTCCAGGAGGCCCAAAAAGCAAAACACCTTTACAGGGCTGACAAGGTGCACACAATCAAATCTTTGTTAGAAATTCAGTCAAGCACTTAGACCAATTCGAATATGCATAACTTCTGATAAGACGAATATCACAATGTTCGAACGATTAAAAAACTAGAACTCAACATTTAGAGAATGAAGCTAAAGCAACAAGCTGTCTAAGAAATAGTGATTTCACTTGCAGAATCTCCACATTTTTCTGTTTATCTGTAACAAGTGTATCTTTAATTGCACAATCTCATTTTGTAATATAAGAAAGAGTTTATCTAAGAACCACAGATCAATTTAATTGAAGAACCTCTGCTTTTGGTTATCTGCTTCACATAAAAGCTAAAACTTATTTTTGCATCCATATGAAATTTGCATGCCTCAATCACATTACACGTTGAAAAGCAACCATCATAAAACTAGACTTAAATACAATTAGGTGAATAAATGAGCAGTCATGTATGATAAATTGGTAACAATCAGAACCAAGCAGTAGCTTGGATGGTTAGTGCCACCAGTTAAGAGGATCGCCACCCATGCTCGAACCCGGGACTCAATTTGTGGGTGCCGGCACTGTAGGCGCTTTTTTCTGACACACAGACGGCACAGTGGCGTGCATGGCTTGCACAGTACCGTACAGTAGCGGGAGCAGGAAACGCGCAGGGGCACGTGGCTAGTGAGCGCGCAGGAAACGGACGCAGTAAATGGGCAGCAGGTGGAGACAGTAACACACAGGATGTGAACAGTAATATACCGCACTAAACGAACAGACGTGAACAGTGCGAACAGTGCCGAAGCGCTGAGGAGCCAGGGATTCCTGGGCGCTTAAAGAGAGTAGTTAAGTTATAGTTATAATTATAGTTATTTACACAGCAATATTTGTATCAATTTACAGAGTGCAAAATAGATGTTGCAAAAGTGTAGTGTAAATGGGAATAGGATCATTCCAAATGACGCGAGCAGCTTTGAATGTTGCATCTTTCTCTACTACAGCAACCACATACATGGAAAGAACTCAAGTAATATCTACAGCGAAAGAACTCAAGTGACATCTACAGCATAACCTTGAATTCAACCTGAAACATACTTCTGGAAGCTTGACTACAATGCTAAAGCAACAGCATCTTATAGCTATTTATTGCAGAAAATGTTTTTTTTTCCTGCAATAACTAATTCTACCACCTAGCATTTTGAGTTCATGCTAATATGAGGTGACTTATGTGTCTATCAATAATAAGGAGTCACTTAAATGCAATATTCAAGGCTCTGTGATATTTCTAGCAAAATATACATTGTGATTTTTTCATCATTGTTTCATACAGTTTTGTATCTCTATTGTTAATTTACTATTATATGTCTTACACTATCAAAACAATGCTAAAATATTTATGATATTTTTTAACACAAATTATGATGTCCGCTATCACCTCACAAAATTTGAAATTGAAACTCAACTTGTAAGTGGAGAAACAAAAAACAAATCTGTTAAGAGGTAAATTAGAACAACTGAAATAGTTGGAGAGAGTAAATCGAACCAAACATTAGTTTGAGGGTTATCTGGACGTAGCGCAAGCTTGGGGGGGGGGGGGGGGGTACTTTTGTCTTTTTCCCAAAAAAAAACAATATATCTAGCAGAAAGTATGAAGTAAAAAAAAATCTAGCAGAAAAGCAAGCCATACCCTTAATAAATTTCCATGCGAAAAAAGTTCAGGTCTCCTCATTGGAAGAGTAACAAGCTCATCCAATGTTCTCTTCACGTCCTCAAGTGCACCGATATCGTCAAATTTCACTCCAATTTCATTTGGAGGTACAACAGCAGAAATGAAATTGCGTTCATACTCATCTTTAGCCAAAACCTGAAGTTAGGAACCTTATGAGTTTGTGTAGGCATATAGAACAATGACATAACAGAAAAGGCAGAGGAAAATCTAACTTTATGAGATAGACAATCAGTTGAATACCTTCAGATTTTGAGATGATTTCTTAATTGTTATACCCTGTTCCTTCAGCCTCTCGATTGCTATATCCAGACTTCATATAAATAAAAAACATTAGTAGCAAGGGACTGGCTAAGGTAAAAACAAATAAAACAATATTCAATGTTTCCCTAAAAACTATATGATGTGAAGTAGATATACCTCTCACGGGGAATGATTAATCTGTCACCCTTGATAGAAGGAAGATCTGTTGATGACAGATAGTGGTTTCTAGCCCATCCAACGACCTTCTCCGCTTCTGCAATAAACAACAAACTCATTGAACTTACTGATTCACATCAGTGCCACCAACTAGCAACGGAAACCTGTGACTGTTATGCAAAAATGGAGGAACAAAAGGAAATATATTTCAAATTTAGCACTTCACCCCGCTTCACTATTTCAAAATGTGCACCTTTTGCAGCGTAGCATTAGGATAGTGAATATTTTTTTATACTTTTCCATCTGCAACCAACCAACTATAGGGTTTATACAATGGAGCAGACCACTTCACAATTAATTGTCAATAACTTTCAATGATTCATCATGTACCAGAAGTCCAGAATTTTTACACTATCTCTACATATAGAAACATCATGCTACCACTACAAAACCTTCACTGCAACAAGATTAATCTGGCACCAGGATTTTAGTACTGGTAACCACCCCCAAGCTGGCCACTGCCAATCTGCCACGGTGCCACCTAGGTGAAACCAGGATGTAGGTACATTTTTTTTTTTTGACAAAGGGATGTAGGTACAGTTGGTTGCAGTAGAGGGTTAGTTGCACTTCAAGTTAGTAATAGCAGTGGTTCACTCGAACAAGCATAAAAGCACTAAACCCGAAAAAGAAATTCAGGATATCATAAAAAGAGTTGGTGTCAAATTCCACTATACTTATAAAAAAAAATTATATTTCTGTTCCATTTTTCTTGCATTGAACCAGCACAAGACAAACCAGTTAAAAAAAATCAACTCATGTGATGTGCATGAAATTCCAGCAGAAGCATGGGCTAAAAATTTGAGTAGACATACTTTGTTTTGTTAAAACAATACCATCCGACTTCACATGCAAAATGTCCACACAAGAAAGATCATGCTCCTCAAGCACCTGCATTAACCAATCATCGCTTAGAACTCAGGAACCATGATAGTGAAGTGGCAATCTGAACGAAAATGGAGATGGATGGGAAGCACAAGATCTGCATCCAAACCTTGTGCAATTTAACAAGGTTATGCCGCGAAATCATAATTTTTCTATCCTCTTCAATCTGATTATTAAAAACTCGTAGTTGTTCATCTTCCTGTATGTAAAGTAAAAAAGAAAGAAAGAAAGTTAGGAGCTATCATCAAGCTACAGGGCACTTGTAATTGAAATGTGGACTAGGCACTGTAATTCATTGATTTAATAATAAGAGGCACCGTTATAGCTTCATCATGTGCTGGTACAGTGCATGTCAATAGTTTGTTTTGTGTAGTGCAGAAGATTGGTGAAAGATGCTAACCTCTGGAAGAGGAACAGTTAGACTATTGGTGAAGAGCTTTGATATGTCACCGGACCTTGAATATCTTTCTCCCTTCAGGCCCCCTACCAACTGCTTCAGTGGTGATGGCTGCATAGAAACATTTCAAATGAGTCGTATTGATTGTGAAATACTATAACTGAGAAGACAAACTTAAAACTTTTCATAGGCAATGACAAAAGAAGTCAAAGCTAATATTATAGGTTTCACAATTTGTGCAAATAACATTTTGTAAAGAGCTAAGCACTTCTTCAAGTAGCACAATTTCAATTCGTGCTAAAACAGTAGGTTTACATATGTCCTAGTAATGATAATGACCCACATTCTCTACCCACTCTAAGTCAAGGAATGAAAAACATATGTAATCAGTCATCATTCGCAAACAAGGTACTGATAACTGAGAATGGACCTGAACGAGCTTGCTAGACAGTCATGCTTCACAATGTAAACCAACTAGTGCTGTTTTATGAATGTTTAGAGCAACTCCAAGAGACTCTCTATATCCTTCCTAATTGCTAGGAATAGAGATTTTGGTGAAAAAGTACCATTCAATAGCTTCTTTAAGTGGTTATCCAGAAATAGCCATCTTCTATCCGGATTTCTCTCTAGCCAAAGATAGAAAACGAGAATGGCTCTCTAGAGTGCAAACAAGATAAAGGAAAACTGTTGGAGAGTGGAAAGATATAAAAAGCGATTTTTATGCAAATGACTCTCCAAATGATGATTTAAAGAGTGAGCTTTAGAAAGACTCTTGGAGATGCTCTAAGGCAAAATAGGAACAGCAATATAATGGTGCAAAACTCATCCATTAGTTACCAAAAGAATGGAAATAATCAACCAAGACCCTTGATACAATAACAATAAAACCTATCTCAAGCATGTTTTAACATAAAAACAGTCAATAAAGGCTTTTGATACAAGTACTGAAGAAATAAATCATGATTATAATAGAAAATAAACAGACAATAAACATATATTCATTTGAACAACATAGGATAATTACCAGTGAAGACAGGCGAGAGAGATTGTGGAACATCAGTGCAGGCTGTACATGTCCATAACATGCATAAGACCTAACAAATTGCTTATGTAAGTTGAATTTGAATTTTAGCAAGAATTATTAGATCTTACATGTTCCTTATCCTTGGGTGCTGCTGCCAGTATGTTCTGCCCACATATCAATACTACTGGTCCGGTAAGTCGGTCAAACATTTTCTCAACCCTTTGCACAAACTCTCTGCGATCTGATTTTGAAACTGCTCTAGATAACCATTGAGAACTGTCTGGAAAGTAGACAATTATTGGCTGTAGAGATGGCAGAACCTATACAGAAAAAGGTTCATTAAGCAAGTCCATATAGAGATTAACTTCTTCAATGAGACCAACAACACTGGCAATATTTGAGGATTAAAACCAGCAGTAAGGAATGATTGCAGTATGCATATGTAAAGCACCATATTTTCAAAACTTATGTAAAAATGCGTGTCAAGATATATTTTGAGAAATCACCTCACAAAGTGCTTCAAGTGCGATATGCCAATCGTCTGATTCGGTATCATGATCATGTGCAATATCCTGAGCTAAGGCACAAAGAAATCAGATGGAATCAAAGTGATGGAATTGTCAAATTAAATCAAACAGCTGTTAGGGCTAGAGAGTAGAGACATACAATCAACCCAGTAAACAGTTGCTGTTCCATTTTCCTCCTTGCTAGTTACATCTTCATGGGCATCGTGTGATTTCTCTATAGAAGGATCAAATATGACAGCAACCTGATCCCCATTGACCTCATATACCTCCCCACGCTGTCCATTTGATAGACCCCTGTGATTATTAGAGTTAGAAATGTTCCTCTTCATAATCTATAAGAACAATTTTCTAGACACAATTACAAGAGCAAATTTTTACATATCTTGTAAGTTTCTGCATGCATGGTAGAAATATCAATAGCAAAGAACTTTCCTCATAAAAAGGACAGCGATAGACAGAGAATCAATTGTCTAAGGAGCCGCAAATCAGGTATTTGCCAATTGCCAATACATTTCACTGGAACAAATTTTCAAAATCCCAAAATACTCAAATAAAGAATACAAAGTTGTCTGAATTGCTCCTATTAGAGAAACTACATCCTAAACTATCATACTTTTCAAATTGGAAGATAAGCTCATGAGATATTCAGAGTGTTTCAAATAATAACTGGTGACCATTAATGATTTGCCATGTTTCACATGCTACTAACAATGCATGTTTCAGCTTATAAACATCACCCAATTCTATATATGTAACATTGACAATTATATTGATAAAGGGAAGATCACAATTAAATTTTAATATTGACATGGGGAAAATAATATACAGAACTACAAAGGGGAGGCCAGAACTGGCATAGCACAGAATCGGGTGTACTACAAAATCATTTTGTCCTGTTCCATGATATATACCCACCTTCCACTAATAAAAGTATAGGCACTCCTTGAGCCATCTTGAGTAGGTATTTTCCCCAAAATGATCCTGTGTAAGGTATATATGGTACATATCAATGTTAACATCAAGAAATTGAACTTTTAACATGGGGCCCATTATTGTGATATAAAGCACTTGTGAAACCAGAACAAAAAAAATATTTTCTATTTTTCACCACATCATTATGCATCTATGCGAGCACATGCATGCATGCTCACTTGCTTATTCCAAAGCCAAATGATCCACACCTATAAGACCAAACCCAAACAAACCAATGTTGTTTGATATTTGAGTAAACATAACAAAGATAAGTCATGGTACCAAGCTAAGAACCACAAAAGTTAACTCGGATCAGCATCTATACTGTATCAAACTCATCAGTTGGTTTGTCCTTCGCATCCACACACATTAGCCTACAAAGGTCAATCTTATCCATCTATTTGACCTCATCCAATGGTTCATCTTGATTTTGTGCTTCACCTTCCTTTATAACAATAAATAACATTAATGCTGCTAATAATGCTCCTAATCACCCTTCACCACACCCAACTGATAACCATAATATCAACTAATGTGCATTGCATGCAGAAAAAAAAAGGGTAAGAAAGTCAATATCCAACAATTACCTCTGATCTGCTTCAACAACTGCAGAGGCCCCAACATACTTGACCCTATCTCCTGAAAAGGTACATAACAAAATTAGAAGAAAAAAAACAGATTTAAACTCCAACGTTGAAAGACCCAATTTGTATGTATGATTTAAAGAATTTTTAGATGAAGCAGATTTAACTTCTGAGTTGGTGTAGCTACATACAAGGTATCAATAAAGAGGGGCTAAGCCTCAATTATGCTCAGGCAGTCATGGACTCATGGGTTAAGTTCAAACAATAAAAGCTTATTTTTCAACGCAATGTAGTCGATAGTTCACATAGTAAAGTCTGAAGGGAAAAATAATGGGAAATTACCCCTTTTGAAAGGCCTTTTCTCTTCTTCTGATGACTCAGGAGTTTCAGAAGATTCTGACGCTGTGCTTTCTTCAGCACCAACAATTCTCTAAAATAACAAGGCGGGAAAGGATAATTATAAGCCACAAATTTGTGAATGAAGAAAAAATCATTAAAGAGGGCAGATAATATGAATTGTTGGTTCTCCTTGCCTTTCCTCTAGTAAGGGAAGAACACTAAAGAAGAGAAGTTATTTCAAACGATGTTTCTATCAACTGTATTTTCTTTTCATTTAAAACCCACTTAACATAAGATTGTCTAAACTTTGGATCCCCCTTCGTTTTAGAGAGACACAAAAGTGGCACAATATCATTTTTTCTGTAAATGAAACAGGTGAACTTTTCAGAAGCACAGTCAAATATGTGTCTTTTCTGTGAAAAGCATCGGAAGACACTTCTGATGCAACTAGACAGGGAGATAAGATAAATCACCTTGGCAAATTCCTCAATAGTACAAGGGACCAACTTTTTTAGGTCATCCACGGACTTTTTCAGGTCTTCCACAGATTTGAGAGCATCCTCATCGTCACTTTCACCAGATTTTCCATTGTTGCTTGTCCAATCTTCATCACCATCGTCTTCCATTTCAGATTCTGAGCCTTCATCCTCTGACTCAGCATGCTCATCCTCCTCCTCCTCACTTTCTGAGTAATCCTCCCCATAATCCTACGGATAAGGTGAAATGTGAGGTTTGTGAAGTTGCATCATGTTTTTATACTTTGTGAAAATGCAGTATCTTACATATGGTGCAAGGACGCTGCTGTCCAGAACCAATAGCGGCACTTGCAACTCATGTGCAAGAGCTCTAACAAATCTCTCCCTGTAAAGCTCAGTTCCTGCATTAAACAAATTTCACAATCCAAGCATTTGTAGCAACACTAGTATCTTCATCCTAGCTGCTTTATACCTGGAGAACTTTGGAGCAATATCCGCCCTCCTGAGGATTCCAAACGTGAGCCATACTCTGACGTGACACCCTTGTGCCGCAGGTGGGACGCCACACACTCACTCAGCAGCTGCCTCGCATTCTCACTTGTGCATTCAAAAGGGAACAAATACACACTCTCTAGTCGTCAGCACACTAATGTTAGCTTGGTTAAAACAAAACGTCGAACAGATGATGAGGCGTCTCACTTGACATAGTAGGGGAAATTCTGCCACGAGAGCGAACCCTTCTCCCACGGCACGACGCGGCGCAGGAACTCGCTGCGGAACCTCTCCCGCCTGGTGAGGAACGTCGACTCCCGCCGCTTACAGCCGGTGAGAAACCTCTCGCCGCTCAGCCACTCCTGCTGGTCCTTCTCCCCGAGACGCGCGTGCTCCTGCTCGAAGCACCTGCCGCTGCTCCCCGCCGCCGCCGAGGACGCAGCGGCGCCCCTCGCCTCAGCGCTCCCGACGCCGCCCTTGGAGCCGTAAAACCGGCACAGCCGTCGGGCAGGGCCGGGCGGCCGCGGCGCGCCGAGCGCGCTGAACCTCCTGACGAAGGAACCTCCACTGACGCCAGTTGCGGAGATGCTGAGGGAGCTTGAATTGCTCCACATCGGAGGGCGCAGGAGGAGGCAGCGCAGCCGCATCGCGTGGTACATCTCGGGCGGCTCTAGGACCAAATGGTGAGGAATCGTCAGCCTAGATCGTTTGCTTGAGCATGTGAAGCGAAGCTAGGAGCGACTGGTGGTGTGGGAGCCTGGGAGGATTGGAACGAAACCGGACCAGGATGGCCGATGGTGGGTGGCGCGGCGGAGACGGTGGCGCCCGGCTGCGGGGCGACGGAGAGGAGGGAGACGGAGACGCCACGCCACGGCACCCGCTCCACGCCTCCACTCCAGGTTTCGGCTAATCCGCATCTCACGCCGTGCCGCTCGGCCCGCTCCTGCGCTGGGTTGGGGCGTTGGGCCCCAGTTGGACACCAACACCGACAAGCGACAAGCCATGGATCCAAGTCCTTTGTGAGAACCTAGTGGGCTGTCGGCCTTGATAGAATCTACAGTCATTATAACGGGCCGCTTTGTTGGCATCACCAGTGGACGTATGAGGGCCCTAACCAGAAAATTTGTTTACGGGCCCCAGCCCATAGTTGTCGCTTCGTTTCCTAGCCCGTGACTTGGATCCTGGATTTGCATAGCGGCCCACGTCCATTTCAAACGTCTGGATGGTCAGGCCCAGGTATCTCTTTAGTCTTTATTATATTATGATGATGACTTGACTTATGAGAACAATCTCCGGGAGAAAAACAGATCTGGCTCCATATGAGGAACTGCGGGTTGCGATATCACGAGGTCACGAGCAGGAAGATCTAGCTAGAGCATCGGAATCGATACCAAGAGTGCAGTCCTAACTCACGAACCATCGAGTTTGGCCGATAAAGGCCAGAGAGAAATGAGCTGTCTTGGTGAGTGGTCGCCCACAGGGTCGAGTGGGAGTGGTACTCTCACAGAACATTAGGCATCATCTTTTTGCAGTATCATTTCCCTTTCTAGATTCAGCAACAGCAGGCTACTACAGCTCACCAAAAAGCGGTGTACTCGTCTTCGCAGTTACTCTTAGGTGGGCTGAGATGACAGATGAGTCTTCAGTTCAGTGTGGTGGCTCGGAATTGTTGAACGGTATGCAAACCCGATAACCCATGCTATCAGAAAGGTTTTGTTTGAGTAGTGCTGCTTCATGGAGACTGCTACACATGTCAGCACTTTGCGAGCTACGACCGATCACTTTCACCGATCCTGTTTTACGAATATTTTCGCCGTGACCGATAGTACCATTTAACCCGCCGTACCGTGGTCCTCCACGCGCGTGAAGAAGAAGAACAATCCCGATCTCCCATCCCAATCAATCACAGACAGAGACAATTCGATGGATCACGCATACCTGTCTGTCATGCAACCGAACCAATCCTGCAAATCCCAGATCCAACCTGTTCCGAATTAGGGAGCCAAAAAAAAAGCCCTCCTCGCCATCAGAAACAGACCGTCATCAGCACAAAAATTAAGCAAAAACCCCAAAGAAGTGCGGTGCACTACTAACCGGGAACCATCAGAATTCAGAACCCGACGACAAACCACCGACTAGTGCTGATTGCTGAAGCCGGCTGGGCAGGTGAGTTGACATGCCATGCCACCCACGCCGCCACTCATGGCTGGAAGTGGAAGCAGCCGACGGGCACGGGCACTCGCCTTTGTTAAAACTGTTGAATTGCTAGGACCATAGATTTAGTCGGAGTGCTTGATGAAACAAAGATCTAGAACATATTCTAGTGCAACGATAGAGAGACAGAGAGAGGTGGATGAGGTCTGACGAACCTGACACCGCGGAAGGGATAGATCCAGAGGTCTCCATCGAATTCGTTGGTGAAGTCTGCTTACGGGCAACGACGGTCGGCGAAGACGTGTCGGAGATGCGGTGCCGACGGTGAAGATCGATGACGGCGCAGTGCTGTGATGGAGGTATTTCCCGTCACTGGCTGCGCCCCTCACTTAGATTGGGTTTAGGGTTTGTCAGTGGGGAGCTCGGCTCAGGCGAACCTCGTGATAAGAGCCGCCGGCCACCACCTCTTTTTATAGCGTAGGGTGACAGGGGCCCTCCAGCCATGGTGGGCTGGGCGCCCCCGATCAGGGCGCGAATCAAAGGCCCAACTGGGTCGTTGGGTCCAGTTAGGTTAGAGATCAATCTAACAATCTCCCACTTGATCTCTTTCCATCTTTCACTTTCATATCATTTACTTTTGTTCATTCCATTACAGATTAGCGCATAGAGCATGTCTCATCGTCACAGTCCATTACCGATAGATTTAACAGCTACAACACACTACTCTGTTCTGAAATAGATACTTATCTTTGGGCCTTCTTTTATCCAGGAATTATAGGTTTTCCCTTAAACACATGCCGGCTACATGTTCTCTGAACACGTTGGGTGGTAAGCCTTTTGTAAACGGATCCGCGAGCATCTTTACTGTACTTGTCGGGGACCTAATACCGGTGTACCCCGGTGAGGTGGAACTGATAAACCATCACTCCTGATCAGACGAGAACGTTGCTGCGTCTCTTGTCTGAAACGACGGGAGACTGGTTCCGCCTCGCCCGACCCTCGAGGGTCAGACTCCGCCTCGCCCGGCCCCCGAGGGTTCGACTCCGCCTCGCCCGACCCCCGAGGGCTAGACTCCGCCTCGCCCGACCCCCGAGGGTCAGACTCTGCCTCGTCCGGCCCCCAAGGGTCAGACTCCGCCTCGTCCAGCCCCCGAGGGCTAGACTCCGCCTCGCTCGACCCCCGAGGGCTAGGCTCCGCCTCGATCGACGGCCGAGGGCAGACTCCGCCTCGTCCTACAAGTACACCCTGCTCCATCATCAGGATGAGCGTGAGGTACGACATGACACTCGAGTCAAACGCAGCGCTAAGGACCATGCCCTGCGCCGCGGGAGGAAAAGTACCGCCAGGGTACGACGGGATGGGCGCTTTAGACCATTCCGGCATTGCAGAGTTCGAACAGTATTGTAGGCGCCGCCTTCAGCCCTCCACTACGGTCTAGGAAGAGACTCGTGCCCTCTACGATGATGGATGTACTGTCACCACGCTGTGGTCCCAAAGGAGCGGCGCCCGCTCCACAACCCCTTGGGCCCACCAGATCAGAGCACTCGCTTTGGCCTCTGGACGCCCTCTCCGGTCGGAAGGCCTGTCCAAAGCGCTACTTCTAACTCCGACCCCTGTGTCCCTTCAACCGGGGCTCATAGGAACTAGAAGGCGTGCGGAGAAAGGCCGGGCAAGGCTCATAAGTCAAAACCACTGTACCAGAGACCATACCCTGCAGATCAGTACTCTGCAGCCATCAACAGTGTTGTAGGCGCCTACCATTATCTGGTACCCGCTGGTATAGGCAACAGGGCTGGGTAGACGTGGGCAACAAGGCTCGGCAGCATACACGCCCTTCCTCTCTCACTTGTAAAGCCGCCCCCTTCATCTATAAAAGGGGGTGCGCTTCCTCCAACAAAAGGGGGACCGACTCTTGACAGAGAAGTGGAACACACACACAACACGACAAACACACTGAGCAGCGACCAAGCTCTCGGCAACCTTTTCGATCATTCCATCAGAGACTTGGAACTTATCCCTCTCTCGACTGTTTTGTACCCCCTACTACGAACCATTTTTGGTACTAATAACACGAGCAGCAGCAGCAAACTGGACGTAGGGACATTCTGCCCGAACCAGTATAATCCTCGTGTCCTTTAATGCACCATCCAGGCCTAATGTGCATCAATTATAAATTTACTTGCCGGTGTTTGTTCAAAACATCGACAGTTGGTGCGCTAGGTAGGGGCCTTTGCGTGTTCCAAATTAGGCCTTGGATGGCTAACCACGCAATCAGCTGGGTCCCAGGTGCACACGTACGTTTTGATGACCTAGACTTCATTATCACACTAGGAGGAGAGTTGGCGCTGGCCCACGCGGCCGTCCAGTCTCCCCCATCCGCCAACCTCAGCTACCGAAGGCTTGAGGGCCGGCCGGGTGTCTTCCTTAGACCCCAGCTATCCAGAGAGGCCTCGCGCTGCATCACCCTCTCTCCAGAATGCTCCACATGGTGCGCCTCGACGGCGTTTCCATTTGGTCTCTGCAACACCACGGCAACCATAAGCCACCTTGTGGCCCAGCGCGTGATCCCGTTTCCTACGAACAGCGAGTTCGTGGGGATGATCGAAAGCGTTATTGAATTCCTCCATGGCCTCCTAGCGGAGGGCCCAGGATCTTCAACCGGTTGAACAAGTTCAGCGCACGCTAGCTCGTTAAGCTCCCAGCGGTGCTCTGGAGCCTAAGGATAACTCCCAGCCAAGCCACTGGCTACACACCTTTCTTCATGGTCTACAGTTCCGAGGCCGTTCTCCCGGCGGACCTTGACTATGGAGCACCAAGAATCAGAGCCTACGACGAACAGGGGGCCAAAGCATCCCACCAAGATGCCATAGACCAGCTAGACGAAGCTCGTGACATCGCCCTCCTCCGTTCGGCCAAGTACCAGTAGGCGTTGCAATGGTACCACAGCCGACGGGTGCAGGACCGAGCCTTCAACGTCGGGGACCTTGTCCTCTGCCTCGTGCAGAGCAACAAGGACTGCCATAAGCTCTCCCCACCCTAGGAGGGGCCGTACATCATTGCAGAAGTACTCCACCTAGGTGCCTACAAGTTGAAAACCATCAACAGCGAGGTCTTCACCAACGCCTGGAACATCGAGCAGCTACATCATTTTTACCCTTAAATAAGCACATACTTCTTATCAGTTCTTGTCTTTACAAATCCCTGATCTTTAGTGACATCCAACCCCTGCAAACCAGGGGTCGGACCTCACTCGGGGGATGATACAAATGATACAAGTATGTTTATCTTGCAAACACTTCCTGTGTTAACCTTGCAAACATTCTCTAAGTTTTCCACTCTTCCCGTAACAAGTCTTAAGGGCTAGGATTTTGGGAGCAAATTCTGAGTATAACTGGTAGGACTGCGGGAATCCCACGCCCCAGCGGCTACGACTTCTTTGCTCACCAGCGTAATCAGAATTAGTTCACCCGCACTTCTAGTGTTTTGCAACTTGAGCCATGGGAAGGGTCGGAGGGCACCAAAACCTCTCCTACAAAAAGAGGAAGTTGAAAAGGCTGTTTGCTGTAACAAAAGATGAAATTTTGTTCATTTTCGCACAAATTCACCACTTACAAAGTGATTTATTTACAAAAATGACTGTTCACTCGGGGGCTCCCCCACAAACTTATTCAACTACAGCCTCTACATAGCTTTGCTACAAGTACTACTATGGCCGCCGCGCCACGCTCTCCATCGGCAATGTCTAAGCACATACACAGCCTAGTTCGTCTACTGTGGGCACCGCACACTGCTCCCCATTGGTGGCGTCCTACCGCTTTGCGGGATCCTCGAAGGCGCCGTCATTTGCAACGACGAGCACTGCGCCGGCGACTGCGGTGTCCCTTCGCCGGGGCGCCCAGGGACTACGCCATCGTCATCAGCCGCAACCCCAACAACGGCGCCTTCGCCGGGATGCCTAGGGACTATGCCATCGTCATCGGCCGCAACCCTGACAACGGCGTCGGGGTAGGAAGCGCCTCCCATAGAAGGAAGGCCGCAACGAATGACGGCAAAGTCGACGACGCTCGGCACCCTCCAGTGCCCTTCCTCCTTTGGCAGCGGCGACCCCTCCTCAGCACAGGTGACCCGCACCATCTCATCAACGTTGGATGACCTCCAGCTTGACATCACGCTCTAGATTCACGAGCAGATCTGTGAGTTTTTCTCTCCCTGGTATTACCCTCTCTTACTTAGGAACCGATGCATTTGGTGGAAAGGAAGGAGAAGAGGTGGTGGCTCAGAGGCTGGCGAGGAGGTGGGACGAGAACTCTCCCCCCTATTTAAAGAAGGGGCTCAGCAGCTAAGGAAAGGCGAAAGGTTCGGACGAAAAACTCTTTGCCTTCCCCTATTTAATGCAAATGCAAAATCAATGCTGACAGAAATCTGAGGGGACGCGACGGAGCCGGAGGGACACGCTCTGGTCGACAAGACGTCGCCCGGTCAGGCGGAACATCATCTGGGCATGGCCCGCGCACTAATGCGCCCCGGGCATAAGAACCGGGGCATGCTCGTATGCAGGCAACTCTCCGCTTCCCTAGGCAGGACCGTGGAACGACCCAACAACGGAACCCCCCTCCAGGGGGAGCCCAACAGGCCACCTGGGTTAGGCAAAACAACGAACGAACGACCATTGAAAGATAAGCACCTCTGTTTGCTTACTTTGAGTGTTAATTTCTTTACCGAGCCTCTGACCCCAGTAACAGCAGAGGCACGGACATTGCTCGGGGGCTTCCGAGGGTGTCTATCCGTTTAGACACCCCCTTCGCCTGACCCCTCCTTACGTTTAAAAATCGAAAGCATGGCATGTGGGTATAAAACTTTGAATATAGCTGGATGAACTGCTAGACCTTACGCCTCGATGGCTATGGTGTTTTATGTTCACCAGCATAAATCGAACTCATAGTTCCCCACACCGCAAGCCTTGGGCTCCCACCTTCCCGAAAAGGGTTTGGAGGGGTCCACCTGCAGAACCTCCTTTGAGGAGAGGATGCCAGGTCGACTAAATCACAAATTACCGCCAAGGAACAAGAACAAAAAATAGCGGCTCTTATGCAGGTTATGCCAACCCCGTCGCAAACATCGGGTCCAAACCCCGCGTGGACACATCTGGTTAGAGCTTCCCATCGCTCGTGTCACCAAGGTAACATAACCAAACCCCACTTTCGTTTCAATTAAGTAATACATTGAAACCATACATCCAATCATGGCATATGCAAATCTCTGCATCTCAACGCTTCGTGTCGCGTCACGAGGCAGCAGCCACCTCATTCAATATGAGCGGCGACCGACCGAGGTTCGAAGGCCAGCCCACGAAGGGCTCAAGGTCGCCTTGCGTCGAACAGAGCTAGGGGAGAAAAATAGAGACAAGCCCCAGCGGCCTTGCCCGACCCAGCTCAGAGGTGGACAGGGACGTCTCGACCTTTCTCGTTCGATTCTAACCCTGAGCCGAACCCATAGAATCTCCATCGAGGAGAGGCCAACGGGCCACCTAAGCCTATCGAACGGCTCGGGCATCTATCGGGAGGCGGGTTAAGAAGTAGTGAAATGCCACATGAGGGCTCTACCGACCCCATCAGCAAATGATGGACCTGGATTTCACACGAATATACCCAATAGCGAGCTCATTGAGCGCGACACTCGAGCCATCGAGGCAAGTGTCATCGACTCAGCCCCTCTGATTGTGGAAATCGAGGATGGGGTAACACGCGAAAACACGGCCGACCCCCATCAGACCCTAAAGGGCTCAGGGGCTCAAGCCAGATCGAGAGACCGAGGTTCGAAGGCTGACCCACGAAGGGTCCGGAGCCGCCCCGCGTTGAACAACGGCCAGGGGAGAAAACACAGATGAGCCTCAACGGCCTCTACCCAACCCACATTGAGTCAGGTAGGATCATCTCAACTTCTAGGTCAATTCAGCCCCTAGCCGAGCCCACAGAAACCCCATTGAGGGGGAATCTATTGGAAGGCGGAGCAAGGAGCAATGGAATACCACCCAAAGGCTTTGCCAACTCTATCACAAAGCATTGGGATCAGATTCTGCCCGTTAACAAGCCCATGAAACACGTCACTCGAGCAATCCAGGCAAGAAACGTCACTTCCCTCGCTCCGGTCTCTAGTAACATCCGACCCCAGCAACCACAAGGGGTCCGATCTCACTCGGGGGCTGATAAAGGTATATGTACCTCCTTTCCTTTTTTTGAAAAAGTGTTTACATCAGACCTCTTCCTCGCACCAAGACTAGCTACAAAGTTTGGGGGAACAGATTGGTAAGACTACAAAAGGCCCACACCTAGACGGCTATGGTAATTTTGCTCAACTAGCATAATCAAAATTTCCCCTAAACACCATAGGCCCTATGGTCTAAACAAACGAAAGGGTCAGATCACGTAAACCTTTTCTCATTGCAAAAAGGGAAGAAGGTAAGACCAAACAAACAAAACCAAATTGCGAAACAAAAGCCATGAATCTGTTTTTGGACACAAAAATACTGACACTTGTTCACATATTATAGATAAGTGTTTATCAAACTTATTCAACTAACTACTTCCATGAAGGGAGAACCTCTTCTTTCAGCCTGTTCGTCAGGTTCCATGCAAGGGGAGCCACCGCCTTCTCCATCTCGTCCAGCTCAGCATCTTCATAGACCGGCGCAAAGCCTTGGCTCATTACCTCCAAATTGATCTCCTTATCACAATGAGAACAGGCAACGGCGAAGGCCTGGGTGATCATGACGTGAAAGGCGTCCTCCTCAAGTTGCCCTACCCGCGTTGTGATACCCACAGCATGAGTCGTGAGCGAGCTGGTTCCCTCTGGTTGCGCCTCCCCTAGGTCATCGATGACCACCCCGACAGCGGCTTGCAGAAGGTCGTGCTCGTTGCTCTCGGTCTGAAGGATCCCTTGCACTTCAGTAAGCTCCTTATCCAGCCTAGCAGCAACGTCCTTGGCGCCCAACCTTCGGTTCACCGTGGCTCCAAGGTCCGCCCGGAGGGACTCGACCACCCGACGCTCCTCGTCGTGCTCCCGGATGGCCCGGTCGCGATCCTCACGAGCTATGCCATGCTTCGAGCGAAGTCTTTCCTCAGTCCGGCGTAGCTCATCCTGCTCCCTGCACAACTGGGCGATCACCTCGGCGTCTCGGTCCACCCTCTGCTGCAACACCGTGGACCTCTCCTCAGCCTTCAGCTTGAGGTCCCGCTCCGTCTCTAGCTCCGCCAGGAGCTCGACGGCCTGCTCACTAGCCGCAGCGTCCTTCTAGAGCAGCTCGTCCCACTCCTTTTGGATCCTGGTGGCCTCCTCCCCATCTAGCTTCACCTTCGCTGATAGGTCCTCGAACATCCCATGGATCTCCTCCACGTCCCAACACGCCTTGGCCTCTCGTTGCTGGGCGGCAGCCAGCTGCGCTCCCACATCTCCTCGTAGCCGGGCCTCCTTGGTGAGGCGGTCCCATTGGGGGTAAGGTGTTGAGGCTCCACCTGGTAGTAGTCCATCAGCCCCTGAAGGAACTGATGGGCGGGCATGGCGAATCCCCGCTCATGGAAGTGGGCGAAAGACACGATGTACCCTTCGGGTGGCTCCGGTTCCTCCTCTTCATCGAGCAGCCGCCACTCCTCGGTGGCGGTCAACGGGTGAAGGAGGCCTCGGCAGACGAGGCCCTCTAAGTGCTGACGGGAGATGTTGGATTTGTATCCCGGGTCCATTGCGACGGCGGGAGCAGCACAGGGAAGAAGGCAGTGGTGAGTTTAATGGCGGGAGTAGTGCGTGTGTCGGAGGCTCTGGCGATTGATGGTGGAGGCTCTAGTGATTGACGGCGGAGGTTGGCGACGCGAAGGTGAAAAGGCAGAGTACGGAACCCTAGGGGCGGACCCCGTGGTTTTATAGGGGCGACGGATGCGAGAAGCGCAACCGTCCACCTCGATCTCCAGATCTGCCACACGCACCGCCGCGTCACCTTGCAGGATACGATCCTGCAATCCCTATCCTTTCCCACTAAAACCGCGCTGGATGGTTCGCCTTCCCAAGCAGACCAGACTCCTTTCCCATAGATGGGACATGGATTAGAACGCTTCTTCTCAGGCCCACCTGGGCCTGGAACGTCCAGGGATCGGCCCAACAGTCTCGACGACCAACCCAACAAAAGATGGGCCCATAAGCAACCAAAACCTAGGTACACGAGCATCAACTGGGCCTAGATCCGAAGTCGAGCCCCAACCAGGTTAACCCAGGGCAAAATCTCTGCAAACAGGACACTAGGGTTCCATTAAAGCTTTCCGAATTGACGAAACCAAACCTCATAGCCTTACTCGCGAAGGGTCCAAAGGACCCCCCAGGCGATTCTGCCCAAATCACTCGAGGGCTCGGGGGCTACACCCATCGGGTGCACTCGCGCGCACCCGATGGCAAATCAAAATACTCCTTGGGCGATTCTGCTCGAATCACTTGGGGGCTCGGGAGCTACTGTCGGGAACCAAATACCGGGGTACCCCGGTGAGGTGGAACTGATAAACCATCAAACGTTGACACTCCCGATCAGATGAGAACGTTGCTATGTCTCTTGTCTGAAACGACGGGAGACTGGTTCCGCCTCGCCCGACCCCTGAGGGTCAGACTCCGCCTCACCCGGCCCCCGAGGGTTAGACTCCGCCTCGCCTGACCCTCGAGGGCTAGACTCTGCCTCTCTCGACCCCTAAGGGTCAGACTCTGCCTCGCCCGGACCCCGAGGGCTAGACTCCTCCTCGCCCGACCCCCAAGGGCTAGGCTCTGCCTCGCCCGACCTCCGAGGGCTTGGCTCCGCCTTGACCGACGGCCGAGGGCAGACTCCACCTCATCCTACAAGTACACCCTGCTCCATCATCAGGATGAGCATGAGGTATGACATGACACTCAAGTCAAACGCAGTGCCAAGGACCATGCCCTACGCCGTGGCAGGAAAAGTACTACCAGGATACGATGGGATGGGCGCTTTAGACCATTCTGGCATTGTAGAGTTCGAATAGTGTTGTAGGCATCGCCTTCAGCCCTCGGACACAGGACCCGACATAGACATACGACAACCACTACGGTCTAGGAAGAGACTCGCGCCCTCTACGATGATGGATGTACTGTCACCATGCTGTGGTCCCAAAGGAGCGGCGCCCGCTCCATGACCCCTTAGGCCCACCAGATCAGAGCACTCGCTTTGGCCTCCGGACGCCCTCTCTGATCGGAAGGCCTGTCCAAAGCGCTACTTCTAACTCTGACCCCCACGTCCCTTCGGTCGGGGCTCATAGGAACTAGAAGGCGTGTGGAGAAAGGCAGGGCAAGGCTTATAAGTCAAAACCACTGTACCAGAGACCATACCTTGTAGAGTAGTACTCTACAGCCATCAACAGTGTTGTAGGCACCTACCATTATCTGGTACCCACCGGTATGGGCAACAGAGCCGGGTAGACATGGGCAACAAGGCTCGGTAGCATATGCGCCCTTCCTCTCTCACTTGTAAAGCCGTCCCCTTCATCTATAAAAGGGGGTGCGCTTCCTCCAACAAAAGGGGGACCGACTCTTGATAGAGAAGTGGAACACACACACGACACGACAAACACAGCTGAGCAGCGACCAAGCTCTCGACAACCTTTTTGATCATTCCATCAGAGACTTGGGACTCGTCCCTCTCTCGACTGTTTTGTACCCCCTACTACGAACCATTTTCAGTACTAATAACACGAGCAGCAGCAGCAAACTGGACGTAGAGACATTCTACCCGAACTAGTATAATCCTTGTGTCCTTTAGTGCACCATCCAGGCCTAACGCGCATCAATTATAAATTTACTTGCCGGTATTTGTTCGAAACACCGACAGTACTTATATGCTCAAGACTCATGACTTGATCCCGAACTTTATCTTTCCCAACATAATACTTTATGTCAATGTGTTTGGCAGCACCATTTGACTTATTGTTATGAGCATACTGTACTGCCAGATTATTATCGCAGTATAGCTTTAGTGGTCTATAGATGTCGTCAACCACCTTCAAACCGGGTATAAACTTCTTTAGCCAGTTCACCTACCTCGTTGCCTCATAACACGCTACAAACTCGGTATACATTATGGACGATGTAGTAATAGTTTGTTTTGAGCTTTTCCATGAAATAGCTCCCCCTGTGAGAGTGAATACATATCTAAACGTGGATTTTCTATCATCTCCCGCATAATCAAAATCTGAATACCCCACTATATGGAGTGAATTAGATCTTCTATACGTCATCGTGAGGCCTTTCGTTCCTTGCAAATAATGTAAGACTTTCTTTACTAATTTCCAGTGTTCTATTCCAGGATTGCTCTGGAATCTGCCAAGTAACCCGGTAACAAATGCCAAGTCAGGGCGCGTGCATACTTGAGCATATTGCAAGCTTCTGATAGTTGAAGCATATGGAACCGCTTTCGTTTGATCGATCTTATATTGGTTCCTAGGGCATTGAAAATCCCCATATCTATCGCCCTTGACTATAGGAGCAGGTGAGGGACTATATTTGTGTATACTGAATTTCTTTAAGATTTTCTCTATGTATGCCTTTTGTGACAATCCTAATACCCCTTTACTTCTATCTCGGTGAATCTCGATCCCTAGAACGAACGAAGCTTCACCAAGATCTTTCATATCAAATTTTGAGGACAAAAACTTCTTTGTCTCTAGTAGTAGACGGACATCACTACTAGCAAGTAAGATATCATCCTCATACAGAACAAGGAAGATAAACTTCCCATTCTTAAACTTTGTATAGACACAATTGTCCTCTATATTCTCTTTAAACCCAAAATTCCTTATTGTCTGATCAAACTTCAAGTACCACTGTCTTGAAGCTTGTTTTAATCCATAAATGGATTTCTTTAGGCGGCATTCCATTCATTCTTTTTCTTCCATGACAAAACCTTTCGGTTGTGCCATATAAACATTTTCCTCTAAGTCCCCATTGAGAAATACCGTCTTTACATCCATCTAATGTAATTCTAAATCGTAATGTGCCACTAATGCCATTATGATTCTGAAGAAATCCTTACATGAGACTGGAGAAAAGGTCTCATTGTAATCAATCATTTCTCTTTGCGTAAAGCCTTTTGCCACAAGTCACGCTTTATATCGCTCTATGTTCCCTTGAGAGTCAAGTTTTATTTTGTAGATCCATTTGTAGCCTACTGTTTTGGCTCCTTTAGGAATTATTTCTAAATCCCAAACTTTATTGGCATTCATAGATCTTATTTCATCTTCCATGGCCTCAAGCCACTTTGATGAATGATCACTTCTCATGGCTTCTTCAAATAAGGTGGGATCATTCTCCAATTGAAATTCCTTAGTGTTGTATACTTCATAGTCAGCAGGAATAGTTGATTTTCTAACTCTTTGATTCCTTCTAGGGGCCTCCACATTTGGCACATCTTCTGTTTGAGGTTATTGTTGCTCCCCCTCATGTGTGGCAATTAGTTCTATAGGATCCTAAAGAATAGGTTCCTCATCGTCATTCATTGTTGCCACAGGCGGAATAACAATAGGTGCTGGCACCACAGTATCTTATACTGTCGGTGCAGCGACAACAGGTAGTGAGAAAAATGGCTCATGAATCATTGGAGTGGGCGCATACACCCGCTTCTCTTCAAGGTCAATTTCTCGAGCTACCATGCTCTCCCTCATCAATTCATCCTCTAGCAAGACAGTGTGTCTCATTTCCACAAACTTTGTATGTCTATCTAGACAGTAGAAACGAAAACCTTTTGACTTTTCTGGGTAGCCAATGAAATGGCAACTTACTGTTTTGGGATCTAGCTTCCCAATGTTTGGGTTAAATACTTTAGCCTCAGCAGGACTCCCCCCACACGTAAGTGGTTTAGTGAGGGTACTCTTCCTGTCTACAACTTATACGATGTTTTGGGCACCGACTTACTTGGTACTCTATTGAGAATATGAATAACGGTTTTTAACGCCTCCATCCATAGGCTCATCGGTAAGGTGGAGTAACTTATCATACTACGCACCAAATCCATCAGGGTACGATTACACCTTTCAACTACTCCATTCTGCTAAGATTCGCCCGGTGTAGAATACTGGGCTACTATGCCATTCTCCTGTAAGAACCTTGCAAAAGATCTAGGAACTTGGCCATATGGGGTATGCCGATCGTAGTACTCCCCCTCACGGTCGGACCTACCTATCTTAATCTTTAAATTGTGTTGGTTTTCAATTTCTGCCTTAAATATCTTAAATTTATCCAATGCTTCTGTTCTTTCTTTGATTGGATAAATATAGCTATAATGGGAGTAATCATCTGTGAATGTTATGAACGAATCATAACCATCCATACTCTTTATAGGAAAGGGACCACAGATGTCTATGTGAATAATCTGTAGAATTCCTGTGCTTCGTTTGACATCTTTCTTAATTTTCTTTACATACTTTCTTTTTATACAATCTCTACGTTGTTCTAAATCTGAGAGCTCTAATGGAGGAAGAATATCATTCTTAACTAGTCTTTCTATTATTCCCATCAAAATATGGCCTAAATGATAGTGCCATAATTTTGACAATGCATCGTGAGCTCTCTTTCATTTTCTGTTTACATCCGTAGACGAGGATACATTCATATTGTCGCACGCAACGTTCCCATTTCTCGGGCTGTATGTTGTAGTTGACAACAAAAGTGTCAAGCTCTTTTGGTAAGGAAGCAAAAACCAGATGGATAAGGAACTCATCCTTGAGAGCCAGATCCATTGTGTCGGTACAGAAAGTAACCAACTAGTGAATATTTGTAGTTTTGCTGTACGTTGTGATCGGAGGTGACCTAGCACTCAATGACATAGGATTTATACTGGTTCAGGCAACCTGCCCTATGTCCAGTTTGGGTCGGCCGGTGACTTTATTTCTAAGTCCAGATGCTCGAAGTCTGTAGCAGGGTTACAAACGAGAAGGAGAAACGAGGGCTGTTCAAGAGGCCCAGTCGGGTCCGACCGAAAGGGCCAAGGGCGATCGGAACTCCGCTATGAGCTAGAAGTCCAAGCGTGTGCTTGAGGGGTTGTGAGCTATCGATCTAGTGAGTCTGAACTTGAAGAAGTCGACCTCTCTTTTTTAGAGGGGCACATCCTCTTTTATAGATAAAGGGGATGGCTTTACAGGTGAGAGGGAGAGAGTATGGATGTTTCTAAGCCTTGTTGCCCACGTCGATGAGGGTAGCGATGATGGTAGGCGCCCACAATACTATTGATATCACTGTAGAATATTAGGTGCATATGGGAGGGTGCGTTGGCTTCTTCAGGAAGGGTGGATGTTTGTACCTACAAAATACTATTGTTATGTGAGGAGCCCTTGCCACGTGTACTAGGTATGGTGATCCCTGACGCCCACTATCGATGCCCAGAGGCATGGGGGGCTTTTTGCCGTATGGGAGCTCAATGGCGCCTACAATACTGTAGACACAAATGTCGGCTCCTACAATACTGTTTGTGTCAGGGCGGTAGTGGAGTACTGTTCCCGCAGGCGTACAGGGTATGGTCCTGGTATCGTGGTTTGACTTGTGCGCTGCCTTCTCCGTTCGCCCCTGGTCCCTTTCGAGTGGACGTCCCCGGTCGGATGGCCCCAGTCGGCCATGGCCACGCCAGTCGGAGAAGAGCAGTAAGCAGGCTTCCTATGGGTCCCCAGTCGGAGTCACGGGGTCGGAGTCGGAAGCAGCGTTTTAGACCAGTCCTTCCAATCGAAGAGACCGCTCAGAGGCGGCTGGTGCCCGAAGCAAGTGCTCCGGTCGGAGAGGTGGGCCGAAGAAGTTGACGAGCGGACGCTTGTTCTTTTGGGTAGACCTTTCGGTCGGCAACCGGACTGTGTCTTAGACTCTTGGGTCGGCCCATGAAGTACATGTTGTTTTCCTAGGCTGAGCCTGGGCGTGGAAGTCGGTCCCCAAGGGACCCCGGGTTTATGAACCCGACACATTTGTTTTAGCTTAGATGTCAAATTGCTCATCCTTAGTATGTGCTCTCTAATGCCACCATTACCTGAGTACCTCTCTGTTATCAGCTACTTTATCAGCTGGGTAGCATATGTCTTTAAAGAGCTAGTGAACTGACTCTTTATTTTTTCGAGATACTTGGTGACGGTGTCACACTCTGGGATTAAACCCATAATTACAGGCTCAATTGTGTTTTTATCACAGCCAAACACTTCTTGTTGGCATTGACCCACTTCCTATGCTCAAGGTCATAGGACATTCTTTGGGATGCAAAATCCCTCTCTCTGGTTGCCCAAATGGCATCAGCCCCGTTTGTCTCCCTCACCGGTGCCACAGGCTCTGTGGAACACGGTGTGGTGACTACCCAGTTCACCTCAGCCAAGATGAAGGCTAGGTCGATCTTTTTCTTCCACTCAATATAGTTATCACCTTTGAGAGTGGGGATTTCTTTGATACAACTCATCAAGTTGTATCCGTCTGAAAACACAATTCAAATAGAGTGAGAACATAAATGATAACAATAACAATTGCATGTCTTAGTTCCAACGTTGGTCAAAATTAAAACATGCAATTGTTCTCTACACTAATTCTACATCACCGTTGGGTAGAAATAGAATTAATGCACGACAAAGCGTCATAATATTGCCATTAATCAACGTTGGTCAGAATAATAACAATATTATGATCAATTAAAATATATCTATTTTTTAAAATTAAATTCTCCCGTTGGTTCGAATTTAATAATGAAAATAACATTTTTAAATACGCAGCGGAATAAATGAACTTATTTTCTTGAATTTTACCCATAGGAAAAAAATACTTTTTCTATTTTCTTTTGAGCCAATTTCTATTTTTCAATTTTCTGGAAAAAGAAAAATACGAAACCGGTCTCATTCTTTACTGTTTTGGCCCAAAACCGGCAAAAAGCCGGCTCGGCCCATCGCCTCCGCGCGCGCGAGCTGCCACCCAGGCCGCAACATGGGCCTGGGCCGACAAAGCTCCACGGCGCGCTCGCCCGCCTGGGCCGCGACGCGGTCCGTTCAATCTGAGCCGTCCGTCTGCATCGGACGGCTGCGCGGCATCTTTGGGTGAACAAAACCGCCCCTCGGCCGCGTCCCCAAACCCTAGCGGCCATTCGGCCTTCACCTCTCTTTCTTCGCCGCTCTCTCTTCTCTCCTCACCACAGCGAGGCGAGCGGGCAGCCATGGCGCCGTCGCCGGCCCCCTCGCCGGCGTGCGAGCTCCCCAGCGGGTGAGCGCGCCGCCGTCGAGCGGCCTGGCCGCGGCGCCCCTTTGGCCGAGCCCGACGAGCAGCGCCCCGGCTTGGCGTTCTTTTCCCCGCGCGCCGGCAAGGCAGTATCGCTGCGCAGCGGCGAGGTAGGCCACCCTTTCCCCTTCTTTCCCTTCGGATTTGGTTCTCTTTTGGTGCTTGGATTAAACCGATTTGGGATGGGGATCGAAGTTAGGATTAGGGTTTTACTGTTTCTTTTTCCCGAATTGATTGTGGGTTTTAGAGTTCGGTTTAGACGTGAAATCGAGCCCTCCTTCTCTCAAATCCGAAAGGATCTAGACTGATAAGCTAGATCTATATCTAAACCTGACTCTGTTACCATTGTTAAAACTGTTGAATCGCTAGGACCATAGATCTAGCCGGGGTGTTTGATGAAACAAAGACCTAGAACACGTTCTAGTGCAATGATAGAGAGACAGAGAGAGGTGGATGAGGTCTGACGAATCTGATACCGCGGAAGGTGTAGATCCAGAGGCCTCCATCGAGTTCATTGGTGAAGTCTGTGCACGGACAGCGACGGTCGGGGAAGACGTGTCGGAGATGCGGTGCCGGCGGTGAAGATTGATGACGGCACAATGCTGTGATGGAGGTACTTCCCGTCACTGGCTGCGCCCCTCACTTAGATCAGGTTTAGGGTTTGTCGGTGGGGAGCTCGGCTCAAGCGAACATCGTGATAAGAGCCGCCGGCCACCACCTCTTTTTATAGTGCAGAGTGACAGAGGTTCTCCAGCCATGATAGGCTGGATGCCTCGATCAGGACACGAATCAAAGATCCAACTAGACCGTTGGGTCCCGTTAGGCTACAGATCGCTCTAACAGCCCTCACCTGCTCGGCACGGTCAGAAGTCGCCGATCGGCACTCGGCGCCACCAACCAACAAGCGAAATACTGCCCAGGTTTCGTGCCGGAAAGGGTCGGAAACTTCGAATCGCCCTCGCGTTGGTCCAACTCCCGCGGCGGGCGTCGGTGAGATCGCGGCAGCGCCGTTCAAAGCTTGAACTGTTCTGCGAGCGCGGTCACCTGACCTGACTGAAGAGAAGTGCTGTGCATGGCGGTGCGCGTTGGACTGTGTAAAACCTTTGGCCAGTTCCCAGTTCAGACTCTGAGCTTTCAGTTTCAGTACGCCGTTGATATATGCGCGTCGGCGGATTGACATGTATGTACGTTACCGGGTGTGGGGTGACAGACAGTGACACCGACGACGCCTCGCTGTTTCAGCTGTGCAACTGCGGAGTTTTCTTAAGCGACAAAGAGAAAAGGGCGAAGCTGCTGCGTTGCAGCGACGGGGACAGGTCCCTGAGCCAGTGTGGCTGCTACTACTCCGTCGCTCGCATCGTTCGTTGCAAGCTTTCAGCTTGCCTTGCCCGCGGCGTCAAATTCAAGTTCAGAATTCACTATCCTCGAACGCCCGGCTTGCTAGGTTCAAAAATACAAGGCACAGTAGGCGACATGAGTGGTCCACGAACCGTATTTGCAGCAAGGTTAAATACCAAGGGCCAGTTTGGATGCCAAAATTTTTGGCAAAACGCTACTGTAGCGTTTTCGTTGTTATTTGGCAATTAGTGTCCAATCATAGTCTAATTAGGCTTAAAAGATTCGTCTCGTGGATTTCGTCTAAACTGTGTAATTAGTTTTATTTTTTATTTATATTTAATGCTTCATGCATGCGTCCAAAGATTCGATGTGACAGAAAATCTTGAAAATTTTAACGCTTTGGGGTGCAACTAAACAGGGCCCAAGCCACTCGAACTGTTCCCACAAATTCTAAGCGAGCTCGCGCGCGCACATTCCCACTAGTTCGCAACAACTTGCAACACGATTTAACCATCAAGGGCACCTGGAAAATGGAAATCCAATCACCATTGGCGCCCAGCCACTGCATCGCAGATGGTGCCGAATTGACAGGTCTGGCATTTTAGCAGCGTACGGACGTTGCGCGCAGAGGCTGGTCCTAAGGGCGCGTTTAGTTCTCAAATTTTTTTTATTTTTTTTTTTGGTTCGGAGCACTTTCGTTTATATTTGGTAATTAGTGTCTAATTACGGACTAATTAGGTTTGAAAGTTTCGTCTCGCGATTTCTCATCTAACTATGCAATTAGTTTTTTTTCATCTATATTTAGTACTTCGTGTATGTGCTGCAAGATTCGATTTGACACTTTAGAGTGAAATTTTTTGAAATCTAAACGGGCCTAACTCCTGTACTCGGAGGATCGTGGCCCCAATTTCTGATACAGCCGCTGGACTGCTCGATCCGATGCTGTAGTCTCTCCCGCCGATGCGGATAATCCCGGCTCCCCTAGTTCCAGCCTATCATAGCCACCAGGGCAGAGCCGCTTCCCGGCGGGCACTGACCAGCGGGCAATGATTCCGCCCACCTGTTCCGCGCGGCCGGGGACTCCACGAAGACACGGGCACGGGCACGAGTCCACGACTCCCAACCGAAACGCGCGAGTTATTACGCTTTACGCGCGAGTTATTACGGCGGCCACCCGCCCGTGCCGTGAGGCCGTGACCCGAAACGCTCCGTTAATCGCGCGGCTTAAAGCGTTTCCTCCCTTTCCTTCCTTTCCCCCCTCGCATCGCAGCCAGCCTCGCCCCGCCTCAGATCTCGCCCACCTGCTAGGCTCGCCACTCCGTCTACCTCCCCGCCTCGATCGCCGTCGAGCCCCCCCACGCTTGACTGACCCCGTCCGCGCTTGGACTGGTGGCGAGAGGACGGGGGCGGGGGCGACGCGCCCAGCTACCTACCGGTTCCTTCCTCTGAATTGGCCGTAGCTGTTCGACCTCGCTGTTCTTGGCCCAGCTGCTCTGCTCTTGTCAAGGGATGGTCCAGTGCTCCTCCAACAAGGCTCCCCGCCGACATTGAGCTACTGTGCCTTACCGCTGCCGATTCGATCTGGGCTGCTCTCTGGATCGTACCGTGGCGGCTGTCCGATGGGCTGCACGGGGTCCAGGCACGCGCTGCGCGGCGGCGTCCGGGGTGGCGGCCGGTCGCCGCACGCGCGGAGCCGCTCCGGCGGCGTTCACCACACCGTCGCGCTCAAGTCCTCCAAGCTGGGGTCGCTCAGCCTCGACCGGGACGAGGAGGAGATGATGAAGTGGCGCGACGACGGCGGAGTTGTCGGAGCGGCGAAGACGACGCCGCTGCCGCTGAAGCCGCAGCTGATGCGGCGGCAGAAACAGGTGCCAGGGTCGCCGGCCAAGACGCAGGTCCGCGAGCCCGAGGTGATCAACGTGTGGGAGCTCATGGACGGCCTCGATGACAAGGACGAGGAGGGCGACGCCGACGGCGAGGAGCGGCGGGAGAAGTCGGCCCCAGGATCGCCGGAGTTCGATCCGGACGTCATCGCCGAGTTCCGGAAGGCGCTGGATGAGATACCCCCGCCGCCGGACGACCCCGGCATTGAGGAGTGTATCAAGAAGCCTGACGGCCTGGGCGGTGGCGGGGGCGGCGACGAGGTGGGCGTCAAGAAGCGCGAGATACAGAGGTTCCCGGGCATCGTGCGCGCGCGGGTCAGCGCATTCCAGCAGAGGATCGACGCGAAGCTCGCCAAGCTGGCGCCGCCGCAGCCGCAGCCGCCGGCTCTGCCGCCCCCGCCGGACAGCGCCCGGAAGGTGGTGCTGTACCTGACCAGCCTCCGCGGCATCCGCAAGACGTACGAGGACTGCTGGTCCACCAAGTCCATTCTCCAGAGCTACGGCGTGCGCGTCGACGAGCGCGACCTGTCGATGCACTCGGGGTTCAAGGACGAGCTCCACGCCGCGCTGGGCTCCACCGCGGGCAGCAGGATCCCGCAGGTGTTCGCGGACGGCAGGCACCTGGGCGGCGCCGAGGAGGTCCGCCGGATGCACGAGGCCGGCGAGCTGTCGAAGGCGCTCGAGGCCTGCGAGATGGCGCCCCCGCCGAGCTCCGGCGGCAAGGGCATTGCCCTGGAGGCGTGCTCCAGCTGCGGCGGCGTGCGGTTCGTGCCCTGCGAGGAATGCTCCGGCAGCTGCAAGGTGTTCCTCGAGGAGGTGGGCACCTTCAGGCGGTGCCCCGAGTGCAACGAGAACGGGCTAGTGCGGTGTCCCCTCTGCTCCTTGTGAAAAATCTCAGAGCTGCTATGGGTTATGGGATTTTTATTACTGTAGGTTTGTAAGATTTTGTTCAGGAGTATTTGTCGTTCTAGCTGAGGGTTTGTACAGAAGTTACACGCATGTGTAACTTTATTAGGACTGATGGAACCAGCAGATGACCAGTATTTATGTTTTGTTGATGATGACCGGATTTGAATGTGTACAAGCACAAGACGACAACAGTCTGATGAGCAGATATGGATTGCAATTGCATTTCTCACCTCTTGTCGTTTGCAGGTTTGCTTCTGGAGCACAATGTGTGATAAGAGTTTTGCCAATGGAACAATGCGAGCGGCGAGCCCTTGATAACAAGACGAGATTTCCACGGGCCGGTGATGCCACTACTGTTTTTGTGACGCAGGACTCGGTCAGGCACGAATTGGTGCGGAAGTAGAAGTAGCTGCCTTTTTCGGTTGCTGCGGCCTTCCGTGAAACTCTAAAAGAGGCCTGATCGGCCCTTTTCTGAGCGATGTGCCATCTGAACCAGGGGGATGCGTGAACCGGATGAAGATGCGATGAAGCAGGTGGCCGGTGTTTGTCCCGCAACCGCCGCAAGGATACGCCAATGCCACGTGCGCGCCGTCTCAGGCAGCGCGTACGGGGTAGTAAAAACATAACTTAAATACGAGGACTCGATAATATATCTCATCAAAACATAGTCGTGGCGGTGGCGCCGTCAACAAGGTGGCCGCGACGTGTCGGTGATGAGGTCGGCGACGGGATAGCGCTCTAGTGGCGTCCCGGCAGCGGTGTGGACGTTCGACGCTGTGCAGAGGCGACGGTGAAGGCAGTGGTGCTTCTCCACCTTTTATATCGGACTAGGCTAGGAACCTCGGTGAGGCGCTTGCGGCTGTGGTGAACCTCGTACCTCGAGCCTCAGCCCCCACCTCCTATTTATTACGCTGCGCAACGGAGGCCCATCAACCAGAAGAACGGTTGGACGTCCCCGATCAGGGCGCGGATAAAGGACCCAATTAGCCGATGGGCCAACTTGATGGAGATCAACCTAATATTTTTTCCCTTAATCTCACCTTATAACTTAAACTTAATTTACTTTACCTTTTTCCCATTTCATCACAGATCAGAGCATAGAGCATGCCTCATTGTCACGGTCAGTTGCTATTAGATTTAACAGCTACAATACATCTCTCTGTTTTGAAATAGATACTCAACTAAGTCCTTAGTATCCAAAAATCATAGGCTTTCCCATAAACCCATATCGATTGTGTGTGCTCAATGTTTTTAAAATGATTCTAGATTTTCTCTTTTACAACATATAACTTAGTGTCAATATGTTTGGTAGCACACTTGACCTATTGTCTTAGGAGTTAACTTACTTTAAATGGTTATTGCTGTTGACTACCATTGTTAAATCCGGGTACAAATTTCCTTAACCTCCTTTTGCCTGTTTCTTAAGCCTCATGTCAACCTATACTATGTTATGCATCACTGATGACACCACAATTGTTTCTTTGGAGTTTTTCCAAAATAAAACTCCAACTGCGAGTGTTAGCAACTACTGTGGATTTCACTACACATCTCGCCAAGACTTAACATTTATACCCTCAACTATTTGAGAGTACTTGTTCTTTCTTACTCAGCATGAGGCCTATGATACTTTGTAAAATTGCAAGACATCCTCAACTCCATTGCAGTGATCTATATCTAGACTGGACTTCTACCAAAATATCACGGATACGTAAACTACGTCAGGGTAAGTTCTTACTTATACTTGTACACTTATCAAGCTTCTAACAGCTGAAAATTATGGAACCATGTTCGTTTAATCGATCTTATATTGGTTCCTGAAACACTTAAAGTTTCTAAATCTATTACCCTTGACTATAGGAACAGGCGTAGGTTTACTCGTATGCATACTTTATTTCTTTAGAATCTTTTCTAAGTATGCTTTTGCGGTAGTCCTAATACCCCATTTTCTTCTATCTCGGTGAATTTTGATTCCTATAATCAATGACGCTTCACCAAGATCATTCACATTGAAACTTGAAGACAAAACTTCTTCTCTAATGACATATTAACATCGCTACTAGTAAGTAGAATGTCATCTATTCACAGGATGTGGAAATGAATTTTCTATTCTTAAACTTCGCATAAATGCTATTGTCCTTCTCATTTTCTTTACAACCCAAACTTTCTTATAGTTTTTATCAACTTCAAATACTACTGTCTAGAGACTTACTTTTAACACATAAATGGATTTCTACTGGCGGCATCCCATACATTCTTTTTCTTCCATGATAAAACCTTTGGGTTGTGCCATGTTAATGTTTTCATACAAATCTTCATTGAGGAATGCCATCTTTACATCCATCTGTTGTAACTCTAAATCGTAATGTGCCAATAACATCATTATAATTCTAAAAGAATCCTTGCATGAGACTGGAGAGAAAACTCTCATCGTAATCTATTCATTCTCTTTGCGTAAAGCATTTTGTTAAAAGTCATGCTTTATATCTCTCTGCATTCCTTTTTAGAGTCATGTTTTGTGTTGTAGACCCTTTTATAGCCTACTATTTTGACTCCATTAGAAATTTCATCTAAGTCCCAAACATCATTGGTATTCATCGAATTTATTTCAACTTTTATAGCTTCTTGCCATTTAAACGAGTAAACGCTTCTCATGGCTTTTTTTAATAAGGTGGGATCACCCTCCATTTGAATTTCTTCACTAACATAGACTTTATAGCCATCAGAAAAAACTGGTTTACTAATTTTTTTAGACCTTCTGGGGCCTTAGCTACTGACACTTTCATATGGGGCTATTGTTGCTCTTCATTGCCAAGAGGCAATTGATTCTATAGGCTCCTGTATTACAAGATCCTTGTTTACATTATTTATCTTCTTCGAAGAGCTAACAACAGGTGTTGTATTAGTCATACAACATCAACAGGTATTGAGAAAAATGTTGTTTTTTGAATCACTAAAGTGGGCACACAGTCCCACTTCTCTTCAAGTCATAGATCTCTACATACCATGCTCCTCCAGATCATCACATCTTCTAAAAAAGATAGTGTACCATCAAATTTCTTGTTTGGTTTAATGTATTAAAACCTCATATGACGCTTTAAGCACCGCCTTAATATTTTTAAGGCTAACTACGCTATCTTTCGATCGAAACTTTAAAAGGTCCAGAAATTTAGTTATTTCTCTGCTTAGGGGTATCATTGTTGTGACCGTTGTACTCCTCCAACGGTCGCATTCATCTTAATTAATCTTTATCTCACTCTTAATAAAGAGTATCTTTCTTAATTGATCTTTATCTCACTCTTAATGAAGAGTATTTTTCTTAATTGATCTTAATATTCTCCCCCTCAAAATATGGCATGAACTTTACTGCCATAATTTTGAGAACTATTCAGAAAACCTGTGAACGAGGAGACACTTATAACTTACTTCATTTGCATGATTATGTCATGTAAACAAAGTTATTTCTTGATCCGTTTAGGAGTACACTTTCCTTATTTCACTTCAAGAACTCAACGAGGTCTTTCATTAGCAGTTCTTTTGCAAGTCACGCTTGTATCTTTTCTTATCTTTTGGTTAGTATTGACCATGACGATGCATTTCTATTGTGCCACGGTCAATACTAGGACAGCATACAAAAACATATGAGTCATTACAAAACTTCTTCCGCCATGCAGGATTGACTAGCATAAGTACTATGCCAAACTTCTCCCCATGCGGTATATATCTATATACAAATTACCGTAACGAAAAATTTAGTCATGATGATTGAAACATTCACTTATACTTTATTTTTCAATTAAATCTCCCCCGTTGGTAACAATTTAACCAAAAAATTAGTAAACTAACAAAAAAATGTCCTAAACTGGCTTGACTCAAGCCTTTTCATTCACATACTCCAGCATTACAGCCCGTTGACATGCAGCCAAGTGATCTCGTCGGATTAAAACATACAAGGTGCTTCTACATCAATTCTACATCACCATTGGACTAAAAATAGAAATAATGCATAAAACTCATAAGTTAACTTGAAAGACATATAACTACTCTTCAAAATTAAATTCTTCCGTTGGTTCGAATTTAATTAGAAGATAATCAACATCATTGTAGAGAAACACGATAATAAAATACATTATATTAGTTCAGAAGCATTTCTTGGTCTTTACCTACTCTCTGAAAAATTAACCACGTTGGTGTAAAATTTATCAGAGATTTAAACCTCAAATTTGAAGTCATTATAATTGAAAGCATCTAGGCCCTAGTTGGGTTTCGATGACTAATGACAATACGTGATTACTGTGACTAACATGTGTTTTGCAGAGGCAAATAAGTTAGGTCACGGTAATGGAGATCGTTTGGGCTATCATGATGGTCATGCCCCTACGATGGAAATCATTTTGGTTTTTAAAGGATGGACGACAAGGTTAAGGATGGACTAGTTCTAAGTGTCGATTGGAGTTGAAGTGACACTTAGAGTAGTTTAGGACTTTGTTTTTCCTTTGGCTGTACTATTAAGGGGGGTACGGATGGGTAGCTTGACTTAAGTGAGTCTAGTGGGTTAGGTGTGGTGCACACTTGCTAAAACTAGCGCTAGGTAGCTCCAAAATAGTCCTTAGATCCAATGGAGTAAACTTTATTCACATATGATCGAGAGTTGAAAGTGAATGGAAGGTCAAATACTGACCGGACGCTGACTTCGGTGTGACCAAACATTAGCTCAGAGTCTAGTCAGTTCATTTGATCAAGGTGAAGTCGTCTGGAAGTGACCGAATGCTAAGAGGTCAAGTGACCGAACACTGAGGGCCAGCGTCCGGTCGACTCTAGTAAGGTCCCAGAGAGGGAGAATCCTGATTAGACGTGTCCGGTTAGTGCTGACCGGACACTGGTCAGGTGCCGGCTACTGACCGGACGCTACTCAGCAAGTGACCGGACGCTGGAGGTCCAGCGTCCAGTCGACATCAGTAAGGTTCCAGTGAGGGTAAATTGCGACCAGACACGTCTGGTCAGTGCTGACCGGACGCTGGACAGCGTTCGGTCACACTGTAAACACTAGAGTTCAAGGTAAACTGACCGGCGCATCCGGTCAACATGACCGGAGCGTCCGGTCACCCCGTAGAGGCACATAACGGTTCGTTTTTCAGCCCATGTTATAAATACCACATCTATTCGTGTGTGGGGGTACTTTTTCTCATTCCAACAGTTGAGAAACATGTTTGAGAGTGCTAAGAAGAGCAAGGTCCTAGTGAGGTGATTAAGATTTGAGAATCTCAAAGAGAGCCCTCATTAGTGAAGCAAGAGTAGCAAAGTGTGCATTCACCCTTCTCATTAGGCTTGTCATGGTCAAGTGAGAGTTTGTGCTTGTTACTCTTGGTGATCGCCATCACCTAGATGGCTTAGTGGTGATTGGGAGCTTGGTGATCATCCAAAGAGCTTGTGGATGACCCAACTCAAGTTGTGAGCAGTTGTGGGTGATTCATCGCGATGGAGTGTCGAAGAATCAACCCGTAGAGAGCACTTGATCCTTGCGCGGATCAAGGGGGAGCTACACCCTTGCGCGGGTGCTCCAACGAGGACTAGTGGAGAGTGGCGACTCTCCGATACCTCGGCAAAACATCGCCGCGTTCCTTCTCCTCTCTTTACTTTAAGCATTTACTTTGAGTAATTCAATACTTGTCTTTTACATTCCTAGAATTGCCATACTAGAGTAGGATTGGAACTTAGGGTGCTAAACTTTTGTGCGTTAGATCAATAGAAACACTTTCTAGGCACAAGGGGTTAATTGGGCTAACCATAGGATTTGTTTATTGCAAAGAAATTTGTAATTAGCCCAATTCACTCCCCCTCTTGGGCATCTTGATCTTTTCAATTGGTATCAGAGCCTCGTGCTCATGTATTTAGGCTTAACCGCCTAGAGCAAGATGTCTCACGGGGATGGACCTCCTCCTATCTTTGAGGGAGATGATTTTCCTTATTGGAAAATTCACATAGAGGCGTATCTAGAAGCTCTAGATGTTGGTATTCTTAGAGCCGCCTCACAAGGCTTCCCAAAACCTCGGGATGCTACTCACCTACAAGGCGATGAGGTGAATTATGAGAAGTGGAATGTAAAAGCTCGAAACACCATCTTTAGAGGCCTTTGCAAAGATGTGTTCAATCGGGTGAGGAACCACAAAGACGCCCATGCACTATGGTCGGACGTTTGTGCGCTCCATGAGGGAACTAAGAGTGAGCGTGCGGAACGCTATCATCTTGTCATGAAAAAGCTCAACTCTTTTGAAATGCTTCCTAAAGAATGTGCTAATGAGATGTATTTACGTTTGAAAGTTCTTGTAGAGGAAGTCAATGCGCTTGGACTTACTCAAATGCAACCATCTGATGTTGTAAGAAAGATCTTGAGTGTCCTCCCCATTGTTAAATATGGGCATATTGTGACCATGCTTCATCAAGGTGATCTTTCCACCGCTACACCGACACAAATCTTGGGAAAGATCAATGCTCATGAGATGTACATGCACATCACACCACAAGATGGCTCATCCTCTACTAAGAAGAAAGATAAGGACTTAGCATTCAAAGCTAGCCAAGAGAAGGGCAAAGCAAGACTTGAGTATGAGAGCTCAAGTGATGATGAAAGTCTTGCTCTCATGGTGAAGAAGACCGCCAAGATGATAAAGAAGCTCAACAAGAGTGGGATCAAGTTTGATGACAAGAAGAAGAAGTTCTTCACTAGCTCTAGAAGGAAGCCAATCTCCGAGATGGATTACTTCAATTGTGAAGAACTTGGTCATCTAGCACACCAATGCACTAAGCCCAAGAAAGACAAGTTCAAGAACAAATACAAGGGCAAGAAAGATGACTCAAGTAATGAAGAAGAAGAAGAGAAGAAGAAGAACAAGCCATACAAGAAGAGAGATGGAAAGAAGAAGGACTTCCACAAGAAGAAAAAGAGTGGAAAGGCATACATTGTCGGTGATTGGCTCACGGATATTGATTCATCTAGTGCCTCATCCGATGATGATAATGACAACGAGAAGGTGTTGACACAAAATGTGACGCACTGTGCCTCACACACAGCAAGCCGAAAAGCGTAGCTTCAATCGGGTTCCTGGGTGCTTTGTTATCCGGAAGCGTGCCAGTCAGTTTGACCTGAAAACTAACAAGGGATAGAACAATTAAATGTCAAACCGGAACATGTCGGGTAATACCAGACAGTTCCTCATATACGGCCCTGAAGCCACTTACAACGACATACAGCTATAAAGAGCTGTCTGCCAACAAGTTTATAAACTATTCGGCTAATCGTAAGATGAATGCACGTAAAGGTCTAATTGCCGAATACATGTACATGAGAAGACATGTTTGAACAAGTGAAACTAATTATGAATTAATGCATAACCAAGCTCAGCAATCCGACCGAGTTGGGATCCATGAGGAAGGAACGTGCAAATAAGCACGATTAAACCAATCTAGAACCTGCATCTGCCGCACGACACCTAGTTCCGTCAAGGCTTAAACGTAATTATCATGCATGAACCCGCAACATGTGACAATCTAGATTGAAATAATTCAGCCATTACGAGTGTATTGTCTATTCGCGAAGGTAATACGAAAATAATAATCATTGAAGCACGAGTAAAACCATAAGAGAGGGCCGAACAATATCGATCTAGATTGGGCAGAAGTGTGTTACAAATATATAAAATATTTAAAACATGCAACACTGGATAACTTAATGAATCTATTTAGATTTTGCCATATCTAATAGAGCCGATAACTATCTTGCTTTCACTAAGCATATCGAGCAAACGCCTGCCGCACGGTATCTACTCATAAACGAAGCATAAGCAAAGACTTCTTGATTGTTAAGCAAAGATCCGCCGCACGATCATTGAAAACAGACAAGACTACTTGCATCACGTCTAAATCCACCGCATGATACTAAACATGATAACAAGGTTGTCGGAACTTACGGAGGTCGACGGATCGATGACTCCTCTCGAAGAACTCGATGACACGACAAAAGGACTCGAAAGTTGGCACGGGGCCGGTTGTATTGATTTGGTTGTGAACCTCTATTACAATGGTCGAGGGTCAATATTTATACCCTGGACAAAACACGAGTCCTAGAGGACTACGATTCACAAAGGAACTTCTAAACAAACTTGGAAACTTACGATTCCTTACCCTAAACTTATAAATTCCTTTATTATTACAACTCTCATCTTTCCGATCGGTCTTGCCTGCCATCTTCTATTTTCCCGAATGGAGTTACCGCCTTCTAGAGTAACCGACCGCACAAGCATTTAGCCGACCGCTTGTTTTGTTTGCCGAACACCCTTCTTTCCGCATGTGGGTCTACCTGTCATCTTCCAGAATCAACCAAAATCCAGTGTTAACACATGCCCCCTCAATTTCGGGATAAAAGTTGTTTTATTCTGAAATTGACCACAAGCTCTTTCATCCTCCTAGGTCATCACCGTTCAAAACCGCAGCCGCTGCCCCAAAACTCAAGCTTTCAGCGCAACCTCGGACCTCCTTCAAATCTTCAATGGCGACCCAGGATGAAATCCCAGAGGTAAACTTTACTTATATTCGGCAACTTTCATCTTATCCTCCCGCTCCTCTTTTGATTTACTCCCCTTTGATTTCAATCATCTTCTAAAGGAATACAAGAGCCAGATTTTGATTCCCTATGCTGCCAACCCCGACTCCTATTTCCTCGGCCCAATGGGAAATCCTGACCCTTCTGAAATTATTGAGAAGGAAACCCAAAGAATTCCTTTCAAGTCTGGGATTACCTCATCAAACCGATGGCCAAACACGTTCAAGAATTGGCCATTTCCCCCAATCACCGGATGGCGTAACTGGTACAGGAGAATGCTGGAGAAAAGCAGCAGCCACTGGGAAAGTCAGGACATCAGTCATTGTCTGGAATTATCTTTAGCAGAGACACCCAGGAATGATTCCCTTTTGATAGCAGCTTCTCATTTTTGGTCTGACACTATCAATGCCTTCATCTTTGGTCATGGTATTATGAGCATCACTCTAGCCGACGTATTCATGATGACTGGCTTGAATGTGTCATTGCCAGTATATCCCTACAAGTACAAGAGCAAAAGTAATCAAAGAGGCCGTCAGCTCTGGATGTGGATGGGTCAAACATATTCAGAACTACATGAATGCATCTGGCGCCGTCTCTGACAAAGAGTTGAAAGCCTTCATGAATATGTGGCTATGCAGATTCATCTTCTGTGGAAAATCCAATGAACCGACCCTGAATCATATGGTAATGGCTGAAGACTTAGCTGCAGGCACTCAGATTCCACTAGGCAAATATCTCTTAGGGTCTGCTTATCATCTGATGCATCAGATTACTCTCCAGATGCGCCAAGGTGGAGAAATCTCTTGTGTGAATGGTCCCTGGTGGTTAGTTCAAATGTGGCTTTAGCTATATATGCATCAGATAACCTCCGTGAGCCTCTTCAATCTAAGTTTTCCTTCAGTTAACTATGCTGAAGGCAGTACAGCAAAGGTTAAGGCTTGTCAGACTTATGGGGAAGCAGCATCATCTATAAGCATTGACACAGACATCGGTCATTTCTTCAAGCTGTTTTTCAAAGGATTCGGCAATGTGCTCTGGTTTCCTTACAGAGAAAATGAAAATTTAACTTTGCCCTGCAAGTTTAGTTATGAAATTGGTTGTTCAGGCTAAGAATCCACAGAGATTTTCAACTCCTTTATCAAACCTTGCACTCTGCCAGCCGAATTTCATCATGGGAGGTTAGTGCAGTCCACCTACGAATTTTACTATCCAAATATGGTGGCCAGACAATTAGGATGCGGCCAACTGCCTTCAAGATTCCTCTTCTCAACAATCATAAAGTCAAGGGAAGTAATAATAGAAAGAATGGAAGCCAAGAAGATTTTTGAATTAGGATGGGAATTGCCAACATATGAACCATCTCCATTTGGGCTAATAGATGTTGCTCATCCCTTCTTCGTCTCTTGGTGGCAAGAATGGCATGCTCATATCTTCAATATGTCAGTTCATTCTTTATGCAAAAACTTGCAACCTGACTTTGCTTCTGATAGCGAGGTAATTTCATTATGCTCACCATTTCTTGCATCCTGAATCCACTTCTTATTTTAAAATCTGGTTATGCACAGGATCTTGAGTTTACTCCCCCAGCCAAAGCAATCCAGTACTATTCGGCTGGTCCCAAGCCTGCTCTAGGGTTTGATGCTCCAAACTTAAAGGGATTCATGAAAGCTCCTGTAACTTTGGATTCAGCACCTTTAAAGGCACTCATGAAAACTCCTGCTACTTCAGCTGCTGCATCCTCAAGAGGAAAAAGGAAAACATCTGACAATTTTCTCTTACCCAAGAAACCAAGGACCAAGAAAGCCAGATTATCTCCTAAGGCATGAATCTTTATTTTCTTATCAGGTTAACAACCTCATTTAGCAGTAAACCTGACCACCTCTATATTTATTGCTTCCATTGCAGCCACAAATCGAAATTCCCACATTGGGCAATACCTCAGCGCCTGCAGAACCAACCCCTGAAGTTTCTACTGAAGATGAAGACACCCATGATAGCGAAACTTCAGAAACTCATGAAGCTGAAAGTTTAAAAGCTCACAAATCTGATGAAACCATAGGTAACATCATTCAACCAATTCCCCTTTTTCTCTTTCTTCCTAAATAACACCTATCTCTTGTGCTTATTACCATTTACTTTACTGAGAATAGATGAAATCTTAGATGAACTGGCAAGGGAAACTTCTCCTGATCAAGCCCCAGACCTGCCTCTTCTGAACCCTCAATCAAGTTCTCCAGCAAACCAGGGTATAATCCATCTTGATGATCAATCAGCCCAACAGGTAATACCTTGTCTCACACTGTATTTTAGCAAAATTACCCAATCGGCTAACACCTTCTTTCTTCTCTTTTCCTTAGAAGAACATCACTAAACCGACCACCAGCTACTCCTTCTCAATTGAGGACTACATCATTGAGAAAGGTGAAGAAATCACTTCCCATCAAACCTTATCGCTGGAAAATCAGGCTCGGCTAAAAGAGGTGATCATTCTGCTAAGCAAGGATACCATTAGTCTGGTTCAGGATGCAGACCAGATAAAAGACCTCCTTGAACTCATTGATCAAGATATCCCCTCTGCTCTCAAGGCTCCCCTAGAATCTGCAGCCCACCTTGATGACCATTTCGCTATGGTGAGAAGGGCAACCAAGAATATATCTTCGAGGACCGCTCTGCAGAAGGATAGATCTTTGAAAAAGCTGGAGATTAAAGATCTTCACTCTCATATCCAAACTATGAGAAATTCCTTGGCAACTTTGGAGCCCGAACTGAAATCCATGGAAGATGAAAAAAGCATACTAGAAGCTCAACTAGCCGAACTGAATGCCAAAATTCAGTCTCACAGGGCCCATATAACTAATTTGCCGAAGATCATAGAAACAGCTTCACTAAAGATAGCTTCGACCATCAAAGAAGATCAGCAGATCAAAACCAAGTTATCCAGCATCCAGAGTTCTGAAGATGAAGATCAAAAAGTACTAGATAATGTTAGCCGAATCAGGACTGAGGCCATAGAGGCAATCAATCATCTTCTGAACCAGTAGACATTGGATTTGTAATAAATTTAAGTGTGATATCTTCCTTCCCTTGATTAACCAGCTTTATGTTTACTTATTTTTATTTATTCGAAAGCAATCGGCCCTTTTCCCTTAAATTACTCGATTAGAATGTAACCGATTGTCTCCATTCTTCCGATAGCCGAACGAATCCAATCCAAATATTGCGAGGGTATAACCGAACAATGTTGGCTCCAACAAACCAGGGAGATATTCGAGCGACGTTCGACTTAACCCATGCCTGGCCCAGCCCAGTAACGGCCCAGCCAAAAGGGAAAAAACCTACTCCACCGTTCGGGATTCTCGCCCCACAACCCCGTGGAATTCGCCACGATCCCTCGCTTCGGCTTATAAATAGACCTTTCCATTGGCCTTCATCACTATCTTTGCCTCAGCATTCTCACATCCGTCTCTTCCACTTCCTTCGTTCGATTCATTCCAGAAGGAAACCCTAACCTCCATCAAAGCAAATGACGAACAGTGGCAACCGTGGCAAGCGTCCTGCCGACGGAGAGGCTGAAGGAAGCAGAGCATCGCGCTGCCGGCGTCGTGGGTATGATTCGGCTTTTTGCCCCCTTTGCAATTTCCTTATTCATCTCTTAATTTCGATTTTTCCTTCCTCATTCATCAGGATAAGGGTCATCAGCTCCAGCCAATACCATCTCCTTCCTCCAGTGACGGCAGCTCAACCGGGAACTCCATCATCCGGCTCCTCCGGGTCTTCCAGCTCTTCAAGCTCTTACCACTCCAATCCTTGGGGTTCGGCAGAACCAGCAGATGCACACCATCCATACTCTCACGAGGAGGCGCTCAAGTTTCGCCAGGAGAGGGACGACGCCCGGGAGGAGCTAGGCGACGTCTCCAAGAAGTTCGGCATCGATCAAGCCGAATGGGAGGACCAGCGGAAGCAATTCTGCGACGCCATCACCGGTTTGATATCTTCGTTTAGTTTTGTCATCCTGACTTCCTTTGCTTGCCGACCCATTTCTTCTTTTCTGCCCAGCTCTTTCCGCGGAGAATGACCGTTTGAAGACGGCGGCGAACAAGATTGCCGACAAGGTGAATGCTCAGGGGGAGACATCCGAGGCACGCCTTGATGCTGTGGACGGCCGCATTGATCAGGCCGTCATCCAAGGTGTGCACCTCGGCGCTTCTCTCGGGCTGGCGGCAATGACCTCCCAAACCAACGAGGACTACTCCTCCCAGCCAGTTGGCTTCGTTGGAGGATGCCCGGACGAAGTTGACGACATCGATGAGCGTCTGGAGGCCTACGACGATCATGCTGCTGCCCTTGCCGAAATCACAAACCCCCAATCCGTCCTCAACAAGTTATTTGAGGAATAGTTTGTATTAGGATGGACTTTTTATAAATAATCTCGTCCTTTGGAAGAATACTTATTTCTTTGAGTCTTTTCGGTAAAATTCCACTTGCGACTGTCAGAAAAATGCTGAAAACAACCCAGTTTCGAATAAACATTCTTGTGCTAGAGGCGATGCAAACTGCATCGGCTATTTTATGCTAAAGGCGATATGAACGATATCGGCTATTCTCAGTCTTGCATCTGATTTTTAGGCTAAAGACGATATGAACAATATCGGCTATTCTCAGTCTTGTATTCGATCTTTAGGCTAAAGGCGATTTTCTCTTTGTCGGTTTTTTCTGATCTACATTCATGAACCAACCTCAACACTGGGGTAATATTTCTTAAGAAATCTTCCATTGATAGCTCTGGTAAACTCCTCCCCAAATAAAGTCTTCAATATGTATGCATTGCCAGGTACACATTCTACTATTCGGAAAGGACCTTCCCAATTTGGAAACCATTTGCCGAATACTCTATCCTTTGTTCCAACTGGCAATATAGTTTTCCAAACCAAATCTCCTTCTACGAATTGCTTTAGCCTAACCCTTTTGTTATAATACTTGGCAATGCGTATTTTATTCTTCTCAATATTTTCCAATGCCTTGAGACGAATCAAATGTAGATCCTCCAATTCGTCCATCATTAGATTCTTATAATCCGCTTCCACCAATTCTTTCTGTAACACAATTCGCCTTGATCCTGACCGTAACTCCCATGGTAATATAGCATGATGCCCATAAACCAGTTCATAGGGAGACGTTTGAGTGGACCCATGACAAGCCATTCGGTAAGCCCACAATGCTTCATTAAGAACCAAGTGCCATCTCCTTGGTTTTTCATCAATCTTCTTCTGGATGATTTTAATCATAATCTTATTTGATGCTTCTGCCTGACCATTAGCTTGTGCATAATAAGGAGAAGAATTATACAACCTAATCCCCATATCTTTGGCAAAATCACAGAATTCTTCTTCAAAGGAATAGCTTCAACCCACTTGGTGAAATAATCCGTGGCCAAGAGTACAAATTTGTGTCCCTTACTAGAAGGAGGGTTGATCTGACCAATTAAATCTATGCCCCACCCTCTGAACGGCCAAGGCTTTATTATGGGATTCATAACAGATGCTGGAACTTTTTGAATATTGCCGAATTTTTGACAATTGTGACACCCTTTGTAATATTCAAAACAATCCTCCAACATAGTCAGCCAAAAATAACCAGTTCTCCTAATTATCCACTTCATCCGATAAGCTGACTGGTGTGCACCACACAATCCTTCGTGAACCTCATACATCACTTTTTTGGCCTCTTCTTGACTCAAACATTTTAGCAATACTCCATCGACGGACTTGTAATATAACTGATCATCAAGGAATACAAATTTGAGAGCTTTGTACCTGAGTTTTCGGGAAACCTTTTGAGATGGATCTTTCAGGTAATTGGTAATTTCGCATCTCCAATCACCATCATTTTGATCAGTATTTGAAACATTTTCTTCCATAGCAAAAACTTCCCGACTCTCTCGATATCCAGAAGCAGCTTGAGCTAACTTATTTGCTACTTCATTGCATTCCCTAGGGATACGATGCAAGGTTACTACTAGGAAATTCTTCAAAAGTTCTCTACACTCCTCATAATATTCTCTTAACACATTGTTCTTGCAATCATACTGACCATTCAGTTGGTTAATCACCAACTCAGAATCCCCAAAGATTTCAACAGCAACAGCCTTTATTTCTATAAGAAGCTGAAGTCCTCTAAGCAATGCTTCATACTCTGCTTGATTATTAGTAACATGAAACTCAATAGGAACTGCATACTCAAAAGCTTTTCCTTGTGGGGAAATCAAAAGAATACCAGCACCACCACCTTTGTTACAAGATGATCCATCGAAGAACAAGGCCCAAGGCACAATGCTTATCACCTCAACAGAGAGATCCCGATGTTGGGTAATAAAATCGGCAATAACTTGACCCTTTACCGCTTTTGCCGATTCATACCTTAAATTAAATTCTGACAATGCTAAAATCCATTTGCCAATTCTTCCATTCAAAATCGGCATTGATAGCATATGTTTGATTACATCAAAACTAGAAACCACCACGCATTCGGCATTCAACAAATAGTGCCGAAATTTGGTACATGAGTAATACACACACAAGCAAAGCTTTTCTGTAGCCGAATACCTTGTTTCTGGGTCTAGTAGTTTTCGGCTAAGATAAGCTACGACCCTTTCTTTCCCTTCAAATTCTTGCATAAGGGCCGATCCTATCGTTAGGTTATCAGCCGCCACATACAACTTAAAAGGCTTGTCAAGTTGTGGAGGTACCAGCACAGGTGGCGCCTTCATATATTGTTTGATCTCATCAAAAGCCTTTTGTTGTATGTCACCCCATACAAATTTTTGATCCTTCTTGAGCTTTAATAAAGGAGAAAAGGGCAAAATTCTCTCTGATAGATTGGATATGAATCTTCTTACAAAATTGATTTTGCCTAACAATGACTGTAATTCTGTGAGATTGGTTGGCGGCACAATTTTGTCTATTGCTTCCATGCTCTTTTTACCAACTTCAATTCCTCCTTTATGAACTAAAAATCCCAAAAACTCTCCAGCCGAAACTCCAAAGGTACATTTATTTGGATTCATCTTCAAGCCATGCTTTCTTGTGCACTCCAGAGTCTTTCTTAAATCGGCTAAATGTCCTTTATGATTCCTAGACTTGACTACTACATCATCGATGTAGATCTCTACAATCTTGCCGATCAGTTCGTGAAAAATATAATTCATAGCTCTTTGATAAGTTGCACCGACATTCTTTAACCCAAATGTCATGACTATCCATTCAAACAAGCCAATATGACCAGGACATCTGAAAGCTGTTTTAGAAATATCTTCCATTGCCATAAAAATTTGATTATAGCCAGCATTTCCATCCATAAAACTAATGACTTCATAACCTGCTGCTACATCTACTAGTAAATCAGCAACTGGCATTGGGTAACCATCCATAGGAGTTGCCTTATTAAGATTTCTGAAATCTATACAAACTCTCATTTTCCCATTTTTCTTGTATACCGGTACTATATTTGAAATCCACTCTGCATACTTGCATGGCCGAATAAAGTTTGCTTCTATTAACCTTTCAATCTCCTTCTTTACATCAGCCAATACCTCCTCTTTGTATATCTTCCGTGGAGGTTGTTTGTAAGGACGAAATCCAGGTTTAATGGGTAATCGATGCTCAACAATGGAACGATCCAATCCAGGCATTTCCGTGTAATCCCAAGCAAAACAATCTTTAAACTCTTTCAACAGATCTATCAACTTTGATTTATATTCTGGGTCTAACTTTGCACTAATATACATCGGCCTTGGCTTAGAACCATCGCTAACATTAATTTCTTCCAACTTATCAGCCGACATAAAACCACGTCCTAACTTTCCTTTGTTGCCATCGACGGGATTTCCCATTAAAAATTACTATGAGAGCCGACTGCTTGGATCGGCTGTTGACCCTCGCTGAAAACATTTACAGGACCTTCTTCCCACAGTTTTCCAGAGAAACAATCGACGCCTTCATATTCCCAGTAGGTAGACTCCGTGGCAGCAACACTTACCGAATCGTCAGCATGCACAACTTCAACATCATCTCCAATCCATTGAATGAGAATTTGATGCATGGTCGAAGGAATGCAGCAATTAGCATGGATCCAATCTCTGCCCAAGAGTAGACTATATGCCCCCTTGCCATCAATGACAAAAAAGGTAGTAATTAGAGTTTTAGACCCAATAGTCAGCTCGACATGGATAGCACCTCGGGTATCAGAAGGATTGCCAGCAAAGTCCCTAAGCACCATGTCAGTTTTCAACAATTCTTCACTAGTCATCCCAAGCTTCCTGAAGGTAGTATAAGGCATGATATTGATAGCAGCCCCTCCATCAACAAACATCTTGGTCAAAGGCTTGCCATTGACATATCCTTTTAAATAGAGTGGTCTTAAGTGACGATTCTTGATCGGTTTGTCAAAAACAGCCTGTTGCGTTAATACAAGCTGAGCCATCAAATCCTGACATTCACTTTCATCAAAATCAGAGTACACCTCTTCCTGGACATCTTGGCTTTCAGGAGCTATAAACTCTGATGGGAGGAAGAAAGCCATGCAAGCATCAGCCGAAGGATCACATCCATCAGGCTTCTTTTTAGGACGCCATATTTGCTTTGTTTCAGTAATTTCCTGTTCCAACTCCCTATTCCTCAACCGCTGTACTCTTCTTTTCTGACTTTTCCTTAGGCCTGGAGGACACCACTGTCCTTTTTGCCATACGTATCCATAGGAATCAATTTCTTCATCCTTCACTCTATCATGAATCCAACCTTGACCTGCAAATCTTTTCCTTTGCCGATTCTCAAAATCATCTATTTTTAAGCGCCGATCATCTTCAAGAACCTTCTTTCCAAGTCTTTCGTAGACGGGACGGCGGTTGACTCAAGATTGCCTATACTCGGAGTACTGAGCACTACACTCCGGACAGTTATTTCTTGCAGGCAACCTCAAGCCTTCATTCCAACAATGCTTAAAGAATGAACAACTCCAATGAGACTGCTCCTGTTCTGTCATGTATTCTTCTTTCTCCCTTCGGTATATCTCTTCCTCATACCTCCGGCATTCTTCCATAAACCATTGCTTCTTATGGTACTCTTTCTCTTGCTCTCTCTGCCACTTGTTTAGCAAAATACGTGATGTAACTCTGGGTTTAGAAGTTTGACCTTTCTCGGTTCGGCTATTCTGAAACCGAACTCGTTGCTGAAGCTCTCTACTGGTGACTTGTCGATCCGGGTCAACAGCACCACTCTCCTTTGCTCTATCAGAAGTCAACACCTTCACCTTGTCTTTACCTTTGAGATCATTGGCAGAGACCGTATTCACAGAGAAAGAAATCATATTTTGTGGAAAAGGCTGATCATCAATTTTCATCTTGCCATCAAACCTCAAATGTCCCTCTTGGATAGCTTTCTGGATTCGTATTCTGAACACTCGGCAATCATTGATAGAGTGAGAATTAGTGTTATGGAAGCCACAATACTTTTTGTCTTTCACTCCTTCAGGACGTAGCATAGGATGTCCTTCTGGTAGCTTGATGCGTCCTTCCTTTATTAACAACGCAAAAAGTCTGTCTGCCTTGGTAACATCAAAATCATAGGTTCCCTTTTGTTGTTTCAGCCAACGTTGACTAACTTGAGTGGGTTCCTTTGCCCAATTTAACTCAGCTGCAGCTATCTCATCTTCATCCATATACTCAGTCACCTCATCCAGAAAACCTTGATACACCTCATTAGTGGCATTGTTCTTCTGAAAGCGATTATCTCTCCTGAATCCTTGGGCTTGATTACTCATAGCTGCTAAACGCTGCGCAAGTTGGCCAAGATCATCAAACTCCATGCCGAACAACTTTTCCCTGATATTCGGCAACATCCCCGCTATAGCCATTCCAGGTAGCTGATCATCTGGTAAATTCAGAGAATAACACATATTCTTGGTCTCCCTAAATCTGCGAAGATATTCCAATGGTGTCTCATTTGTTCTCATCCTCAGACTCATGAGATCAACCAACTTTTTCTCATTAGTACCCGTGTAGAAATATGAATGAAACTTCTGCTCTAGCTCTGCCCACGTACCAATGGAATGAGCTGGTAAAGACGTGAACCACGTGAAAGCTGGTCCTATAAGAGACAAAGGGAAATATCGAATCCTCCAAGCTTCATCTGAAGCAGCTTCTCCAAGCTGCATTAAGTACCGACTGACGTGCTCTATGGTACTAGTATCATCTTGACCAGAAAACTTGGTCAAATCTGTTGGAGGCTTCACCCTTGGAGGTAACGCCACTCTGTTGTACCATTCTGGATAAGGAGACTTGTATGAATAAGATTGATTCTTTGGCTTCAAGCCGAACTGATTTTGCATCATATCAGCCATTCTGTGCATCAAAACATCAATGCCTGGATCCTGATTTCCTTGTACTTGCACTCCAGAAGGCAATCCTGAAACACTTCTATACCCTGGATTTGGTACAGCATTGATAGCACTGTAATCAGTAAATTCTTGATATCCATCTCCATACATACTCTTCTGCAATCTGTTTGATGCTGGAGAAACTCTATAAGCTGAAGGTGGCACTTCTCCTGTGGTACCAAATGTCACCTGGCCATAGGTGGGATGTGATTGCTTTTCAGTGTGAGTCAATCCACCTATATTTGAAGGCGACGCTACTTCTTTTCCAACAGGCTTCTCTTGATGCTTTGGAACATTGAAAAGCGTCGGCCCACTGAGTGGTCCAACATTTTCTTCGAAGTATTTATCAACCATTGGGCCAAAAGTACTGATCATGATTGCCCGAAAGGTATTCAGAAAAGCTGTGTGATGGTTTGTCATAGTTTCACCCATAGCTTTATAAACCAGGGCTGCCATCTTCTGAGCATCCTCTTCTTCAGTGTAATCAGTTTGATGCGGAAGAAGAACCCTTGGCATTGACTGCTTTTGAAATACTTTATTGCTCTTGTTTTTGGAAAAAGACATCAAGCATTTCCGTTGGTATTGCTCGCATGCTTGTAGCACTAAATCCTTGTAATTATCTGGCAATTCTGCCATGCTCACATCCATAACATGATCATTGTTGATTTCAGACGCCATCTTAAACTAACAGATTGGTCCCACCGGGCGTGCCAAAAAGTGTGTTGACACAAAATGTGACGCACTGTGTCTCACACACAGCAAGCCGAAAAGCGTAGCTTCAATCGGGTTCCCGGGTGCTTTGTTATCTGGAAGCGTGCCAGTCAGTTTGACCTGAAAACTAACAAGGGATAGAACAATTAAATGTCAAACCGGAACATGTCGGGTAATACCAGACAGTTCCTCATATACGGCCCTGAAGCCACTTACAACGACATACAGCTATAAAGAGCTGTCTGCCAACAAGTTTATAAACTATTCGGCTAATCGTAAGATGAATGCACGTAAAGGTCTAATTGCCGAATACATGTACATGAGAAGACATGTTTGAACAAGTGAAACTAATTATGAATTAATGCATAACCAAGCTCAGCAATCCGACCGAGTTGGGATCCATGAGGAAGGAACGTGCAAATAAGCACGATTAAACCAATCTAGAACCTGCATCTGCCGCATGACACCTAGTTCCGTCAAGGCTTAAACGTAATTATCATGCATGAACCCACAACATGTGACAATCTAGATTGAAATAATTCAGCCATTACGAGTGTATTGTCTATTCGCGAAGGTAATACGAAAATAATAATCATTGAAGCACGAGTAAAACCATAAGAGAGGGCCGAACAATATCGATCTAGATTGGGCAGAAGTGTGTTACAAATATATAAAATATTTAAAACATGCAACACTGGATAACTTAATGAATCTATTTAGATTTTGCCATATCTAATAGAGCCGATAACTATCTTGCTTTCACTAAGCATATCGAGCAAACGCCTGCCGCACGGTATCTACTCATAAACGAAGCATAAGCAAAGACTTCTTGATTGTTAAGCAAAGATCCGCCGCACGATCATTGAAAACAGACAAGACTACTTGCATCACGTCTAAATCCACCGCATGATACTAAACATGATAACAAGGTTGTCGGAACTTACGGAGGTTGACAGATCGATGACTCCTCTCGAAGAACTCGACGACACGACAAAAGGACTCGAAATTTGGCACGGGGCCGGTTGTATTGATTTGGTTGTGAACCTCTATTACAATGGTCGAGGGTCAATATTTATACCCTGGACAAAACACGAGTCCTAGAGGACTACGATTCACAAAGGAACTTCTAAACAAACTTGGAAACTTACGATTCCTTACCCTAAACTTATAAATTCCTTTATTATTACAACTCTCATCTTTCCGATCGGTCTTGCCTGCCATCTTCTATTTTCCCGAATGGAGTTACCGCCTTCTAGAGTAACCGACCGCACAAGCATTTAGCCGACCGCTTGTTTTGTTTGCCGAACACCCTTCTTTCCGCATGTGGGTCTACCTGTCATCTTCCAGAATCAACCAAAATCCAGTGTTAACAGAAGGTGGCCGCAATTGTTATTGACTCTTCATCATCTTCACCGCCACCACCGCCATCATCCGCTACACAACTCTGCCTTATGGCCAAGGGTGACCGCAAGGTATCTAATAATGATGATAGTAGTGATGATGAGCATGCTAGTGATGATGATAGCGATAGTGATGATGATGAATATGAATCACCTTCTTATAATGATCTTGCTAGATTGCTAAAACAATACACTAAGATCATTGTAAAAACTAGAGCTAAAAATGAAAAGCTAGAAGCTAAAAATGATTCTCTTTTAGCCAAATGTGATATAGCGGAAAAGGCTAGTGTTGAGCTTAAAGAAGCAAATGATGCTATATCATCCAAACTCAAGGAGCTCAAATCTTCTAAGAAAGAGCTTAAAGAAAAACATGATAAACTTGAGAGGACACATAATAAGCTCATCACTAGCCATAACAAGCTAAGAGAAGAATATACTACTCTTAAGGTTAATCATGATAATCTTGTTATTGCTCAAGAATTCTTATCCAATGAGCCACATGATGCTACTAACGATGTTGTTAAGATTGATATAGCTACATCATGTGATGACTTGATTATTGAGAGCATTGAGCAAAGTTCTAGTAGCAAGGGCAAGCAAGAGGTTGAAGCCAATGATTATGATGAGTTTGTCAAGCTCAAGAATGACAATGAAAAGCTCAAGAAAGATCTTGAAGAACTCAAAACCACCAAGTCTATTGTGCTAGAAACTATTGTTCATGATGATGGTTTGATCCTTGAGAATGAGAAGCTCAAAGATGAGAACAAGAAGCTCAAGGAAGGGAAAAACAATGATGCTCTCAAGGAAGAAAACAAGAAGCTCAAGTTGGAGAAATAGCATCTTAAGATTGGATTAAGCAAGTTCACTAGAGGCAAGCATCTTCAAAGTGAACTACTAATGAACACCGTCATGAAGATGAATAGAAGTGGCATTGGGTACTTGGCAAACTAAGAAAAGAAGGCTCAAGGTCAACAACAACATAAGTCCAAGCCAAAGCCAAAGAGATGTTTTGAGTGTAGACAAGAAGGCCACTTTGCTCATGAGTGCCAAGCTCCACCACCACAACCCTTGCCCAAGCATGCTAGACCTATTGCCTTCAATGCTCACTACATGCTTAGAAAGGATTCTAGTGGAAAGATGAAAGTTATGTTCTTAGGACCTTCAAACAAAAATAGGCCTAAGAAAAATTGGGTTGCAAAGTCACTTGTTGAGAAAGTGAAGGGCCCTCAACAAGTTTGGATTCCTAAAGCTTGATCTCTTGTGTGGAGGTGAACTATAAGACTGGTGGAAGTCATTGGGTTATTGATAATGGTTGCACACAACATATGACCGGTGATCCTCGTATGTTCACCTCACTAGATGAAGAAGTAGATGGACAAGAAAGAATCACATTTGGAGATAACTCAAAGGGCAAGGTCAAAGGATTGGGCAAAGTGGCTATCAAATGATCATTCCATCTCCAATGTACTATATGTTGCTTTATTGAGTTTCAACTTGCTATCCGTTGGACAATTATGTGATCTTGGCTTCCAATGCTTGTTTACCGAGAAGGAGGTTGTTGTATCCAAGAAGGATGATGATCATGTGATATTCAAAGGATTTAGATACAACAACCTATATCTAGTGGACTTCACCTCCAAAGATGCAAACTTGAAGACATGCCTATTCACCAAAACAACACTTGGGTGGCTATGGCATAGAAGACTTGCTCATGTTGGGATGAGCTCACTCAAGAAGCTAATGAAGAATGATTTGGTGAGAGGGTTGAAGGATGTGAAGTTTAAGAAGGATAAGCTTTGTAGCGCATGTCAAGTCGGCAAGCAAATTGCAAATACCCATCCAACAAAAGCTTTCATGTCAACCGCAAGAGTGCTAGAACTCCTTCATATGGATTTATTTGAACCAACAACATACAAGAATTTGGGAGGAAATCTTTATTGTCTTGTGATTGTTGATGACTATTCAAGGTATACATGGGTATTCTTCTTTCATGACAAATCTAAAGTTGCATCTTGTTTCAAGAAGTTTGCCAAAAGAGCACAAAATAAATTTAAAGTGAAGCTTAAGAAGATAAAAAGTGACAATGGGAAGGAATTTGACAACACAAACATAGAAGCCTATTGTGATGAAGTTGGGATCAAGCATGAGGTCTCCGCAACATATACTCCTCAACAAAATGGTGTAGTTGAGAGGAAGAACCGGACATTGATCACTCTTGTAAGAACAATGCTTGATTCGTACAACACCCCCAAAGCTCTATGGGCGGAAGCTATCAATACCGCATGCTATGCATCAAACCGTCTATTCCTTCAAAAGTTCCTTGGCAAGACACCTTATGAGTTGCTCAATTGGAAGAAGCCGGACGTCTCCTTCTTTAGAGTGTTTGGTTGCAAATGCTACATCTACAAGAAGCGGCAACACATAGGAAAGTTTCAAAGACGTTGTGATATTAGTTTTCTTGTTGGTTACTCATCAAAGTCCAAAGCATATAGAGTATTTAATCATGCCACCGGCTTGGTTGAAGAAACATATAATGTGGAATTTGATGAATCTAACAGCTCCCAAGGAGCACATGAGAATCTTGATGATGTAGGTGATGAACCATTGAGGGAGGCTATGTAGAACATTTCGGTTGGAGACATCAAGCCTAAAGATGATCAAGATGATGTACAAATGATTGATCCACCTTCTTCATCAAGTGTGCCACTAGATGGTGATAAAGATGGGAGAGTAGAAAATGAAGACACTCATGTCTCCCATGATCAAATGGTGGTACAAGCACAAGATGTTGATGCTCCACAACCTCCTCCTCAATTGGTCAATAGAAGAAATACACCTCTACTACAAGATCATCCACAAGATCTCATCATAGGGAGTCCATCAAAGGGTGTAATGACTCGCTCACAAAAATTTGCTTCATTTATTGCTCATCACTCTTTTGTCTCTTGCTTTGAGCCTACTAAGGTAGAAGAAGCTCTTCAAAATCCGGATTGGATAAATGCAATGCATGAAGAGTTGAACAACTTCACCCGTAATGAAGTTTGGACTATTGAAGAGCAGCCAAAAGGTGCAAGAGTCATTGGAACAAAGTGGGTGTTCCGAAACAAGCAAGATGATCAAGGCGTTGTTGTGAGGAACAAGGCAAGACTAGTGGCAAAGGGGTTCTCTCAAGTTGAAGGTTTAGATTTTAGAGAGACCTTTGCACCGGTTGCAAGATTAGAAGCCATCCGTATCCTTCTTACATATCCATCACATCATGAAATAAAACTTTATCAAATGGATGTGAAAAGGGCATTTTTAAATGGCTTTATTAATGAACTAGTCTATGTTGATCAACCTCCCGGGTTTGAAGACCCTAGATATTCTAATCATGTTTATAGGTTGTCCAAGGCTTTATATGGGCTTAAGCAAGCCCCAAGAGCTTGATACGAGCGCCTTCGGGACTTTCTTATTGAGAAGGGCTTCACCATTGGGAAGGTCGACACCACACTATTCATCAAGAAGCTTGATGGGCATATCTTTATTTGTCAAGTGTATGTTGATGATATCATCTTTGGATCATCAAATGAAGATTCTTGCAAAGAGTTTGGTGAATTGATGTCGAAGGAGCTCAAGATGTCAATGATTGGAGAGCTTACATTCTTTCTTGGTTTTCAAGTCAAGCAAATAAAAGAAGGGATTTTCATCTCTCAAGAGAAATATACAAATGATCTTCTCAAGAGATTCAAGATGGATGAATGTAAGCCAATCAAGACACCAATGCCAACTAATGGACATCTCGACCTAGATGAGGGAGGTAACACGGTTGATCAAACTCTCTACTGCTCTATGATTGGTAGCTTGTTATATTTGACCACATCTAGGCCCAACATCATGTTTAGTGTATGTATGTGTGCTAGATTTCAAGCTAATCCTAAGAAAACTCATTTGATTGCCGTTAAAAGAATCCTTAGGTATCTTAAGCACACGCCAAGCATTGGTCTTTGGTATGCCAAAGGAGCTATATTTGAGTTAGTTGGCTATTCCAATTCGGATTATGCCGGTTGCAAAGTTGATAGAAAGAGCACATCCGGAGGGTGCCATTTGCTTGGTAGATCACTTGTGTCTTGGTCCTCCAAGAAACAAAATAGTATAGCTTTGTCCACCGCTGAAGCAGAATACATTGCCGTAGGTGCTTGTTGTGCATAAATACTTTACATGAAACAAACTTTGCTAGACTATGGTGTAGTTCTAGAAAAAGTACCTCTTTTGTGCGACAATGAAAGTGCGGTAAAACTTGCAAATAATCCAGTTCAACACTCTCGCACCAAGTACATAGATATCCATCATCACTTTCTTAGAGATCATGTTGCAAAGAATGATATATCATTAGAAGGTGTAAGGACCGAGGATCAATTGGTGGATATCTTCACTAAACCGCTAGATGAGGCAACATTTTGTAGATTGCGGAATGAGCTCAATGTTCTTGATTTTAGTAACTTCACTAAAAAACGAGCTTGTGTTGTCCCTTGCATTGCATTGTAATATACAACATGTTTAATGTTTTGTAATGCATATAGGGCTTGTCTAACATGGTTAAGATAACCACCAAAAAACGTGTGAAGAAGCTTAACCTTGGATCAAACTTGACAAGCAACTAGATTTATTTTCGAGTATTGCATTGCATATGCATGATTGTTCTTTATCATTTGTCTTCAAATTGCCCTCTTATTGCCTATTTTCTTAAAAAGAATTATAACCTAAGGCAAAATATTTTTGAAAAAACATGAGGGTTTAAGAGAGGTCACTCGCATCAGTCCCAATTAGTGTTTATTTGGATCTTATTTGAGTTGGGACTTGATTGGGAATAGGCAGCACGAAGGACTTTGAAGATTTGCTGGAAAAGGAGTGACCGGATGCTGCACCAGACTTTGGAGTCCAGCGTCCGGTCAGTTCACAGGAGGTGAACTCACTGCGAAGGAGTGACCGGACTCTGTGTTTCAGCGTCCGGTCAGTTGGAGGTTCAACGTCCGATCGAGCATGAAGGCGTTCAAGGCAAGGTGACCGGACTCTGGCTGTGTCCGTTCGGTGTCCACCGGACGTATTTGGTCGTGATTCCAAGAGATTTAGACCTCTCTGGAATCGATCAGACACTAGGTGGCAGCGTCCGGTCGCTGCCACCGGAGTGTCCGATCAATAGGTTTCGTGCGACATACGAACTCCTTTCTTCTTTCCTTATCCAACTCCATCAGGGACCCTTATAACCGCGAGCCACCACGCGTCTTTGACCTAGTCCGCCTGCATCGCCACCTCTACAACCTCACTGAGCCACTGCACCAGCCGAGCCCACGCCGCCGTGCTGCCTGCCCCACCTCCGCGCTCCACCGCACGCCGCTGCTCCACACGCCGCCCGCTGCTCCCATGCCCATGTGCCGCACTCCAGCGCTCACGCTGCCACGCTGCCCTACAGCGCCGCTGCACTACCCCACCATGAGCCCGTGCCTCGCCTATGCCACTGTGCCAGCCTTCCTGTGCACTCCACTGCCCTAGCACCACCCACTGCTGTCGCCAGTACTCTAGTGCCGCCGACGTCTTGTGCCCTAGCTTCGCATTTCGGTGGTTCCCCGCACGTCGTTTCTCTTCTACTCGGATCGACAGTTCGTAAGGTAGCAAGCCCACATTTTAATTTTGTACTCAATTGCTTGCTCTATTAGGGTTTCACATCTCTAGATTTAGTGTTATTATTTATAAACTCGATCTATTCCATCGTGCAGCGAGTCAGTGCCATTGAGATCTCAGTGGCAGTTGTCAGACAACTCGGGGCCAAGCTCGCGAGTACGGATCGAGGCCAAGCCTCGGAAGTGATAGTTGGCAGTTATTTCTTATCAGCGGCAGTTGTCACTTTCAGATCCAACCAATGGTTCACATCAAGAATGTTGGAGGCGGTCTGGGTGATGAGGATCCGAGGCGTCTGCCTCACTTGCCTGCAGATCCAAAAGGCAAGGCAACGAAGAAGACTGCAACAAAAAAGCGCAAGTACCCAGATGCAGAGACAGCTAGAGCAGCCGCAGTTGTAGAGGCTGCAGAGCATGCCAAGAGAGGAGGTGCTCGTAGTGGAGTTTGGATCACAGATCAGCTTTCACCAGAAGCGAGGGCTACACTTGAGTGGGTTGAGCGCCTTCATGGTGGTCTAGTTGGGACTCTCATGATTGGAGGTCGTCATGTTGCCATCGATGAGGATCAGCCTCAGGGGGAGTCACAGCAGTAGGCACCATCAGTAGAGCAGGCTCAGGAGGGACAGTAGGCCGAGGAGACAGAGCAGTCACCTCATCCACAGCTTCATCGCTCTAGTCGTACCCATGCTCCAATCATGCCGAGGGCGGATACACAGCGGAGGGGTTCTCGTCCACTGCCCAGACCACAGGGTCCACCTCCTGTGACACACTTGGACTTGAGGGCCGCCACGGCCAAGCAGGTGCAGCAGCTTAGGTTTATAGAGTTTGAGCAGTGGTTCCCACTGAGGAGGGATGACAGAGCATCAGAGGACTTCTACACACCACTCCAGGAGTATTTCTACAATGCATATCTTAACAGTGGAGCTGTATTCAGACCTCAGAGGGTGTGCAACATTGAGTCTATAGTTGCCGCAGCTGGAGAGCACATTCGCCCCTACCTTACATATCTGTCAGGGCTGACAGACTTGATTGGATGGACAGGATTATATGTTCCATCTTGGGTCTGTCAGTTCTATGCTACACTATGGATTGACCCACAGCACAGATATATTCACTTTGCATTTAGAGGCAGGGATTATAGGCTAACGAGCACCAGGGTCAGGGAGATACTTAGGCTTCAGGAGCAACCTATCAAGTTACATGATGTTTGCTATGGACAGACAACACCTCCCAGACGCCCTCATGGCGGTATGGTGCCTCCCATAGATTTGGTTCGCCACTGCTTTAAGGAGCCTTTTGGCGAGGGGTCGAGCAGGACTTCCAGTGATCTCACTCCTACAGCTAGAGTGCTGGATGCCATTATGAGGAGGACGCTAATTCCGAGAATGGGGTATCGCGAGGGCTTGACTCGCTTACAGCTATGGCTTCTCAACTCTCTGATGTAGCAGACCGTATTTGACATTTAGGATCTCTTTTTTTTGAGATGGAGGATACTATTGTTGAGGGGTTTAGAGGTCATCGACAGTTGCCCTATGTCCATTGGATCACATTTCTTATTCACAGGACAGTTATAGTGAGGCTGCCGAAGATGCTAGCTGAGTACAGTGGTGCTACAATGGAGTTTCCTACATACAACCCGACTCAGATGATCCGCCATAGTACATCATAGGCACCTAGTCAGCCGCGCTGTCGTCTAGATGTACCAGAGACTGCAACCTAGTAGGATGCTATTATCAGGGGTATTGCAGCTACTGAGGAGGAGGAGCTTGCTCAGTAGGAGGGGATGGTCGAGAGCGACCCCAGTGACAGCTCATACGAGGACTACCAGGACATTCCTTAGATGCCTGCATGTCGACATGATCATGAGGCCAGCAGCTCCAGTTCAGCTCCACCTACACCATAGACAGATCCCACTCTACTTGCTATACTTGAGCGGATGAGGTAGGATTAGGCACGCTAGGCTTAGGAGACCGCTGCCACTTTTGCACAGTTCAGACTCGGTAGGACGAGTTCCAGCGCTAGCAGCAGGCCATCCAGCAGCAGCAGCAGACCATACAGCAGCAGCAGCAGGCCATGCATCAGCAGCAGCTTCTCATGCAGCAGCAACTTCTTGGATTCATGTAGTATGTAGTGACAGCAATTGGGGCTCTACCGCCATAGCCTTCGCCCTAGCTTGGTCAGCCTGTGTAGGGTCAAGATGGCGGACTAGAGGAGGGTGAATAGTCTTTTCTAAAATTAATCACGTCGGCTAACCGAAACAAGTGCGGAATTAAAATGATCGGTCTAGCCAAGACTACATCCCTCTATCTATGTTCTCTAGCACCTTCCAAAGATACTAATCAAGCAACAAAGGTGCCGGGCTAGCTAGAGCTCACCTAACCAATTCTAGGAGCAAGGTCACACAAACCTATGCCACTAGTACTTTAAGCAACAATGGAGCTCCTACACATGCTAGTAAGCAAAAGCACAAAGCCACCTAATGCTCACTAGCAATGCTCAATAACAAGGCAACCAATGCCAAATTAGAGAGCGCAAATACTTAGCTACACAAACTAAGCAAAGTGACTAACAAGGTTACACAAACCAAATTAGCCACGCAAGGGAGCTACTTCTATGCCACACAAGCAAGAAGGTAACTAGTAAGCTACACAAGCTAACTAATTACAAGAGCAACTACACAAGCATAATGTATATGAAAGTAATTACAAGCTTGTGTAACAAGGATGTAAACCAACGGGAAGAACAAGGTTGACACGATGATTTTTCTCTCGAGGTTCACGTGTTTGCCAACACGCTAGTCCCCGTTGTGTCGACCGTTCACTTGGTGGTTCGGTGGCTAATTGGCATCACCTGCCAAGCCTGCACGTCGGGCACCGCAAGAACCTACCCTGAAAGTGAGAGTAGCTCAATGACACGCTCAACTAGAGTTGCTCTTCGTGGCTCCCGTGGGGCGAGCACAATGCCCCTCACAAAGTTCTTCTCCGGAGCACCGCACAAGCTTCTTGCGGGCTTCAACGAAGACCATCACTAAGCTGTCTAGGAGGTGGCAACCTCCAAGAGTAACAAGCACCACCAGCTTGCAACTCGATCACCTAGTGCCACTCGATGCAACCTTATGATGCAATCACACTAGAATCGCTCTCTCACACAATCGAATGATCACTATCAAGTATATGTGAGATGGAGGGCTCCCAAGCACTACTACACAAGCCACCAAGGCTCTAGTGTGCTCAGCTGCCGGCCCAAGGCTGACCATGGCTTCTATTTATAACCCCACGAACAAATAGAGCCGCTACCCCTTCACTGGGCAAAAGTCGGGACGACCAGACGCTCTGGTCCTACTGACCGGACGCACCGATCATGAATACCGGACATGTCCGGTCACCATACCGGACATGTCCGGTAGCTACCTGACCACCCCGTGTCCCACCGTTGCCTCCAACGGCTCTTTGATATGTCCGACCGGATGCACTATTTGAAATGACCGGACACAGAGCCGCTGCGTCCGGTCGAGTCCAGTATGCCTCTAGGGCTGATCGAACGCATCAGTTAGAAACTGACCGGACGCTGAGCCTCAGCATCTGGTCGAGTACAGTAAGCACCCACGGACGACCGGACGCGTCCGGTCACTCTGGACTAGACACGGCCAGCGTCCGATCAACTATCTCACCGAACACCAATTTTGCTGATTCACACCGGACACATCCGGTGTGTCGACCGGACGCGTCTGGTCGCTGAGTTCATCGTTAATACCGGACGCGTCCGGTCACTCTATGACCAGCGCAACTAACCCCTTTTCCCCTCTAACTTCTTCACCATTGCTCAAATGTGCCAACCACCAAGTGTATCACCTTGTGCACATGTGTTAGAATATTTTCACAAACATTTTCAAGGGATTAGCCACTTAACTTGCCACGCCACTCAATCCTAGCGACGATGCAAAGTTAGATCACTCCAGTGGCACTAGATGACCGATATGCAAATAAGTTTGCCCCTCTTGATAGTATGGCCATCTATCCTAAACCCGGTCATAAACTTCTCTATACACCTATGACCGGTGAAATGAAATGCCCTAGGTTGTACCTTTGCCTTGCGCATTCCATTCCATCTCCTCCAATGTCGATGCAACACATGCACCAACACGATCAACAATGATATGATCCACTTCATATCATCATGTGATCATATTGGTTCATCGATCTTGACTTCACTTGCTTTTCACCGTTGCCTTCATCCATCGGCGCCTAGTCTTGCTCAAGCTTCACTGCCATGTGGTCCATCGCTCCAAAGCCTCCGACTTGCCCTTCACGCTTGCAACCGGTCCTTTAAGCCAAGTCTTGTCTTGATCTTCTCCACCTTGATCACATAACTCAATGTCATGTCTCATGTGCAATGTGCTCCTTCATCATCACATGTGTGAGCTTTGCAACATCTCCAAGCCATTTTCACCTTCATGGCATATGTTGCTCACACATATGTACCTATGGACTAATCACCTGTGTATCTCACATAAACACAATTAGTCCACCTAGGTTGTCACTCAATTACCAAAACCGCACAAGGACCTTTCAATCTCCCCCTTTTTGGTAATTGATGACAACTCTACAAAGATATGGAAATTAAGCTCTTTTCGATTCATGTTGCTTGCCCAAGCAATTTTACCATGTGAAAATGATTTTGGACAAGTACCACAAACTCGAGATGGTAGTATTAGCTCCCCCTACATATGTGCTAGAGTGTTTGATTTGAAGGTCGCACATATGCATAGATTAAAATTGTGGGAGAGTAATTACTACAAAATGATGCTAAGGTGTATAGAATAAACCTTTGAAGCGTGTACCAATCGGAGTTGCACCTTTAAGTTCATCCTTAGCACCATGGTTAGCTAGATATCACTTGGACATAAAAGCACTAGATACCTCGTGAGATCAACATTAAAAGCAAGGTACTAGCATTACTTTGAAAAGCATACCAAGTGTCTAGCTATCATCCTATGTATGCTAGTTATCAAATCATCATTCAAGTTCTACAACTAGCATACACCACACAAGCATGCATATTGAATTTTAAAGCTTATGCAATGCAAGCAAGCACATGAATATGCACATATCAAATGCAATCAATCAAAGTTCATGAGCTTGCTCCCCCTACTTGTGTGCTTCTCTTGTCCAAGAATTTTGATCCATCTCTTTTCTTTAATGTTGCTCCCTCTTTGTCCATGTCCATGTCCAACCTCTACTTCTTTGAGCTTTTATATCTTATCTCTCCCCCTTGTACAATCTCAATCTCAAAGCTTTCATATCTTTGTACAATCTCTCCCCCTTTGTCATCAATTTCCATAAAAGGTGAGCTTCTCATTGATGCAAAGGTATACGTTTGGGGTAGATGGTTGAGGCTTGAATCTTGCATTTTTTATGGACATCACTTGATTGTTGGAATGACACCACTTGTAGATACCACTTGTAACTTGTGTAAGGCTTCTTGAGATACCACACATAGGATCTTTGATCTTGATACCAATTTGTGTGACACCTCCCCCTATGTGATAGCATGGGTCATCCATTTGATACACTTGAGCTCTTGTAGGTGAGGGATGCATTCTTCATTTGATGATCACTTGAAATTGAGGATCACTTGTGGAACCATTTTCTTGCATGATTGATGCCATGTGTAGATATGATATCACTTAAAAGAATCTTCTAGTATGGAACCACTTGTTGGATTTATCAATAAAACCATTTCTTGAACATTTGCTATCTTCATCAGTACCACTTATAGGATATCACTTGTGAGTTGATCTAGACATCATTTGTAGATTCTTGATAAAATACTTGAGTCTAGATACCATTTAAAACAAACAAACTAGATATCCATTTGCATTGTTGTCTTGTGCTTATACTCTTATCACTATCATGAGCTTCTATGATTGACTTGAACTAAATTGATTTGCCTAAGCTTCCAAGTCCAGTTTGAACCAATGACAAGCTTCTTCACACCTATTGCAAGGATTATCTTGCCAATGTTGTACTTGTCACTTGTTAGCAATCTAAATTGAGTCAAGTACTTGGGTTCACTAGCTCATGAACAAATTCATGTACTAACCACTAGATCAAGTAATCATTCAAACAATAGTGGTAGGCTATGAATTTAAGCATTTCATTTGTTATGCATGATCCTATGAAGCATGTACTATATGCACTAACCGCATACTAGTAGGGATGAAATTATCATGCACATTACAATGATACCTTTGCTATGTTGGAGTAGAGGATAGTCACATAGATTCCAATTCATTACTCCAATAGCAATGTAAAGTTTAATTATAAGCTTGGTGAAGACCAATAGATACCATGTTGAATTCTATTCTTCACCCATATGAAATGAATACCACTTATGATCAAGCGCATTTTCTTGTTGTGGTTGGCTTGCTTTATCTTTTGATCTTTGTTTGCATGAGAGCATCAATTTGAGAATACTACTTGAAATATCATGACTAGATCTCTTTTGGGTGTTGCTTGCTTTTCTTGATCAACCCTTTTGATTGCTTCAACTAAGCATCTCAAATGTTCCTCGGATCACCACTTCCATGTTAGCCTTCCAAGTACCACACTTGGTTCACCTACATATAGGCGGCAAGCCCCTATACTAGGGAGAAGTGACCTCTCTCCAAGAACCATTCTTGACACTAACTTGAAATAACTTGATTGATTGATACAAGTGATGGACTTAACTTGATGAGTAACCTTGAATCCTTCTCTAAGTCCTTCTCTTTCTACTTGTTTAAGTCATTTTCTTTCTACCAAGTGATCTCCAATCATATCTAGAACTTAAACTATATCTTCAACTTGAGTTAGATCTTGATCTTCATCTTGAGTATCAAACATGTGCAAAGTACACTCCACAATCAAATGGCCTTATAATCTTTTCTTGTCATGCTTATAGATCATCTCAGAACCAAACTTAGGTACCTCAAACACTTGTAAACATGTTTCCAACTTAAGGTCCTTTCAATCAAAGTGACTCTAGATCAATCCAACATTTGTCACTTTTCTAACAGATTTTGTACCCTTCAAAGAAATAAGCATATTTCCCAAGGTACAAATCCAAATACCACAAAATTTGGTGGAGGTGGGATTCACTAAGTTATCTAGCAGCTGTAAAAATTTGATCTTTATTTGACTTCTAGATTGCTACCAGATTTCAATTCTTCCACCACTGCTACATGCTGAAAACTGCTGCACTATAGCTGACAAGAACCACTCCAAAACCGAAGCATTTCTTATCCAATTTTCATAAAATTTCTATAGCATCTCATACCATAAGTTTAGAGCATGTACACCAATTTTCATGCCAATCCAATAAGTTTTGATTTCTCAAACATGGCTAAGATCACAGCTCACTCAAATTTTCAATATAGGACATATTTCAATCACTTGAGCTATACTTCATCAAATATGAATCAAACTTGAAATTAACTCATTTGAATACTTTCACAATACATAAATCCATTCAATCCACTTACTAAATATCATCTTATGAACTTATCCAACACAAATCAATTCAAACTTGACTACTAATCAATTATCCATATTCTCTAGCACCTTCCAAAGATACTAATCAAGCAACAAAGGTGCCGGGCTATCTAGAGCTCACCTAACCAATTCTAGGAGCAAGGTCACACAAACCTATGCCACTAGTATTTTAAGCAACAATGGAGCTCCTACACATGCTAGTAAGCAAAAGCACAAAGCCACCTAATGCTCACTAGCAATGCTCAATAACAAGGCAACCAATGCCAAATTAGAGAGCGCAAATACTTAGCTACACAAACTAAGCAAAGTGACTAACAAGGTTATACAAACCAAATTAGCCACGCAAGGGAGCTACTTCTATGCCACACAAGCAAGAAGGTAATGTAACACCCCAGTGTTATGTCAGCATTTAGGCACTGCAAATCATGCATATTGTGCATTATTAAGCATCCTAAGTATCCATGCCTAACTATCTAAATGGTAACTAAAACCATGCTTCGAAACGTATGAAACATGCTTGTGAAACATGAATGTTGCATAGACTTGTTTAGAGTTCTTTTTGCCCTAATTATGCTTGCTAGGTTAGTAAAACATGTTTGGCTATTATTATAAATCATCTAGAATTATTTAGCACAATTTTTGGAGCAAAGTTTGTATTTAAATTATTGCCAAATTTTGCTTTAAAAATAATTCTTCAAAATTAGGGTTTTGAATTAATATTGAGTTTAATTTGGTAATTACAAATATATTTGGAATTTGACTTTGGTCATAAAAGCAAAGTTGTAGATCTTGAAAAATATAACAACTTTCATATTTACACCAACTTTTGAAACTGCTTTAAAATTGCTCAAAATTTGCATTGAATGAAATCAAAATAGAAAATAAATTGGAAAATCACAATTTTTACTTTACTGGGCCGCCTCCTCCTTTTCGGCCCAGCCGCATAGGCCGGCCCAGCCTGCCTCCACGCTGGCCAGCTCGCTCGCGCGTGCCGCGTCCTGACCAGCGCCAGAGCGCGACCGCCGCGTGGCGGCCTTGCGCCGGCGACGCCCGCCGCATAGTAGCCACGGCCTGCCTCCGTCTCCACGCGCTCGCCTTCTTCTGCTGACCCCGCTGCGCACCCCGCTCCACTCCCTCACTCACTCAGCAGCAACGACCATAGCAGTAGCAGCTCCCGCGCGCGCCACGAGCTCCGCCACCAACTCCCTCGCCGGATTTGGCTCGCCCGACCACCATAGCTCGTCGTCGACCACTCTATCTCGCCAGCGGCTCTACCTCCACCCCGCGCACCCCGTGCTCGCGTTACTTCACCGTGGTAAGCATCCCTTCCTCGAGAATTGCTCGCCGGAGCATGGCCGAGCTCACTGGTGAGCTCTGCTCCCGTGGACTCCCCCGCTCCGCTTCCCTTCTCGCCTTTCCTTCGCGTGCACAAGCACCGCACTGCGACGTTGAGTCTCCTGAGCGCCTCCTTTCGCCATACCGTGGCTGGAGACGCTCCACCGGCGATGACCCGTGCCGCCGCTCCGCCATTGCCGTCGGCGAGCTTCTCTCCCATGAACTGCCCCTCCCTATTCACCTCTATCCGATGCGGTTTGTCATGGGGAGCACGTTGGTGCCCTCTGTTTCGCCGGGGACCTCGCCGTCGGCGAGAGCCGGCCGGTCAACAGCGGCCCTGCCTCGGCTCCGGCTGACACGTGGGTCCGGCTTGACCGCAGGTGCCACGTGGCAGCCCCTCTAGGTGTACAGCACCGGGTGCGCCCAGCAATTTTGTCGGCTGGTTTTAAAATGAATTTAAGAAATGCTTTTCAGAATTCTGTTAAAAGCTTTGGAAATTTATAACTTGCTCAAATTTGCTCCAAATTTGTTGAAACAAATTTTGTTGTGTTCCTTGTCACCAGATCTACATGATAAAAATATTGCATGTCATTTTTAGATACTTTTCTGTAGAGCTTTATTTAATCCTTGATATTGCTGATATCTTGTAAAATGTGTAGTAAAACTTATATGCTTCAGAAAAATATGCTTCCAAGTGTGTTATTCTTCTTGTGTAATGTACTTCCTAGGAAAAATATATGCCATGCATGTCTTGTAGAAAAATTATGAGGTGTAGTTCAAGTGCCTTTAATGGATGATTTTTGTTATTTTTGCTAGAGAGCAAAATTTGTATAAAACATGCATGTGATAATTTTTGTACAGTGATTATTTGTTGTGTAGAACATGGGAAAAATATTTTATCTGTTGTTCGACACTTTTCACAGTACAAAGCATTTTCATGTTCATAATCAAGCCCTAGCTTGTTATTTTTGTGTAGGCTAATCCACTCATCCAAATGTCATAAAAATCTGATGGTAGACTACTTAGGGTAGTACTGAGCTATGGTAATTTTCTAAGATTTTTCTGAGCTTTAAAAATAGATGTTGTTATTCAAACCTATTATTAACTAAGGGTTAATCAAATGTTACTTTGTGTATGCTTAAGGAATTAGTGAAGCTTTCGTGTATCTTTGAAGCATTTAATGAGATGTGTTAACTTAGCATATTAGTAGTAGAAGAGAATGCAGTAGATGACATGTGCTTGTAGTATATGTTCTTGGATGATGTTGACTACCTTGCATTCAAGCATATCCCTTGTGTTCATTTCATCCGATGCACTTTTGCATAAGCACTTACGCACATGCATCATACAGGATCACAAACCGAGAGCCCAGTCATCATACCCGAGGAGCCCGAGGAACAGCTCGAGGTGTAGCCGCAGGAAGTGACCGAAGCCGATGAGGAGGACGTTGAGGAACTTCCGGAGTGCCCCGATCACCGCCCGAGCTCCTTCGAGAGAGGCAGGCCCCGGAGTATTTTCTCCCCGGTTTGCAATTATTAATTAAATGCTTTACTTTAATTGATGCATTACGTTCAGGAGTTGTTTGCAACCGTTGCTGCATTATACCTTGTCTACCTTTGCTATACTATATCCTTGTTACCCTGGTATCCGCAGTCGAGTCAATGCTTAGCTGGCTTAGACCGGTAGAAGTCGGGTGATTTCCTGTCACCTGCGAGCTATAGGTGGTTACCTGGATCTGCTTGGATAACTATGTAGTCATGGTATAACTAAGTGTTAAATGAAGTTGAGACTGGATGGAGACTTACAGAGTTTTAGACTGTAGTGCTTTCCGTCTGTGTCGATTAAGAACCGACCATTGTTGGGCCTCGAGTCATGTTGAACGCATGCCTTACATTTAGCTGGCCGAATAAAGTACCTTTCGACCGTGAAGCTAGGAGATTATTTGGGCCGAGTAGATTGCCTACAGCGCACTGTGCCAGAGCAGGTGTGGTAGGACACGGGGGCGAGATGATAAGACCAAAGTGTAGTCGGTCGGCCCCCGGGTACATGTGGTTCCTAGCAAACTCGAGATTCCTGGATAGTTGACTCGGTGACCAATACCTCACTTTAGCGGGTGAGTGAGGTTTGTGTAAGGAATAAATCACCAGCTGGTTAGGAATCGATTCGAATCGCCATCGCTCCTGGATAGTGAGCACTTGACTTGAGTGACTTCATCATAGTAATGTTGATAGAACACTTGGACAGTTATAATGAATATGACATTATGGAAGTTGTTAATGATCATTGGTTATCATTATTTGCTTAATCACATGCTTGCTCTAGTATAGGTGCAAATGTAGTCGACAGGTTAATAATAATTAACTTGACAATAATGCTTTTGGAAAGGTTCTTAAAATGCTAAAAATGCCTCTTTTTGCAAATGAGTCAGCTACCCTACTATAAAGCCCTTCATAATCATTGGTGTCAATTTATTTTCGGTTATGTCAGGTAAGTCTAGCTGAGTACCTTCTCGTACTCAGGGTTTTATTCCCACTTGTTGCAGATGGGCAGATGTATTACGGCTACTGTATCAACTGCCTTTATCCTGCGATGGGTGATGCTTAGGACCATGGGCATGGTCATTCCTTACATCTCGTATGATGCTTTTGTTGGAGATGATCATTAGCTGGCACTGTATTTGAACTCCGTGTGAGTGTGTGTGGTTTTGAACAAATGGCTTCCGCTACTTTTATTCGAACTCGTTTTATAATAACTATGTTTAAACTCTGATGTATCTGAGATGTGAACTTTTATGTAATATGTGATGGTGACCGCTAAACTTACTACGATCTTGGCTGGTATGTGAGTTGGTTTGAAATCCTTCGTGATTTCACGGACTACCGGGTTATACGGGCTTAAGTTTGTTAAATCGTCTGCACTGGCGGATGATTTTCTTACTTAATTTCGTATAATTGGTCGGTTCTGTTACAGCTGGCATCAGAGCATGGTTTAGCATGTTACTGTTCATAAGTGTATTTAAAACAAAAAGGCATTTGAAAAACGTGATTTTCAAACTAAAAAGTGTGCCAGTGGTCATATCCTTTATGCCCAGCTAAGGACTCTAGGTGGCTTAATTAAGTACTGACTTGGGGTTCTTGCATCATATTTATCTTTCGTTGCTCATATGGCGTGCTATTGTATGAGTGCCACTTGTTTGAGTGGTAATGTATGGATCATTTGCCTCTACGCCTCGGTAAGTGTGAGTTGTGAGAGCATGATCGGATACACCGCCGAGCTAGGGTGAATGCTTATATGATACTGGAGTAATTATATGTTCTACGCATGTTTTACAAAGGTATCTCATGTGTGGGTATTCCGTCTGTTGAGGCGATGCCGTCAATAGGACGATGGTTCGGGTAGTTACTACCATTGTACATGTATCTAGGGATTCGTATAGAGCGTGTAGATAAAATTTACTGCTTTTGTGCATTCATGGGGAATTGGGCTGAAATGAATCTTCTACAGGTACATAACAACGTTATCGTGTAGAACGTATTAGCTACGTATTTGAGAGATCGTTTGTATGCCACCGAATTCATCGCTAGAAATTATTTATTTAATAAGTTTATGAGAACGTACGGCACGTACATACATCATATTACTTGTGCATTTCATTCATGTCATGCATTCCTCCCCTTATAAATTGATTATCTCATTTTAATAAAAGTTGTATCACCTAAAATATGTTTCCACAGGGTAATAAAAGAACTTTTGCTACAGATGGCCCACACGAAGTAGACCGCCCATAAGTCCACCGGAGGAAGAGCACCTCGACGTCCGTTGGCCCTAAGGGAGCACCACACCACGGACACCTTCTTAAGCAAGTTTGGCATGCCGACCTTGCTTTGGAGAGTGCTCCATGATGTGGGGTACCTAGAGGGTCAAGAGCCGGTGTACTCTTGGAATGCGGGCAAGTTAGCAGAGGATGGACTTGCAGTGGTAGAGATCACCGTTCCTGCCCTTGGTGATGCTCCAGATTGGGATGGTTGGCACTTGGAGTTTGAGGGTCGCACTCCTATTGAGGGTGCAGAGGGAGCAGCTTTCCGTGTCATTAGGGATATCATGAGCAGATTCCCCAGTGAGCTTGTAGCAGCTCTAGCTGGCACCTTTCCTAGGGATGATCCTTGTGATGCTATTTGGGTTCAGCCTTAGGGAAGTGCCTTGGTCAGAGGTCTAGCTAAGGGATAGGCTAGCGACAACCATGCTATGAGTGCTATGTTCGCCGCCATCAGAGCGTATGAGGGTCTTGAGAGTACCTACTGGACTTTGACTGGCTTACGTAGTCATGATAAGCTCAAGGTAGGAAAGCAGAAGAAGAAGCAAGCACGTGCTATAGCTAGTTTGCAGGAGCAGTTGGCTGATATGAACTTACAGCGAAACCAGGCGGTTGAGAGAGGTGATAGAGCTATGCAGCGCGTTCATACGTTGACTCAAGCCAACAACAATGCAGACCGCATGATTTGACAGTTGGTTCAGGAGAGGAATAAAGCCTAGGACAAGAGGGACCTTCTGCTGTAGAGGGTCGATGAGCTAGAGGAGTACAATGTCAACCTGCACGAGGAGTTTCATGCGCTCTACAATGGGGTTGGCCCATATGCTCCTCCAGACGCCGCTGGCATGGACATCGACGACGACAACGAGGACGAGCCTGTAGTTTCACCTGGGGGTGATGGTGACGTCTCCGACCCCGACGACGGCCCTGAGGAGTAGGCTAGTTGCCTTGCGCTAGTGTTTAGGTCCTATCGCGATGACCTTTCTTTTGTTGGCATGTAACCTAATGTATCTTGCTTCGAACTTATGAGACTTGGCATGTGATTGGAACTTGGCTAGTAATGTGATATCTAAATGCATAAAAGTCCAGTGTATGTATGCTAGCAATTTGGTTGTATGGACGCGATGTTTGCTTTTGAAGTAATTTAATTAGTGATGTTGTTTTAATTGGGATGCGATTATTGTGTCTCTGTTTTATTGTATGAATTTATTCTCTCCAGTAAATTTAGTTTGGCATAATTTTTCATTCACTCACAATTATTACAGCTTCACTCAATCATTACTTGTTGCTGAAATATGCAGATGACAAATACTCGTCGTACCACGTATGAGGGCGCTGAGACCGGTGCTAACGGTGCGGGGACCGGTGGTGGTGGTGGAAACCACGGCAACAACAATGAGCCTCCCCATGAACCGCATTTGCCACCTCCTCCCCTGTTTACCCCAGAGGTGTTCCTCGCACAGTTGCTCGGGAGTCAGCGCAACACGGAACAGTCCCAGAAGAACATGGAGGATTTTCTGCGTACTATCGCCAACAATGTTTAGCGCGGTAACAACCAGGGTGGTGGCATTGGGGTGAATCAATACAGCAGCTTCAAAGATTTTATGGACACTAGGCCGCCAATATTCAAGGAAGCAACAGAACCACTTGATGCTGAAGAATGGATCAACACTATGGAAGATAAATTCCGTGTGTTGAGGATGACTAAGGTATTGAAAACTGAGTATGCTGCACATCAGTTGCAAGGACCAGCGAGAATGTGGTGGAAGCACCATCGCATAACCTTCCCTCCAAATGCTCAGATTACGTGGAGAGAGTTTGCTGAGGCCTTCTGTGGAGTTTATATTCCACCTAGGCTAACCGAGATGAAGTTGGGAGAGTTCTTGGCGTTGAATCAGGGCACCAAGACCGTGACGCAATATTTGCATGCTTTCAATAACTTGTGTCGTTATGCTCCCGACATGGTTGATATCGATGCTAAGAGAATCGATAGTTTCAAGAGAGGACTCAATCCAAAGATGATGAAGCATGTAGGTACCAACACCCGTGCTAGATTCAATGACTTCATCAGTGATTGTCTGAAGCAGGAAAAGAACAACAACACCTACACTACAGCTAAGACTCGCAAGAGAGTCCTAGAAGGTGGTCCGTCCCAAGCAAGAGCACCTACGGGAGGTCGTCCTCCCTATCGTCCATCTATGCCTAGCGCTAGGTTCAGGCCACCTCAGTAGAGAGGTCAAAATTTCAGGGGACCTCAGAAGCCTTACAAGATGGCAGTACAGTCTAACAAGGCAGCCGCAACTATGGTACAGGGCAGCTCCAAGGGAGCTGTGGGATCTACTGGTACAGTGAGGGGACCTTGCTACAATTGTGACCAACCCAGCCACTTCTCAAGGTTCTGTCCTTATCCGCCCAAGAAGTAGCAGCAGACTTATAATGCTAGGGTGCATAGTACGACTATGGATGAGATTCCTCAAGGAGAGCCCGTAACTGCTGGTAAGTTTCCTATCAACAAAAACCCTACAGTTGTTCTATTTGATTTTAGATCATCGCATTCTTTTATGAGTCAAGCATTTGCACAGAAACATGAACAACTATGCATAGAATTGGGTTATGGTTACCGTATAAGTTCAGTAGGGGCTGATGTTTTGACCAACCGGATGGTTTGAGGGGCAACCCTTGAATTAGGTAGCAGGAAGTTTTGAGTGAACTTGATAGTTATGCCTGGACTAGTTTTGGATGTCATTATAGGGATGAATTGGATGAAGGATTGGGGAGCAGTCATAGATACCGGAAGTTGGATACTTACCCTTAAGGATCCCCTGGGTGAGGGTACTTTCCAAGTACCATTGCCTCGGAGAACAGACCTTATAAGTGTTACATGTGCTACTGAAGTCATTCCTATTCATCAGATTCCGATAGTGTGTGAGTTTCCAGATGTATTCCCCGATGAGCTACCTGGTCTCTCGCTAGATAGGGATATTGAGTTTGGAATTGAGTTACTCCCCGGAACAGCTCCGATTTCAAGGAGACCCTATCGGATGCCTCCTAATGAATTAGTTGAGCTGAAGAAGCAACTAGAAGAGTTATAAAAAAAGGGGTTTATCTGGCCAAGCAAGTCTGAATGGGGATATCCCGCCTTGTTTGTGAAGAAGAAGAAAGAGGGCACGTTGAGAATGTGCGTAGATTACAGGCCACTTAACGCTGTAACCATCAAGAATAAGTATCCCTTGCCTCATATTGATGTTTTGTTTGACCAGTTAGCCAAGGCTAAGGTGTTCTCAAAGATAGATTTGAGATCTGGTTATCATCAGATCAAGATTAGGCCACAAGATATACCGAAAACTGCATTTTCACCAGATATGGGTTGTATGAGTATCTTGTCATATCCTTTGGCTTGACAAATGCTCCTGCATACTTTATGTTTTTGATGAATACAGTTTTTATGCTAGAATTGGATAAGTTCATGGTTGTGTTCATCAATGACATTCTGGTGTACTCCGAGAACGAGAAGGATCATGAGGAGCATCTGAGAATTGTCTTGACCAGACTTAGAGATCATAAGCTATATGCTAAGTTTAGCAAATGCGAATTCTGGTTGAAGAAAGTTCCTTTCCTTGGTCACATTCTGTCAGAAAATGGAGTTTCAGACGATCCAAGTAAGGTGCAAGAGGTTATGGATTGGAAGGCACCGACCACAGTTCCTGAGATTAGAAGTTTCTTAGGATTAGCTGGTTACTACCATCGTTTTATACCAGACTTCTCGAAGATTGCCAAGCCAATGACAAGTTTGCTACAGAAAGATCACAAGTTTGTGTGGACAGAGGAGTGTGAAGCAGCTTTCCACACCTTGCGGAAGCTGTTGACCACTGCTCTTGTTCTCGCACAACCAGACATTAAGAAACCATTTGATGTGTTTTGCGACGCATCAAAAACTGGTTTGGGCTGTGTTCTTATGTAAGAAGGAAGATTCATTGCTTATGCCTCATGTCAGTTGAGAAAGCACGAGGTCAACTATCCAACACATGATCTTGAACTTGCTGCAGTCGTGCATGCCCTAAAAATTTGGAGACATTATCTACTTGGTAATATGTGCAACATTTTCATAGATCACAAGAGTCTCAAGTACATCTTTACCCAACCCGAGCTAAACATGAGACAGTGCAGATGGTTGGAATTGATCAAAGATTACAACTTGAATGTGCAATATCATCCTGGAAAGGCCAATGTAGTGGCAGATGCTTTGAGTAGAAAGTCGCATTGCTTAAATGTGCAGCCATTACTTGAAGATGGGTTCGATCTGATGCATCCTGCTGTGTTACATAGTATTTAGATTAGTTGCTCTTTGGAGAGTAAGATAATAGAAGGCCAGAAAACTGACAAGGGGATATTCCACATCAAAGAGAAAATAAAAGAAAAGCCGTCTAAGCACTTTAAAGTGGATGAACAGGGCATGTTGTGGTTTGACGACCGTCTTATGGTTCCCAAGGATCGAGAGCTTAGGAATAAACTCATGGATGAAGCTCACCTTTCTAAGCTATCTATCCATCCGGGAAGTAGTAAGATGTATCAAGAACTAAGACCTCGTTATTGGTGGACCAAGATGAAAAAAGAAGTTATAGCATATGTTGCCAGATGTGACACGTGTTGTAGAGTGAAAGCTATTCATATGAAACTTGCCGGTTTATTGCAACCTTTGTCCATACCTAGTTGGAAGTGGGATGATGTAAGTATGGATTTTATCTCGGGTTTGCCTACGACTCAAAAGGGACATGATTCGATTTGGGTGATTGTGGATCGTCTTACCAAGACCGCTCATTTCTTACCTGTCAAGATAACTTATTGACCACCTCAGTATGCCAAGAAGTATATTGCAGAAATTGTGAGGTTACATGGTATACCAAAGACTATAGTATCTGATAGAGGGCCCCAGTTCATGGCTCATTTTTGGGAATATTTACACAAAGGCTTAGGAACTAGTTTGATTCATAGTACCGCTTATCATCCTCAGACAGATGGTCAGACTGAATGAGTGAATGCTGTTTTGGAGGATATGTTAAGAGCCTGTGTGTTGTCTTCTAGGGGATCATGGGAGTCATGGTTACCATTAGCTGAGTTTGCTTACAATAATAGTTATCAAGAAAGCATCAAGATGGCTCCATTCGAAGCTTTGTATGGCAGAAAATGTAGAACACCATTGAATTGGGTCGAGCCAGGAGATAGAAGGTATTATGGCATTGACTTTGTAGAAGAGGCCGAGAAGAAAGTTTATATTATTCAACAAAATATGAAGGTGGCCCAATCGCGTCAAAAAAGTTATGTAGACAGAAGAAGGAGACCCCTTGTGTTTGAAGTTGGTGACTATGTTTATCTGAAGGTCACGCCAATAAAGAAGAAAAGGTTTGGAGTCCAAAGAAAGCTTGCCGCTAGATTCGTAGGACCATACAAGATCTTGGAAAGAAGAGGTCTAGTAGCTTATAAGTTAGAGTTGCCTGAGACCATGAGTACCGTCTTCCCAATTTTCCATGTATCACATCTCAAGAAGTGTTTGCGTGTTCCAGAGGAAAGAATAGAACCTCGGGGCATCCAACTCAAGTCAGATTTGGTGTATCGTGAGCAACCGGTCCGTGTCTTAGACACTAAAGAACGTGCTACTCGGAATAGTGTGGTGAAAACATACAAAATACAGTGGAATCATCATGATGAGGGAGATGCAACTTGGGAAACGGGAGAATATCTACAAAAAGCTTATGAAGATTTTTATAACAAATGGTTCGTAACCCAAATCTCGGGATGAGATTTTTATAAGGGGGGAGGGCTGTAACACCCCGGTGTTATGCCAGCATTTAGGCACTGCAAATCATGCATATTGTGCATCATTAAGCATCCTAAGTATCCATGCCTAACTATCTAAATGATAACTAAAACCATGCTTCGAAACATATGAAACATGCTCGTGAAACATGAATGTTGCATACACTTGTTTAGAGTTGTTTTTGCCCTAATTATGCTTGCTAGGTTAGTAAAACATGTTTGGCTATCATTGTAAATCATCTATAATTATTTAGCACAATTTTTGGAGCAAAGTTTGTATTTAAATTATTGCCAAATTTTGCTTTAAAAATAATTCTTCAAAATTAGGGTTTTGAATTAATATTGAGTTTAATTTGGTAATTACAAATATATTTAGAATTTGACTTTGGTCATAAAAGCAAAGTTGTAGATCTTGAAAAATGTAACAACTTTCATTTTTACACCAACTTTTGAAACTACTTTGAAATTGCTCAAAATTTGCATTGAATGAAATCAAAATAGAAAATAAATTGGAAAATCACAATTTTTACTTTACTGGACCACCTCCTCCTTTTCGGCCCAGCCGCACAGGCCGGCCTGGCCTGCCTCCGTGCCGGCCAGCTCGCTCGCGTGCGCCGCGTCCCGACCAGCGCCAGAGCGCGCTCGCCGCGTGGCGGCCATGCGCCGGCGACGCCCGCCGCGCGGCAGCCACGGCCTGCCTCCGCCTCCACGCGCTCGCCTTCTTCTGCTGACCCCGCTGTGCACCCCGCTCCACTCCCTCACTCACTTAGCAGCAACGACCGTAGTAGTAGCAGCCCCCGCACACGCCACAAGCTCCGCCACTAGCTCCCTCGCTGAATTTGGCTCGCCCGGCCACCACAGCTCACCGTCGACCACTCCGTCTCGCCAGCGGCTCCGCCTCCACCCCGCGCACCCCGTGCTCGCGTTACTTCACCGTGGTAAGCATCCCTTCCTCGGGAATTGCTCACCGGAGCACGGCCGAGCTCACTGGTGAGCTCCGTTCTCGTGGACTCCCCCGCTCCGCTTCCCTTCCCGCCTTTCCTTCGCGCGCACAAGCACCACACTGCGACGTTGAGTCTCCCGAGCGCCTCCTTTCGCCATACCATGGCCGGAGATGCTCCACCGGTGACGACCCGCGCCACCGCTCCGCCATTGCCATTGGCGAGCTTCTTTCCCATGAACCACCCCTCCCTATTCACCTCTATCCGACGTTGTTTGTCATGGGGAGCACGTTGGTGCCCTTCGTTTCGCCGGGACCTCGCCGTCGGCGAGAGCCGGCCGGTCAACGGCGGCCCTACCTCGGCTCCGGCTGACGCGTGGATCCGGCTTGACCGCGGATCCCGCGTGGCAGCCCCTCTGGGTGTACAGCACCGGGTGCACCCATCAATTTTGTCGGCTGGTTTTAAAATGAATTTAAGAAATGCTTTTCATAATTCTGTTAAAAGCTTTGGAAATTTATAACTTGCTCAAATTTGCTCCAACTTTGTTGAAACAAATTTTGTTGTGTTCCTTGTCACCAGATCTACATGATAAAAATATTTCATGTCATTTTTGAGATACTTTTCTGTAGAGCTTTATTTAATCCTTGATATTGCTGATATCTTGTAAAATGTGTAGTAAAACTTATATGCTTCAAAAAAATATGCTTCCAAGTGTGTTATTCTTCTTGTGTAATGTACTTCCTAGGAAAAATATATGCCATGCATGTCTTGTAGAAAAATTATGAGGTGTAGTTCAAGTGCCTTTAATGGCTGATTTTTGTTATTTTTGCTAGAGAGCAAAATTTGTATAAAACATGCATGTGATAATTTTTGTACAGTGATTATTTGTTGTGTAGAACATGGGAAAAATATTTCATCTATTGTTTGACACTTTTCACAGTACAAAGTATTTTCATGTTCATAATTAATCCCTACCTTGTTATTTTGTGTAGGCTAATCCACTCATCCAAATGTCATAAAAATCTGAAGGTAGACTACTTAGGGTAGTACTGAGCTATGGTAATTTTCTAAGATTTTTCTGAGCTTTAAAAATAGATGTTGTTATTCAAACCTATTATTAACTAAGGGTTAATCAAATGTTACTTTGTGTATGCTTAAGGAATTAGTGAAGCTTTGGTGTATCTTTGAATCATTTAATGAGATGTGTTAACTTAGCATATTAGTAGTAGAAGAGAATGCAGTAGATGACATGTGCTTGTTGTATATGTTCTTGGATGATGTTGACTACCTTGCATTCAAGCATATCCCTTGTGTTCATTTCATCCGATGCACTTTTGCATAAGCACTTACACACATGCATCATATAGGATCGCAAACCGAGAGCCCAGTCGTCATACCCAAGGAGCTCGAGGAACAGCTCGAGGTGCAGCCGTAGGAAGTGACCGAAGTCAACGAGGAGGACGTTGAGGAACTTCTGGAGTGCCCTGATCACCGCCTAAGCTCCTTTGAGAGAGGCAAGCCCTAGAGCTTTTTCTCCCCAGTTTGCAATTATTAATTAAATGCTTTACTTTAATTGATGCATTACGTTCAGGAGTTGTTTGCAACCGTTGCTGCATTATACCTTGTCTACCTTTGCTATACTATATCCTTGTTACCCTGGTATCCATAGTCGAGTCAATGCTTAGCTGGCTTAGACCGGTAGAAGTCAGGTGATTTCCTATCACCTGCGAGCTATAGGTGGTTACCTGGATCTGCTTGGATAACTATGTAGTCATGGTATAACTAAGTGTTAAATGAAGTTGAGATCGGACAGAGACTTACAGAGTTTTGGACTGTAGTGCTTTCCGTCTGTGTCGATTAAGGACCGACCGTTGTTGGGCCTCGAGTCATGTTGAACGCATGCCTTACATTTAGCTGGCCAAATAAAGTACCTTTCGACCGCGAAGCTGGGAGATTATTCGGGCCGAGTAGATTGCCCGCAGCGCACTGTAGGGGAGCAGGTGTGGTAGGACACGGGGGCGAGATGATAAGACCAAAGTGCAGTCGGTCGGCCCCCGGGTACATGTGGTTCCTAGCAAACTCGAGGTTCCTGGATAGTTGACTCGGTGACCAATACCTCACTTTAGCGGGTGAGTGAGGTTTGTGTAAGGAATAAATCACCAGCTGGTTAGGAATCGATTCGAATCGCCATCGCTCCTGGATAGTGAGCACTTGACTTGAGTGACTTCATCATAGTAATGTTGATGGAACACTTGGACAGTTATAATGAATATGACATTATGGAAGTTGTTAATGATCATTGGTTATCATTATTTGCTGAATCACATGCTTGCTCTAGTATAGGTGCAAATGTAGTCAACAGGTTAATAATAATTAACTTGACAATAATGCTTTTGGAAATGTTTTTGAAATGCTGAAAATGCCTCTTTTTGCAAATGAGTCAGCTACCCTACTATAAAGACCTTCATAATCCTTGGTGTCACTTTATTTTTGGTTATGTCGGGTAAGTCTAGCTGAGTACCTTCTCGTACTCAGGGTTTTATTCCCACTTGTTGCAGATGGGCAGATGTATTACGGCTACTGTATCAACTGCCTTTATCCTGTGATGGGTGATGCTTAGGACCATGGGCATGGTCATTCCTTACGTCTCATCTGATGCTTTTGTTGGAGATGATCATTAGCTGGCACTGTATTTGAACTCTGTGTGAGTGTGTGTGGTTTTGAACAAATGGCTTCCGCTACTTTTATTCGAACTCATTTTGTAATAACTATGTTTAAACTCTGATGTATCTGAGATGTGAACTTTTATGTAATATGTGATGGTGACCGCTAAACTTATTATGATCTTGGCTGGTATGTGAGTTGGTTTGAAATCCTTCATGATTTCACGCACTACCGGGTTATACGGGCTTAAGTTTGTTAAATCGTCTACGCTGGCGGATGATTTTCTTACTTAATTTCGTATAATTGGTCGGTTCTATTACAGGTAACTAGTAAGCTACACAAGCTAACTAATTACAAGAGCAACTACACAAGCACAATGTATATGAAAGTAATTACAAGCTTATGTAACAAGGATGCAAACCAACAGGAAGAACAAGGTTGTCACGATGATTTTTCTCCTGAGGTTCACGTGTTTGCCAACACGCTAGTCCCCGTTGTATCGACCGCTCACTTGGTGGTTCGGTGGCTAATTGGCATCACCCGCCAAGCCCGCACGTCGGGCACCGCAAGAACCTACCCCAAAAGTGAGGGTAGCTCAATGACATGCTCAACTAGAGTTGCTCTTCGTGGCTCCCGCGGGGCGAGCACAACGCCCCTCACAAAGCTCTTCTCCGGAGCACCGCACAAGCTTCTTGCGGGCTTCAATGGACACCACCACCAAGCCATCTAGGAGGTGGCAACCTCCAAGAGTAATAAGCACCACCGTCTTGCAACTCGATCACCTAGTGCCACTCGATACAACCTCACGATGCAATCACACTAGAATCGCTCTCTCGCACAATCGAATGATCACTATCAAGTATATGTGAGATAGAGGGCTCCCAAGCACTACTACACAAGCCACCAAGGCTGTAGTGTGCTCAGCTGCCGGCCTAAGGCCAACCATGGCTTCTATAACCCCATGAACAAATAGAGTCATTACCCCTTCACTGGACAAAAGTCGGGACGACCGGACGCTCTGGTCCTACTGATCGGACGCAACATTGGACGCACCGGTCATGAATACCAGACGTGTCCGGTCACCATACCAGACGCGTCTGGTAGCTACCGGACCGCCACATGTCCCACCATTGCCTCCAACGGCTCTCTGATATGTCTGATCGGACGCACTATTCGAAATGACCGGACGCAGAGCCGCTGCATCCGGTCGAGTCCAGTATGCCTCCAAGGCCGATCGGACGCGTCAGTTAGAAACTGACCGGATGCTGAGCCTCAGTGTCCGGTCGAGTACAGTAAACACCCATGGATGACCGGACGCGTCTGGTCACTCCGGACCAGACACGGCCAGCGTCCGATCAACTGTCTCACCGAACACCGATTTTGCTGATTCACACCGGACACGTCCAGTGTGTCGACTGGACGCGTCGGTCGCTGAGTTCATCGTTAATATCAGACGCGTCCGATCACCATACCGGACGCGTCTGGTCACTCTGTGACCAGCGCAACTAACTCCTTTTCACCTCTAACTTTTTCACCCTTACTCAAATGTGCCAACCACCAAGTGTATCACCTTGTGCACATGTGTTAGCATATTTTCACAAACATTTTCAAGGGATTAGCCACTCAACTTGCCACGCCACTCAATCCTAGCGACGATGCAAAGTTAGATCACTCGAGTGGTACTAGATGACCGATATGCAAACAAGTTTGCCCCTCTTGATAGTATGGCCATCTATCCTAGACCTGGTCATAAACTTCTCTACACACCTATGACCGATGAAATGAAATGCCCTAGGTTATACCTTTGCCTTGCGCATTCCATTCCATCTCCTCTAATGTCGATGCAACACATGCACCAACACGATCAACAATGATATGATCCACTTCATATCATCACGTGATCATATTGGTTCATCAATCTTGACTTCACTTGCTTTTCACCGTTGCCTTCGTCCATCGGTGCCTAGTCTTGCTCAAGCTTCACCGCCATGCGGTCCATCGCTCCAAAGCCTCCGACTTGCCCTTCACGCTTGCAACCAGTCCATTAAGCCAAGTCTTGTCTTCATCTTCTCCACCTTGATCACATGACTCAATGTCATGTCTCATGTGCAATGAGCTCCTTCATCATTACATGTGTGAGCTTTGCAACATCTCCAAGCCATTTTCACCTTCATGGCATATGTTGCTCACACATATGTACCTGTGGACTAATCACCTGTGTATTTCACATAAATACAATTAGTCCACCTAGGTTGTCACTCAATTACCAAAACCACACAAGGGCCTTTCACCCTGCCATCACTTTGATGACTCTAGCGTTATAGCCTAGTGGGCTTCAGAGTCAGGGACAGCCACCGGCATAGTTTGCTTCACCTACAGAGTAGGTGTTCTAGTATTTTACTTCACTAGTGATAGCTCCGTAGTTCACACCTCTTCAGATGGGCTTCACACCGACTGAGACATCCTCGCTGCTAGTGCTAGAGACTACAGTGTTCACGAGACTTGGTGCATCCTTCAGTGAGTTGACAGGGCAGCCTACTCCTCCATACTTGCATGTCCCAGGTCCTTCTATCATTGCACCTGTCACTGTGACTATAGAGACGCTCCCTTCCTCAGTGGCATCATCAGAGCTAGCTGCTATAGTTATACCTGCAGAGTCTACAGCAGCTCCAGTCCCTGATCCGACCCAGATTGCTTCAGCGTCACTACCAGCTACAGAGGGTCAGACTGCTCAGAGCTCAGGGTCAGATGATGATGGTGCCTAGTTTTAGCTCGCTCCTCGTACCTCAGCGCCCGGCTTATCCGCTACAGCCCCACCGACCAACCCTTAGGTTTTGGTGTTTGACGCCAAAGGGGGAGAGGGTTCGAGTATGATAGTCTTAGGGGGAGCAACTATTTAGGGGGAGCTTAGCTTACTTAATAGCTTATTATCTAGTGCATTTGGAGTTTTATATGTGATACACTTTTATGCATTCATCGTGTGTTTACTTCTACGCATTAAACTATATCTATGTGATAGTGATATCTACGTGATCATGATATATGACATGTGTGCTCTCTACTTTGAATTATTTATATGTCATATCACGTGTGCTATGCTCTTTTGCTTTGCTTCCGCGTTTTACTCCAATGCAAATGAGCTTTATTACTTGTACTCATGCTTATTTCATATCTGTTGAGTACATCATGTTGGCTTGGGTCATATAAGCTTGCCTAACACTTTTGTTCTTATTGCCAAAAGCTTATATGAACAAGCATGTTAAAAACCTCATCTCTTTCACATACTCGAGGTGGTATTGTCATCAATCATCAAAAAGGGGGAGATTGAAAGCATCTAGGCCCTTAGTTGGGTTTCGGTGATTAATGACAATATGTGATTACTATGACTAATGTGTTTTGCAGAGGCAATTAAATTAGATCACAGTAATGGAGATCGTTTGGGCTATCATGATGGTCATGCCCCTACAATGGAAATCATTTCGGTTTTCAAAGGATAGACGACAAGGTTAAGGATGGACTAGTTCTAAGTGTCGATTGGAGTTGAAGTGACACTTAGAGTAGTTTAGGACTTTATTTTTCCTTTGGCCATACTATTAAGGGGGGTACGGAAGGGTAGCTTGACCTAGGTGAGTCTAGTGGGTTAGGTGTGGTGCACACTTGTTAAAACTAGCGCTAGGTAGCTCCAAAATAGTCCTTAGATCCAATGGAGCAAACTTCATTCACATATGATCGAGAGTTGGAAGTGAATGGAGGGTCAAATACTGACCGGATGCTGGCTTCGGTGTGACCAGATGCTGGCTCAGAGTCCGGTCAGTTCATTTGATCAAGGTGAAATCGTCTGGAAGTGATCGGGCGCTGAGAGGTCAAGTGATCGGATGCTGAGGGCCAGCATCCGGTCGACTCCAGTAAGGTCCCACAGAGGGAGAATCCTGATCGGACGCGTCCGGTCAGTGCTGATCGGACGCTGGTCAGATGCCGGCTACTAACCGAACGCTACTCAGCAAGTGGTCCAGCGTCCGGTCGATATCAACAAGGTTCCATTGAGGGTAAATTGCGACCGGACGCGTCCGGTCACACTGTAAACACTGGAGTTCGAGGTAAACTGACCGGCGCGTCCGATCAACATGACCGAAGCGTCCGGTGACCCCGCAGAGGCACATAACGGTTTGTTTTTTAGCCCATGTTATAAATACCACCTCCATTCGTGTGTGGGGGTACTTTTGCTCATTCCAACAGCTAAGAAACATGTTTAAGAGTGCCAAGAAGAGCAAGGTCCTAGTGAGGTGATTGAGATTTGAGAATCCCAAAGAGAGCCCTCATTAGTGAAGCAAGAGTAGCAAAGTGTGCATCCACCCTTCTTATTAGGCTTGTCGTGGTCAAGTGAGAGTTTGTGCTTGTTACTCTTGGTGATCGCCATCACCTAGACGGCTTGGTGGTGATTAGGAGCTTGGTGATCATCCGGAGAGCTTGTGGATGACCCAACTCAAGTTGTGAGTGGTTGTAGGTGATTCACTGCGACGGAGAGCACTTGATCCTTGCGTGGATCAAGGGGGAGCTACACCCTTGCGTGGGTGCTCCAACGAGGACTAGTGGGGAGTGGCGACTCTCCGATACCTCAGCAAAATATCACCGCGTTCCTTCTCCTCTCTTTACTTTAAGCATTTACTTTGAGCAATTCAATACTTGTCTTTTACATTCCTAGAATTGCCATGCTAGAGTAGGATTGGAACTTAGAGTGCTAAACTTTTGTGCGTTAGATCAATAGAAACACTTTCTAGGCACAAGGGGTTAATTGGGCTAACCATAGGATATGTTTATTGCAAAGAAATTTGTAATTAGCCTAATTCACCTCCCCTCTTAGGCATCTTGATCCTTTCAATAATATTGTCATCATCAACGTTGGTCAGAAAATGATAATACCATAATCTGACTTAAACAAAACGAACTACTGCTCTAATTTAAATTTTTTCGTTGGTTCCAATTTAATTAGAGGATAAACATAATCATAATTTACTAAATATAACTGCTCTTCAAATTAAATTCTCCCATTGATTCAAATTTTATTAGAAGATAATCAACATTAAATTTTGTAGCACAAATATGAAAAATAATTTATCTACTTTTCAGAAGTATTTTACTTTACTCATCTACTCTATGAAAAAATTATCCCGTTGGTTCAAATTTTGACAGAGATTTAAACTGACAAAAAATATCAAAAATTTGCTTCTGAAAATAATAAAACAAAACCTCAGTATTTACTGTTCATTTGGGTCAAAAACGTGAAAATCCGATACGCGGCCCAGCTCGCCAGCGCGCCCGCTCGCGTGGCCCAGCGGCCTACTTATCTCGTCCACTCACCAGCGCGCTCGGCCCAGCTTGCTCCCGCACACTGCTGTCGGCGGTGGCTTGCGCTACGCTCCCCGACGTCCTAGGCCGCAACCTGGGCCAAGGCTGGGATTTCCTCAACCCGCCTGGGGTGAAAGAAGCCCGAGTGCCCGAAGCCGTTGATCCTGATCCAATGGACGTTCGTCGTTCTCACGAGATCAAAACCACCCGTCGCGCACGTGTCACCGAAACCCTAATTTCGTTTCTTCCTTTCCTCTCCCGTTTGCTCTCCTCAGCCGCGGCACCCAGCTTTCTCTCCAGTTCTCCTCAAAACCACGACGGTCGAAGATGGTGGCGCCGCCGTCGGTCCCCTCGCCGGTGCGTGCACCCACCGTAGGGTGATCGTGCCACCATCGAGCGGTCTAGCGACGACACCCTGAGCGCGTGTGCGTTGCTGCCCAAAACCCTATAGCTCATTCTTTCCTCTGCTTCTCTCTTTTCGCCGCATTGCACACCACGGCCGCCGCAATAGACTCTCCGAGATAGGCGTGATGAAGGAGATGGCACTGCCATGGCACCCCTCACCGACGCATGCGTGTGGCCAGAGCCGCGCATGACACCATCGAGCGGCACCGTGGTGGTGCCCTTTGGGGCCCCTAAAAGGTCCTTGTTTGGTTTTGGTAATTGAGTGACAACCTAGGTGGATTAATTGTGTTTATGTGAGATACACAGGTGATTAGTCCACATGTACATGTGTGTGAGCAACATATGCCATGAAGGTGAAAATGGCTTGGAAATGTTGCAAAGCTCACACATGTGATGATGAAGGAGCTTAAATGCACATGAGACATGACATTGAGTCATGTGATCAAGGTGGAGAAGATCAAGACAATACTTGGCTTGATGGACCGGTTGCAAGCATGAAGGGCAAGTCAGAGGCTTTGGAGTGATGGACCACGTGGCGGTGAAGCTTGAGCAAGACTTGGCGCCGATGGACGAAGGCAACGGTGAAAAGCAAGTGATGTCAAGACCGATGAACCAATATGATCACGTGATGATATGAAGTGGATCATATCATTGTTGATCATGTTGGTGCATGTGTTGCATCGACATTGGAGGAGATGGAATGGAATGCACAAGGAAAAGGTATAACCTAGGGCATTTCATTTCACCGGTCATAGGTGTGTAGAGAAGTTTATGACCGGGTTTAGGATAGATGGCCGTACTATCAAGAGGGGCAAACTTGTTTGCATATCGGTCATCTAGTGCCACTCGAGTGATCTAACTTTGCATCGTCGCTAGGATCGAGTGGCGTGGTAAGTTGAGTGGCTAACATCCTTTGGGAAATGATTGTGAAAAGCTAACACACATACACATGGTGGTGTACACTTGGTAGTGTTGGCACATTTACAAAGAAGATGGAGTTAGAGTTGATATGGATCAACTTGGTAAAGAAACTCCACCGGCGCCCTACACAGAAAAGACAGAGTCTCACTGAGTGCATCGGACGCTGGCACTGGAAGTGACCGGACGCTGGCAGGGCACGTCCAGTCAGGCTGACGCATGGTGATGCAGGAGCTGGAGTATGACCGGACGCTGGGCTGTGTCCGATCTCGTGCGACCGGACACGTCCGGTCAAGGTCGGTACCTTACTGTAAACGACCAGACGCAGAGGGTCCAGCGTCCGGTCAGTTGAAGCTACTACGTCCGGTCAGAAGATGACCGTTGAGATTAGAAGAATGTTGTTGAACGCAGGTGACACGTGGCTATCATCGGGCGACCGGACGCTGAGGTCCAGCGTCCGGTCAGCACGACCGGAGCGTCTGGTCGACCCGATAGTTGGCCAGTGAAGGGGTAACGGCTAGTTTAGCCCAAGGGGCTATAAATAGAAGTGGTCTTTAGCCATGGCTGGAGTTGAGCACCTTGGGGGACTTTGTGTCCATGCTTGAGAGTGCTTAGGAGCCCTCCATCTCACACATACTTGATAGTGATCATTAGATTGTGTGAGTGAGCGATTCTAGTGCGATTGCATCATGAGGTTGCATCGAGTGGCACTAGGTGATCGAGTTGCAAGCCGATGGTGCTTGTTACTCTTGGAGGTTGCCATCTCCTAGACGGCTTGGTGGTGGTCTCTGTGGAAGCCCGCAAGAAGCTTATGCGGCACTCCAGAGAAGTGCTTGTGAGGGGCACTTGTGCTCGCCCCACAGGAGTCGCGAAGAGCAACTTTAGTAAAGCGTGTCATTGAGCTACCCTCACTCAAGGGGTAGGTTCTTGCGGTGCCCGACGTGCGGGCTTAGTGGGTGATGCTAATTAGCCGCCGAACCACCAAGTGAGCGGTCGACACAACGGGGACTAGCGTGTTGGCAAACACGTGCACCTCGGGAGAAAAATCATCGTGTCAACCTTGTTCTTCCCGTTGATTTGCATCCCCATTACACAAGCTTGCAATTACTTTTATACATATTAAGCTTGTGTAGTTGCTCTTGTAATTAGTTAGCTTGTGTAGCTTACTAGTTACCTTCTTGCTTGTGTAGCATAAAAGTAGCTCCCTTGCGTAACCTTGTTAGTCACATTGCTTAGTTTGTGTAGCTAAGTAATTGCGCTCTCTAATTTGGCATTGGTTGCCCTGATATTGAGCATTGCTAGTGAACTTAGTTGGCTTTGTGCTTTTGCTTACTAGCATGTGTAGGAGCTCCCTTGTTGCTTAAAGTACTAGTAGCATAGGTTTGTGTGACCTTGCTTCTAGAATTGGTTAGGAGAGCTCTAGCTAGCCCGGCACCTTTGTTGCTAATTAGTATCTTTGAAAGGTGCTAGTGAATATAGATAGAGGGGTGTAATCTTGGCTAGGCCAATAGTTATAATTCCGCACTTGTTTCGGTTAGCCGACGCTATTAAGTATTAGAAAAGACTATTCACCCTTTCAGCCCGCGCGACGGCGGTAAGGAGACTAGGTAGGTTCTTCCTCCCCTTCTCCGTCTGTTCCCCTGCTCTAGGGTTAGGGTTAGGTGGATTCTTCTTGTGCCTGCGGTGGCTCAGGGTGCGCTTCCCGCGTGACGTCGAGGCGACGGCCGGCGGTGGTGATCTAGGGTTAGGGTTTCTAATCCAATTTGGATTAGTTCTTTCTTGATTTCTTTTCTGTTTTTCTACCCTAAATTGGATCTACCCACTAGCAACCATGGATCTGATACCATTGATAGGTTTCTAGGACCATCTAGGCGTAGATCAGTGGGTAAAAATATAACTTAGATAAGAGGACTTGCTGATATACCTTACCAAAAGGCAGTCGTGGCGGTGGCGCCACCAACAAGATGGTCGTGACGTGTCGGTGATAAGGTCGGCGATGGGGTAGCGCTCCAGTGGCGTCCTGACGGTGGTGTGGACGTCCGGCGCTCACAGCGTGCCCTTCTAGATTGGATTAGGGCTAGGAACCTCGGTGGAGCGCTGGCGGCTACGGTGAACCTCGTACCTCATGCCCTAGCCCCACCTCCTATTTATTGCGCTGCGCGACGAGGGTTCATCAGCTAGAAAAATGGCTAGGCGCTCCCGATCAAGGCGAGGATAAGGGCCCAATTAACCGTTGGGTCAACTTGGTGAAGATTAACCTAACAGTACGAACTATGGACTGGCGAACTGCTATGGGATCACCCGCCCAGGAAGCCAAGAGTAGGCGGAGCAGTCGATCTCCGAACTTGTCGTCCGTGCTACCAGCACACGTCAATTGCCAATGGTTTGATTAGAACATAGGAGCGGTACTGTACACATCGTCAATGCTTTCAAGAGCTGATGCCAAATGCTCAAACGTACTTGGTGCTCCAAACGTTCTGTCCGGTACTCCCTTGGTAGCAAATTGTAAGAGGTTCTGTCTTTTCTATATATATTGTTTTTACTATGTATTTATATTACATATATTGGCCCCGTTCGCTGGTCTGAAACTTGGCTGAAAAACACTGTTCTGGCTGAATTGTTGTGAGAGAAAAACACTGTTCTGACTGAAAAAAGAAACCGAACAAGCCGAATATGGGGTAAGCCGAACATGGCCATTATGTCTAGATATATAGTAAAAAAAATATATGTAGAAATGTCAAACATCTTATGATTTAAAACGGAGGGAGTACTTCAGTGTGTCACAAAGTCACGTAGATGGGGCACTAGCGGCGTAGAAACTAGATTTTTTTATATTTGTTAATTATTAGTTTGTCAATTTAGCAAAGTGATAACGTGGCATTATAATTAAGAGAGGGAGGAGGATATGATTTTTCAGGAAAATCATGTCTATATGGAAACTAAGATATAAAAAAATGTGATAAGTAGATGATAGAAGACAGATACTAATTAGACAGAATTTATTTTGAAGAAATCATGCAATGAGAGTATGACTTATATGTGTAATATCTATGTGACTTAACATGTATGTCACGTCACAAGTTAGGCATAGCATAGTTTATTAGGCGTGTATTTGATTCATTGCCGCAACTATGACATGCCTTTTTTAGCACCTTTTTCCCACACGCCATGGACTGGTTTTCGGGTCTGTTTGATTTATGACCGCAGGTTGCCATAACTAAACTCTAGCCCCATGAAAAAAGTCTAGCGTCCATTTTGCTCGTCCAACAGGCGTCAAAAGTTGTCATTGAGCACAAGAAACGAGCATATAGAAGTGTGGCACGCTAGAAATGCATCAAGAAACAAACAGTCGCCGAAGTGAGTGAGGCACACAAGAGTTCTAGTTTTGAATGTTTGGGACATAAACCAGCAGGGCCTCCTTACCAAACTTTCCCACAAGTATGGTTGCCACATTTTATGTGGCATTTGTAGTTTGTCTAAAGTTTGGTGCGGTAAACTTCAGGACGAACCAAATGCCCAATATAGGTATTAGGAAAAAAAAGAAAATATATGAGATACAACATATGACCCATTCGAAACATAAGAACTTTATAGAAATCATTTTAATTTCATAGGAGAACATATAGGATTAAAAAAATCCGACATTTCAAACGGGACCTAAATCATCCATGAAGTAATGGTACGTCGGCCCATAAATCCCTAGAACGCTGCTACAGCGGTGCAGCCTTACGGCAGGACATGTTAGTCTGGGCCAGGATACCACAGCCAGGGTGAAAAATGAAATAGGGCCAGGTCCAGGGTGTAGCAGGCCTAAATCGGGTCGACATAGGCCGGTACAGAATACAGAAGACTCCTATACTCCTATTGGGAGGGCCGAGCTGGTCGCCGCTCGCCGGACCGAGCCTTTTGTCCCAGCCAACGGACAGCCACGTCTCAACTCTCAACAGCCTACTCCGTCCATTTCTAGGACAGCCTGTGATGAGTCGAGTTCATTGGAGACAGCCAGGCCTAAAGGGCTAAACCGCTAAAGCCTGAGGCTAATCAGGTCCAACATGCTAGACAGCCCATCAAGTTGGTTCTCCTCCACGCTGCTACGATTTTCCCCTCTGATCATTTCCCAAGCAAATCCATGCCTGCTAATGATCAAACCGAGAAAAGACCACAGTGTCTTCAGACACCTGACCATGAGATAATTTCAGACAAAACCTGCTGCAGTTCCTACCTGTAACCTGTCAAACTCGACCCAATCGGATTCCTTAACGTACACCATCTTTCTCCCGGGCCATCTGATTATTCTCTCTGCACACGTTACGGCTGTAGCCTGGAGTACCTTGCACCACGTAGCCATGAATGGGAAATATAGCTGCCTACGGTTACATGTCCTCCATCAGATTAGAAACTACTACTGCTATAGATCAGTGCAGCGGCGATACCGCAATTATTTGGGATTCAAACGAACAGGCCCTAAACCTCCGCGCGGGGCCCTCGTCACGGGGAAGCTACGCGTGTAAAGCACCAGGCTTGTCACCTCAGTGGCTCGGGGTTCGTGGAACGCTAACTGCCCCTGGTCCCTTTCTTATCCTTTTCCTTTCGAAGCAGGGCCTTGTTCTCTTTGCAAATTTTTGCAACCCGATGAATAGTACCACTTTTGTCTTATTTGGCAAATATTGTCTAATCGTAGACCAACTAGGCTCAAAAGATTCATCTCGTGATTTCCAACTAAACTGTGTAATTAGTTATTTTTTTTACCTACATTTAATACTCCATGCAAGCGGTTAAAAATTGATGTGATGGAGAGAGAGTGAAAAAACTTGGAATTTGGTGTGCATCTAAACAAGGCCCAGAGAGAGGGAGAGATCAGCTCGAGTGAGATGGGACGTTAACCTCCATCGATCATGGGCAACTGCGATAGTGGCGTGGCGGCCGTGCACTGGGCCGGGCTGCATGCATGGCCACGCGATCGATCTCTCGGTAATTACGCGAGAAAGTAAGCTAAACCTCCAGAGCAGACAAAGACAACCGAGAGAGTTAGAAAGAGCTTAGTCGGAGTCCATATCCAATCTCCGACGCGAGCGCAGTGATGAAAAGCAAAGGCGAGGCGGCCGGACGGTGTTGGAGCTGTGTGCTGTCAATAAAAGGATTTGGACGACTCCGCGCAACAACGCGAGTAGCGAAGAGACGTAGCCTTTCTTTTACTTGCTTTAAGAGCAAACCAACCGCAAGTGCTTGTTGTAGAGGAGGTAGCCCGCGGCGCCATGCTAAACGCAGCGCATGACAGCACGTCAGTTAATACTATAGAGGGAGTAAAGATTAGTCTATCAAGCTAACTGTACTATTTTACTGCTAGTGTACCAATGTGAAAGGTAAAAGAGTAGTAGTCAGGACAAATTAATGCGACCTGTATTTACATGATTGTGAAAGGTACTGTAGAGTAATCAGAATCTGGGACCAATGCAACGACTCGATGCGGCTACTACTTTAAAATCAGCCAACAGCAAGACTGCCGAGGCAGCAGCATCGATTGGCCCAGCTGCACCAACTACGGTACCTATCCTGCCGGCCACTACCATTCCTCCGCCCCAACGGGTCTACTCCCAAAAAACTGCAAATCAAATTTCAAGATCGACTAAACATTGTATAAACATTTCTATCTTAAAATAGTTTTGTTAAACGAAAATATATTACATAATCGATCTATTAATAATTATTTGGTACCATAAATGCCAGTGCCTTTTTTAGATATTTCTTAGTCAAACTAATCCATCAACCTATGCTCCCACACAGAATCTTAGAAGGTATTATCAGTACTTATTGTTTAGCACCTCTAACCAATGAAAACTACTTACATTAAATTCATATTTTCTCTACATTCATTTCTAACACAATAGTCATAGTAAATACTCTATGAAATTATGGTAAATTTATCAATTAGTGATCTATATGTTTTTCTCATCTATGTCTATAGTTTTTTTTTTCATTTGCACGGGGCCTGTAAGTATCTTTTATACGTATTTAGTTCAAAAATAGCTGCCTTAATCTATGGTGTCTCTTGTTGTAGTCCATATGTTATGACATAAAGAGTCTAAATCTCGATTTTGAAAAATTATTCTTACTGATTGCTACATTTTTTAATACCAAGTTAAGTTTAATCCATGCATATTTTAACTTTTATTAACACGCCTTTTGAACTTTTCAAAAACATCGACTTCAGGTCATAGGCATCACTCTCAAGTACTACAATGGTATAAATAGTCATTTCAATTGTGCACCATGTTGTTTAGGTGAAGTGGTAGAGCTTGAAGGGAGACCGAGGACAGGTACGAGGGCTAGCCTGAAGATATTTGGCCCCGGCTCCTGGTATCAAGAATCATTTACAATTCGCTAGTGGTCCTTGAACAAGTAAATTGGACGTTTGGCTCTCTCGGATTATCCCGAATTCTCATCGAGAACTTGATACTTTCGAATTGTACGGTTAACTCCCTAAACTTGTCCTAAGTTTTCACTCCGATCCCAGTACTTCCCAATTGCATGTTTTACTCCATAAAATTGCATATTTTTTCCATTGGTAGTTTCAGAGGGATAGAAAAGATATTATTTTTAAGGCGATTTGAATGGGCACAAAAAAACTGCAAATTTATCTTCGTTGGCAAACTTCTCATGTTGTTGCACGGAGCAAAATCTGCTACAGCTTCTTCTCTCAAGATATAGATACAAAATCTTTTGCAAATTTACTTTTTCTTTGTTTTTTTTTGTTTCTTTAACTATTTTTTAGAATGTTTCTCATAATTATTTATTTATTTTTTAATATATTTTAACCAGTAGGGGCTGCACGCCCCTTCTGATCTTTCAAAAAGAAAACGGCAAAGCTCATCAAATCCCTTCTCCCCATCTCACTGAGGCGGCACATGTGCCACCCCAGTGATTCCACATGTACCGTGTACTCTCTGCTCCTCCGGTGAGTGAGTGGGGGGCTGTGGCCGACGACGACTCAGCGTGTGTTCGACGACGACTCAGCGTGTGTTTGGTTGGGTTGTGGCTGTGGAAAAAAATTGCTATAGGCTGTGAACTGTGGGAAAGCTGATGTGGGCTGTGAGCTATAGAAAAGCTAAGGGGGTGTTTGGTTCCTACAGGAAAATTTTAGTCTCTGTCCTATCGAATGTTTGGACGCATACATAAAATATTAAATATAGACAAAAAAATAAATAATTACACAGATTATGGCTAATTTGCGAGACGAATTTTTTAAGCCTAATTAGTCCATGATTTGACAATGTTGTGCTACAGTAAATATATGCTAATGACAGATTAATTAGGCTTAATAAATTTATCTCGTAAATTAGTCTCCATCTGTGTAATTAGTTTTATAATTAACTCATATTTAGTTCTCCTAAATAGCATCCGAACGTTCGATGTGACATGGACTAAAATTTAGTCCAGAAAACCAAACACCCCCTAAAAGCTATTTGGTTAAACAAGTATAAAATATACCTTCTATCCTTATCTCTCTTGAAATAACTATGGAAGAGCTTTTTATTCCACCAATTTCAAAAACCAGAAAGCCAAAAGCAGGATCAAACCAGCTTTCAAAACTGTACTACGAAAAAGCAGCTGCTTCTGAAAAAACCGCCTGAAAAAGCAGCCCCTTTGGTTGGGCTTCCAAAAGCCCAACCAAAAGGTCTCCAGCTCGGACACCATTGCTGGCAGCGGGCCTTCTTGGTTGGCTCGGGCCTTCTTGGTTGGCTCCGACCTCCGAGCGTGCCTGCATTATTGCCCCCTGCTGCAGGCACTATGACGCCCGTGAACTGCAGTGAAGATGGGGCAGTTTTGGTGGATTAGTCCATGGTTACGTTGGTGGGGACTGGGTATAAATAATGACTATGAATCTACAAGTTATTACTACACTTGACGACGATATGAACAACATGCTCAAAACAGTAAAATTCACAGAAGGTCTTTCGACATGGCAAGAGGTAAAATACATTTTCCCCCTCCATAAATTGGTTTCTAGTCTCATCTAGATCATAACAGGGTTAACTCACCATCAAGAGGCAGCTTATACGCATAGCACGACCATCACTGTTATGACAGACGATTCTTTTTTTTTAAGTTTGACTAAACATATACAAAATAATAGTTGCATCTGTATCTATAAATAATTTTGTTGTAGAAGTAAATTCTATGCTGAATCTAATAACACTTATTATTCATCATGGTCACTAATATATTTTTATATATATTTGGCCAGACTTTAAAAGATTTCGCTTCTTATAAAATGAGATGTGTGTTTACTATGAGGCGAAGTGAGTATGTAATACCCAACAGGTCCATGGTGGTTAATCTATTAATTGAAAATATGATGGAAGGTTAATATGTTAATAAAATATGAGAGACAAACAATCAAGATTTTAATCTATTAATTGAAAATCAGATGGAAGGTTATGAAACTTTGTAGTTGATAACTTTTTTATTTGAAATCATCTTGTAAACAAAAACTACGTTTGAATTTCTAAAATTTAAAATTCAAATTTTGTAAATGATATCAGATGGAGAAACTACCAAAATAAAAGTTGTAGATCCCAAAAAGTTACGAAACATTGTAGTTAACAACTTTTTAATTTGAAATCATCTTGTCAAAGAAAAACTATGTTTGAATTTCCAAAAATTTGAAATTTAAACTTTTTAAAGGACCTCAGGTGGACACACAGAAAAAACAAAAGTTGTAGATCTCGAAAATTTATGAAACTTTATAGTTGACAACTTTTTCATTTCAAATCATCTTATCATGGAAAACTACGATTGAATTTCTCAGATTTGAAATTCAAATTTTGTAAAACGACCTCGGATGGAGAAACTACCAAAATGAAAGTTGTAGATCTCAAAAAGCTACAAAACTTTGTAGTTGACAACCTTTTCATTTGAATTCGTTTATAGTCCCAAATACTAACTTCAAATTTCTCTTAGTGGTTCCTTTTTTTCTGCAGTATAGAATAAGAAGTAAGATATTCTTGCATACTCTAGATGGCTCATATACATTTTACTGTCGCCAATGCTGCAGCACATTGTTACAACTGAACTAAAAAAGAAAAGAAGTGCTGCTACACCATGGTGCCTAAATTCAGCATAAAGAAGGCATAATAGTGCTAAATTTCACATCACAGTATAGAGCATCATGACTGAGATACCTGCAACTCGAAACTGCCAGTTCTCCCGCTCATGTTTATCAGGACATTCCTGTGTGAATTACAAGCAAAGCAACAATGTATTAGAAACAAGAAAACCGTGACATGATAAGAATATTAGTTCCCTGCATAGCATTATTGTGCATAAATATTTGCTTCTTTCAGAATGGCTACTTGTACAATTTATCTTGCGCACAACTATATGATTAGCTTGTTCTCAGGACTGGCAAAGGCACATGCTGTGATTGAAATGAAACGACAAAATGGGTTTGAATGTTTGATGCACCACGTAATCAACAAGTCCCAATAACTTTGCTGTTGTCACTTACTAACTGAAATGCAGTGAATTTAAGGACCAGAGAGCAGCACCATTTATAATTTATAATTGTCTGAAATGAAGTGAATTTAAGGACCACCAATTCCTATGTTTATTTTCCTGTGTTTGTTAATCCTATAGGATTGGAGAAACATGGCACATTAATTCCTATGTTTTTCCTATCCCTACATTTTTCATATCCTTCAGTCCAAATCCAAAGGGGGCCTAAATTTGTAATAGCCTTTGAAGCCTGCTGCTAAAGACAACCAATGAAATTTCATACACAGCCAAAATTGGGGGGCAAACAAACTGACCTATTAGTTCTAGCATCTCATCAGTTTTCTGCAGTTGTAAACATCGACACTCCTGCAGAGCAACGAGAGAACAGATCTGAGAGGGAGGTTGGGAGAGATATTTTATGAAACTGTGAACATAGATCTGCCGGCAACGAAAGAGACAGAGATCTGAAGGGGGAAGAGAGAGAGGGGCACCTCATGCGGGTTGGGACTTGGGAGCGAACCAAAGGTGCGCCGGCGATGCAGATGCCGTAGAGGCCCCTGGCGGTGGTGGCTGCGCGGGTGCCAGAGTGGCCCCTAGTGGCACGACCGTCGGGAGGCCCGTGGGGGCGACAGCGGCTTCGGGAAGACCCCTAGGGCCGGCGGCGCGGCGTGGGAAAGGCCTCGGCTTCAGCACGGCGTGGGGAGGCCTCTGCGGGCGCGGCCTGGGGAGGTCGCTGCAGGCGGCGGCGCAGATGTGGGCAGCGGCGCAGACGAAATCTGAATGGGGGGGGGGGGGGCGGGGGGCGGGTGTGGGTAGGGTTTCGGGAGTTTTATTTCCTGCACAGTGGGACCCATGTTAATGTAGTGCGGGATATAAGTCGCGCTGCTAATTTTTTTCGGTGGGAAGGCGCGCGCGGGGCGAAAACCCATCGGTTGGGCTGGACCGTCAGGAGTCATTGGGGGCACTCCTGACGGCTCTGTGGATTTCCTGTGGGTACCGGAGAACCGACAGGAATGTTCTAACCCACTTCTGACGTTTTTTTTTTTGTTACCGACAGGAATTTTTTGTGATCCCTGAGGGTTCGGAGGAAACCGGCAGGAAAAGTTTCTGATCTGTGGTAGTGTGTTCTTGTCTCATGAATAATCTCTTCTTTATTAGATGGAGTCATGCAGATCGACGACTCTGGCGTGATGCATGCATCGTAGGTCGTACGACTTTTCCTTTATATATATCTAAAACAATGTCTCAAGAACAAGATATGCACTCGTTTTGAAAAAGGAGAACAAGATATGTAACAAAGACATGCATGCACGTTTATATATATTATATCATTGGATGGATTAATGGATAGGCATATGTAGGCTGATCCAATACACACATGCATGCTACTACTTGTTACATATATTTGTTTGCCCATCACGTTTATATCTTCATGTAGCAGCAGCACTCGTGCGGCTTGTCTTGATCACCGCATGTTGATTTAAAGTTGTTACAGCCCTCGGAGCGGGCCTTGGCACGGCATGAATCATGGCACAAATGTGATTTTCTTTGGTCGCGGCAGTCATATTCTACGTTGTTGCACTCCTTCTTGTAGTCTGCACACAGATGCAATGCAATCAGTCATCACACGTACGTCTGAGTTTGTTAGTACTACGAACACAAACGTACGCACAAATCAGGTTCAACACGCCTCAGTGATCGGAAGTGTTATATACATACATATAGCCTCTGTTGCTAATAATTCATCATTAATTATAAATCTGAAGATGCATGGTTGCAGCGCAGCAGTAGATCGCTATCTAGAGGCATTCTGATTGTTCGTATATATGTACCTGGAAACCAGGCGGCGGACGCGAAAAGAGACGACGACACGACCAACAGACCAACAACGAACACAGCAGCAGCCATGGAGTGCAGGCTGCTGCTGCTTGTGTTGATGATGAGGGCCATTGCTAGTACGACTCGATCTGAGAGTGCTGCCCGATGCAAAAGCTTTTTTTAGAAAAGAGGAGCCGCCGGTGGTGCTTATATAGAAGCAGAGCAGTTCATGTATTACTGTGTATCTATCTATCTGTCTGTCTATCTGTCTATCTGTCTGTCTGTCTGTCTGTCTATCTATCTATCTATCTATCTATCTATCTATCTATCTATCTATCTATCGCTGTTTCTCTGTCCATCCATCCATCCATCCATCTATCTATCTATCTATCCACATTATGAATCTTTAAGTTTTCATCTGTACGGTGGATTGCAAAGTCCTGAAGCTGTCATATGCTAGCCAGCGCGCGTGCATGTTATGGGTTGTCTTCTTCGATTATTGCCTATTCACCAGATCTTGAAGGTTGCACACTCGTGAACGAAATTTATTTATTAGCCATCATATTATTGATATGTCGAAACAACTGCCATAAGTCATTGAAACTATTTCATTGGTCGCTTGAGGGTTTGTGGACCCTGCAGCAGCACTTGTGCCTAAGAATGTTTCTTACTGTGCATCGTGCTTTGTATTTCCTGCTTTTTAAGGTGGCGGCCGTGTCTTTACATTTGTAGCTGCACACGGTTGTGTTGCAGCGGTGGAAGTCGACCAACAACCACTGCTAAAAAAGAATTTGGAGCAACATCTTATTTTTTTAGGGACCACTCTATATTGTGCTGTCCGGCCCCCCTACAAATCCATTTGTAGGGACGAACTGAGCCTAACTCAGTTAGTTAGTTTTCTTGTGATAGAACCTGTACATCCACTCAGGTTCAAGTCCTCGACTTCGCATGGGTGCTTGCATTTTCCTGGATTTATTCTAAAATTTAACGGCATTGTTCTTTTAGTAGTAGGCGACGTTCCCGTCGAGATCAAGATGCCTATGGTGACTATGTCAATCCCGATATGTGCCGGCACAGTCTTTCATAGGTGCTCATAGGTATAGGATTTACGTACGTGCGTTCATAGAGGTGAGTGTGCGTGCATCTAGAGTGTCTGTGTCTATACTTGTGTAATTCGCAAAAAAATCTATTTATAGGGGGCTACTAGTGTTATCAGTTATCCCTACAAATGGCCGTAATTGTAGGGGCAGCTCTATATCCAGCCGCCCCTACAAATCTAATTTGTAGAGGGGGCAAAATATAGAGCCGCCGCACGAATAGACGCAAAATAGTAAAAATTGAGTACTAAAATTTAAATTTTGCAAATGACCTCTGACAGATCAAAACTTTTTCGAATTCGTTTAGGATCACAAATATGATTTATAAATCGGATGAAGATGACATGACAGGAATAAATAACAATTTATAGAATCGTCCAGGAATAGAGCCGCTTGAAGGTTGCACGCGCGTACTCATGCACCGAATTTATTGAACCATCGGCCAAATGGGTCGAAACATACACATCAGTCAACGATCCAAAGTCCAAACTATTTTGTCGGTCTGTGGATGACGCAGCAGCATTTGTTGTTTCGCCCTTCGCATTTTGTTGAGTATTTCCCACTATGCAGGATGTTGCCCTTGTCTCTGCATTTGTAGCTACAGACGATGATGTTGCAGGGAAACATGTCGTCGCATGTCTTCTCTTCGAACGCTGCACGTGCAATTAATGACAGCTCAGTTCGACAGTACACACGCACAAATAGTAAAACCCTTATTGAGAGTAATGTGAAGATTATGCATATTCTCTTACCCAGTGCATATGTGGACGAGATAACAGAGGACACGGTCACAAGAGCAATGAAAACAGCAGCAGCCATCCTGCATACGGTGCTTCTTGAATTCCCTGCCATTGCAAGCTAGACTGCTAGAGAGATGGTGGTTGTTAGTAGTACTCCTGAGTTCTCCTTTGCTAGATATGTGGCTGGTGATTATTATACATAGAAGGTACACCCCTTACTTACAATATCTCAAATAAATCTTAGCTATTAATTTTTTTAGATTTTCAAATTAATTTTAAAGATGTATCCAAATATTTTTATATGAAAAAATAGTGCAATTAAAATTTTAAAAAAAATATCTTACACAAACAATGCTGAGATTGGATTCGCTGGCCTGCTTCAAATGGAGACAGTTTCGTGGGTTGAAACTAGGACGATGCAATTGGGCTTTCAATCGAAGCCTTCCACACATATTGGGCCGGATGTACGTTATACAAACAAATCGTAGGTGACTCTACAGGAGGAAGGGCTCTCCATCTTCGAGAACACCCAGCTCGGTACATACCTTTTCTGCTTTTGGTTGATGTCTTGGCTTTTCCTTTAACTTGCTTCTGAGCTCGTCATCCTTCTTCCAAAACTGGGCGGAAAGGTTGGGTTGCTGGAGCAGGACCTGGAGACGGCCAAGGCGATGGTCGGTCGGAATGCAGAGGCGCTGGCCAAGTCCCTTGAAGAGCGACATGCTCTCGAGGGGGAGCTTGACTAGATCCGCAACTTCGCCCAGGTCATCGTCACGGAGGTGTTCGGGTCGGTGTCGAGCACCAGTACTCCCGCCATTCGACTGGCGGAGGTCCCGGATGAGGTTCGGGCCCTTATCACCGACAGGATGTTCTATGGGACGTTGGGGCGCTGACTTCGATGGCGACGCACCACCCGGATCTGGACTTCACCGCCATCTGTAGCGAGTATGCCGACGGCTGGAGCCCGGAGGCCATCCATGCGCTCGAGGAAAGCTTACTGCCACACGCACAGTTGGTGGCCGAGCAAGTCTCCGCGCAGTGGGTGATGGATGCCCGCCGTGCGAACGCGGCCGAAGGCGTGCACCAGGAGGACGTCGCCCAGCCTACGGATGAGTGGAGCCTAGGTCGGAAGCGAACGTCGCCCTGCCTCCGACCAACCCAAGTGTCGTCCAGCCGGAGAGCGACTAGCCCCTACCTTCGCCGATCGCGCTGTCAGCCGATGCCGCCGAGCAGCCACAGTAGGAATTAGAGTAAAAGTACTTTAGCAGATGTAAAAGTTAAGTTCGTGGGGGAGCCCTCGTGTGAACAGTTCGTATTCATGAATACATCCATTTCGTTTTGTGATGAATCACTTTGTTCGGGGAAGCTTGTCCCCTCCGTTCTTTAGTTTTACCCTAGCATAACTTTGTTTTTTATTCTTTTTTTTTGCACCTGCTCGTTTGAACAGTAGGCTGCAACCTTAAGAACCCAGGTGTGGCCCGTGAGGCTCAGCTGCTCGTAACCGTAGGTCATGGCGGGGTGTGATCGGTCGGAATGTTTAAAGCAAAGTTACGTAAGGCAATTAAAGGAACGGACTACCCTTTCGTTCGGGTGGAAAAGTATTTACCATAAGATAGTAAAAAGATAGGTGGTATCGCACCCCCATAGAGCCCCCGAGCGACCCGGGCCGAAAGTGTCCGGGCCGGGTGCTTTGTAGGAGCAAACGTTGAATGAAAGAAAATGGTAAGATCAAATTTTTAAGGAAAGAAACGACGTAACTGTTCAATGTTCCAAGTGTTGGTGAGAACATCGTCGTTGTCGTCCTTTAGTCGGTAGGCGCCTGGTAAGATCACTTCGGTCACCGTATAGTGTCCTTCCCAAGGCGGAGAGAGTTTGTGTTTTTCCTTGGTTGATTGAGTCTTTCGAAGCACTAGGTCTCCGACCTCGAGGATCCTTCGTCTGATTTTCCTCTCATGGTACCTACAGACAGTCTACTGGTACCTGGTATCGAGCAAAGCAGATGACGGTCATCTCACGGGCCTCCTCGAGCAGGTCGACTGCGTCTTGCTGAGCCTTCGCGGCTCGATCACGGTCGAAGGCCTTCACTCTTGGGGCACCGTGGTCGAGGTCGGAGGGCAGTACTACTTTAGCTCCGTAGGCCAGGAAGAAGGGTGTGAACCCTATGGATCGGTTTGGGGTCGCTCTCAGGCTCCAGAGGATCGCTGGGACCTCTGCAACCCATTGCCCGACATACTTGTTGAGTCGGTTGAAGATTCGTGGCTTGAGCCCTTGGAGGACCATGCCATTGGCTCGTTTGACCTGACCATTAGTACGCAGATGTCCGACCGAGACCCAGTCGATCCTGATGCCATATCCATCACTGAAGTCTAGGAATTTCTTCCCAGTGAAGTTAGTTCCATGGTCAATGATGATACAGTTAGGAACACCAAACCGATAGATGATGTCACGGAAGAACTTAACTGCCTCTTCCGAGCAGATGTTGGTGATGGGCTTTGCCTCTATCCACTTGGTGAATTTGACATCTATGAGTAGGTGAGTGAAGCCGGCTGGACCCTTTTTGAGGGGTGCTACCATGTCGAGGCCCTAGACCACGAATGGCCAGGTGATGGGGATGGTTTGGAGCTCCTGTGTTGGCAAATGTGTTTGCTGAGCGTAGAACTAGCATCCTTCACACCTGTGGACGACCTCCTCTGTATCTCATAGCACGGTGGGTCAGTAAAAACCTTGGCAAAAGGCTTTTCCGACCAGCGACCTCAGGGCCGCGTGATGTCCGTAGATTCTGGCATGGACCTCGAGGAGGAGCTGCTTGCCTTAGTCAGAAGGGACGCACCTCATGAGTACCCCCGATGGACTCTGTTTGTAGAGTTCGTTTCCAATCACGATGAATGTCTTGGCGCGTCGAGCGATCCATCGCGCTTTAGTCTTTTTGGGTGGGAGAACCTTCTTGAGGAGGTAGGCGAGTAGCGACGCTCGCCAGTCGGCTTGATCGAGTGTCAGCACGACGACGTCGGTGGGCGACGTCATCACAGAGGCATTGGGGTCGGAGCCATCGAGCGAGGGGTCGACATTGGGTGTGCCTAGATTGAACCTTCCAAGATATGGGTAGATGGCTCATGAAGGTCATTGATGAAGACCCCATCCAGAGACGAAACCCGCCTGGCAGCCAATTTTGTAAGAAAATCGGCGGCATCGTTGTCCTTTCGGGGGACATGGTGTAGCTCGATCCCCTAAAATTTGTCCTCAAGCTTGCATACCTCTTGATAGTATATTGTCATGAGTGGGCTTTTGCAAGAGGACTCCTTCATGACCTGGTCGACGACCAGCTCCGAGTCACCACGGACGTAGAGTCACGTAACGTCGAGCTCGATGGCGATGCGTAGTCCATTGATGAGGGCCTCGTATTCCACGGCATTGTTTGAGGCCAAAAAGTGGAGGTGGATTACGTAGCGAAGCCTACTCCTGTCTGAGGAGAATAGAACCACTCCAGCCCCTGAGTCGGGCCCCATTACGGACCCATCAAAGTACATCGTCTAGTATTTGTGGGTGATATCTAGAGTCAGGAGCTGGACCTCTATCCATTCGGCGACAAAATCTACGAGAGCCTAAGATTTAATAGCGGTATGGGGAATGTACCTGATGTCGTGGCCCATTAGTTCGAGTGCCCACTTGGAGATTCACCCCGTGGTGTCGCGGTTGCAGATGATGTCTCCGAGTGGGTATGAAGTGACGATCGAGACTTCATGGTCGGTGAAATAGTGCAGGAGCTTCCGGGTCACCATCAGTAAGGCGTATAGGAGTTTTTGCACCTAGGGATACCAGACCTTGGGGTCGGTGAGTACCTCCCCAATGAAGTATATGGGTCGTTGGACCTTAGGGTGGTGTCCCAACTCCTCCCTTTCGATGACTAGGGCGACGCTTACCGCATGGTTACTTGCCATGACGTAGAGGAGGAGGGGTTCTCCCCGTTCAGGAGCAACGAGGATTGGGGCTAACATTAGAGATGCTTTGAGGCTCTCCAAAGCCTGTTGTGCTTCCTCCGTCCAGACAAAGGTGTCCGTCTTTTTGAGAAGCTTATAGAGAGGCATCCCCTGTTCGCCGAGCCAGGAGATGAATATGCCCAGGGCGGCCAAATAGCTGGTGGGCCTCTGTATGCCCTTAACGTTGCATATAGGGCACATATTGGAGATGGCCGTGATTTTTTCAGGGTTGGCCTCGATGCCGCGTTCGGACATGATGTATCCAAGCAGCTTCCCCTTCGGAACCCCAAATACACATTTTTCGGGATTCAACTTGATGTTGAACCTTCGAAGGTTCGTGAATGTTGCGGCCAAGTTTGCGATCAGGTCACAAGCTTGAGCTGTTTTGACCACTATGTCATCAACATAGACGGCGATGGTTGGTTTCGGCCGCTCGACTTGGTCAGGCTGATCGAGCGGGTCGATTTGAGCGGCGAAACATTGCTGCATGCACCTTTGGTAGGTGGCGCCAATGTTCTTCAAACCAAAAGGCATGGTTACATAACAGTACGTGTAACACCCTCGGTGTTACATTGTACAGCTTTTTGCTAATAAAATTTCATGAGCATCATACTTGTTTGTACATGTGTGTAATTTGGAGTATAAATCAATATACGACATTTGAAACGTTTATCCGAAACAAGAAATAAATATTAAGTTTCATGTCGCTTTATATTATTTAGTATTCTAAACGAATTTTTATTAAATGAAAAGGCTAATGAACGCATGCATGTGGATTTGCTCTCGTTTTCATGTTGCACGCAAAACCACGCAAAGTTGTCGTCACTTTATTTGGACGGTGGCCGGCCAACCTTTGAGCTGGCCCATCTTTATTTTCATGCATGTGTAAAGGACGAATGAGAGTACAGGTCGGTGCCTAACTTGTCACTATGCAGTAGTACGATGTCGGAGCGTCCATTCAAATTTCACCATCGCCGGCCGCTTTAAGTTCCGAACGCGGTCGCCTCTACAAAGTAGCCTAGCAGCACTCCACCATTTTTCCAGTTAGCCATACTCCCATCGCGCTATTCGACATCGAGCTAGTAGCAGCATCGACGAACTCCACCGCACCGCGTCCGAGCAAGAAAGCAGAGCAGCTAGAGGTGCGTACTGTTGTTGTTAGCTTGTTGACGTCACCCCTACGTCACACATGTTTTGTGGCCGCTTTCATATAGGAAAATAAAGCCGTAATATGTTGAAATACGCCACACTGGGCCGCACTGTGATTGCATTCTTCAATGTCCAGTAAAATAGAAATGCTTAATTATTTTAGTTATGAGTTGAACTTCGATAAATCGTAGTAAATTGTGTAGATGTCCTAAAATAGTGAAACTAAGTTTGTTAGGTTCACAAAAATACCATCTACTTATTAGTACAGTTAGATTGCAGTTAGCTGTTATGATGATAGGTTCATAAATTGTAATTAGGAAGCTTAGCATTATATAGATTAATAATTGTAGGAATTATTGTGGCAAATCGGTAATAGTTTTAGCTTTAAAAATTTTACAGTAGGTTCACTAGGATATCATGTACTTGATGTAAATTTTGTAGCCTTAGAATGAGTTGCTAGATAGAGTAGCTATTACCTTTGCTTTATCGTATATAGCGTAAATCAGTATTTGGAGTAAAAATACCGGTAGTTGTTATAATAATGATGAATGCCATACTTCATACTTGTTGATGATAGCAATAGATAACTTAGCACCGTGGTCGATAGCCATAGCTTAGTAGCTAAATCAATGTACTTTTATTTTAAGAGCTGCTGTTGTTATATTCCTAAGCATTGCATCATCATTTCATGCATGTAGATCACGAGCTGGTAGACTTCGTGCCCATCGGCAAGCCAGAGTACGATGAGGTGATCGAGGAGTACGAGGAGGAGATCTTCGCACAAGAGGAAGCCTAGGAGCCGGTTGGTGCTGACCCTGCTGACCCCGTGCCTACCCAAGGCAAGCCCCGGTGCATAACCCCTATTTTAAATGATCACTGAATATATATCTATAATGTGCATTTATGTTATATGCATTTTATGGATACTACATGCATAAATATATCTACCTATGAGTCCTACTAGTACAGGTCGAGTAGCTGCTATGCTCAGGATATCGGTAGCGTGAGTAACCTGCTGTTACTCGCAAATAGGTGATAAAATAATCACTCATGATTAAATGGTGGAAAGGAAAATGGTGACCGGGCAGGGATATGGTTTGGGTATTGGTGGGTGTAAGGGGCTGTGTCCTGCGGCCAACAGGGCATGACGTGGTTACACTTTTTCCCTGTCTGTGTCGATTAAGGACCGGTCGTTGCAATGGACGCTAGGCAAGTCACAGATCTATTGTCCCGAGCGCATACTTGGGTATGGGCGTAGGGAAGGCTTGTTGCTCTCTTGTCGCGGATCCGGCTCTTTCTGGACCGACTAATGGGAGGCGGGGTGGTGGAGGTCCTTGCACCGCACTGAGTTCGGGACTCAGGAGTGGAGGCTTGGAGTCCAAGTTTGGACGGGGACCTAGACACCCGGGACAGGAGAGTGATGGGTTGGTCCTGCTTGTGCCTGGGGTACAAGCGGGGCATGTGTTTCGGGGTACCCAGCTGGGCACATTGGTTCACGAATCGCCGCCGAGTCGGTACGGCTTGTCTTAACTCTAGCATCGTAGTAAGAACTGAAAGAGGAAAAATGAGAAGAATGGAACTGATTGCTCAACTCTTGCTTGAAAGTAGAACAGGTGCTTATATAGACTGGCTAGATGATAACTTAATACGGCTTATAATAAGACATGAGTAAGGACTCACTGTTAGTGCTATTTTGCTAAAGAAAACCAGCAAACCATAAAGCCTATCATATTCCTTGGAGTCGGGAAATTATCCCCACTAGTCGGATAAGTCTTGCAAGTACATTGTGTACTCAGGGTTTATTTACCCCTATTGCAGGTGATGCTTGAAGTACCTTGTTTGGAGGATTCTTCTGGTGGGCTCAGACGGAATCCTCGCCCCTTATCGCTAGATGTTATTTTAAATTCCGCTATTTATTATTCCGCACTTTGGTATTTGGTATTGTAATAATGTACATTTTTAAGAAACTCTGATGTATGAAATGGACTTGTATTGTAACTCGTTTTCATTATTGGATCCTTGGGAAAAATGTGGATCTTTCGGGTTCTCTCTTGGGGTGTGCCCGACGGACACCGCTCGTCATAGCTCGCTTTCGGGGTGCTTAGTGTCTGGTGGAAGACGAGCGCCTCCGTAAGTATGCTATTTCGGACGGTTCTGCCACAGTACGAACCATACAAGGTGATGAATGAAGTCATGAGCTGGTCAGACTCTTTCACCGTGATCTTATGATAGCCTGAGTAGGCATCCAGAAAGGAGAGGATTTCGCATCCTAAGGTGGAGTCGACTATCTGGTCTATGCGTGGTAAAGGAAAATGGTCCTTCAGACACGCCTTGTTGAGGCTAGTATAATGAACACACATTCTCCATTTCTCGGTCTTCTTTTTAACAAGAATAGGATTGGCGAGCCAGTCAGAGTGGTATACCTCTTTGATGAAGCCGGCTGCCAGGACTTTGGCGATCTCCTCGCCTATGGCCCTGTGCCTCTCATCATCAAAGCGATGCAGGCGTTGCTTGGTGGGCTTCGAGCCTGGGATGAGGCATAGTGCGTGCTCGACGATCTCCCGTGGTATGCCTAGCATGTTAGAAGGCTTCCATGCGAAGATGTCGCAGTTGACGCATAGAAAGTCGATGAGCTCACATTCCTATTTGGCCAGGAGCTGGGTCCTGATCTGCACCATCTTGGTTGGGTCGGTGGTGTCAATCCCCACCGCTTTGGTCTCCTCGAATGGGCGGAAGGCAGTCGAGGAGGTTGGCTTGTTGCAGTTCGGGACTGCTGGGGTCGATAACTCCTTGAGCCGCGGGAGCTCGGAAGAGTTGATGATGGCAGTGGTGAGCTCGAAATACTCGCGGTCGCATGTGTAGGCGGGCGAAAAGGTGCTACCCACAGTGATGATGCCATTCAGTCCCAACATCTTTAGCTTTAGGTAGGTGTAGTTGGGGATCGCCATAAATTTGGCGTAGCATGGCCGCCCCAAGATGGCGTGGTAAGACCCTAGGAAGTCCACCATCTTGAAGGTGAGTACCTCCGAGCGGAAGTTAGCTCGATCACCAAACATGATGGGCAGGTCGATCTGCCCGAGCGGGTACGCCTGCATCTCTGGGATCATGCCGTGGAAGGGAGAGCTCACTTGGCAGAGCTCCGACCAGGGGATGTGCATGGCATCGAGGGTGTCGATGTAGAGGATGTTAAGGCCACTACCTTCATCCATCTGCACCTTGGTGAGGCACTTCTTGTGGACGATGGGGTCGACGATGAGCGGGTAGCGACCCGGTCTAGCGATGTGGGAAGGATGGTCCCTCTGATCAAAGGTGATCGGAGATTCTGACCAGCGAAGGAAGGTGGGGACGGCCATCTCGGTGACGCATGCCTCTCTGTAATGCACTTTGTGCTAGCGCTTGGAGTAGATGGTGTCGGATCCCCCGAAGATCATGATGCATTCCTCGGGGTTAGGAAAGTCGTTCCCATCTTTGCCCATCGTGCCTCCTTGCTTGGCTGCTGCCTCCTTGCCTTTTCAGTCTGTCGGCCCACCGGCCTGTCGTAGGAAGCGCTTGAGGAGCTCACAGTCCTTGTAGAGGTCCTTGACAGGGTAGGCGTGGTTGGTGCATGGACTATCCATGAGCTTGCGAAAGTGGCCGGGCTAGCCCTGCTGGGGCTGCTTGCCTATGCGAGCGATTGCGGCGACCAACGCAGAGTTGGCCAGTCGGCACCGATCCTTCTTGTTCTTTTTGCCCCTCTGTGTGGAGGGGCCCTCGTCTTGATCCTCGCGCTTGGCCTTGGCCTTGTCCTGGCCTCCGTTGAAGACCGCTCCGACCGCCTCCTCACCAGAGGCATGGTTCATGGCGACATCGAGCATGTTGTGGGTGGTCTAGGGCTTTCAGGCAGCCAAGCTTGTGGAACAAAGACTCACAGGTTGTCCCAGAGAGGAACGCACTGATGAAGTCTACGTCGACGATATCAGGAAGGGAGTTGCACCATTTTGAGAACCTACAGATGTAATCCTACAGGGACTCATTGGGCTCCTGGTGGCAGGTCTTGAGGTCCTAGGAGTTCCCAAGGTGGACATACGTCCCCTGGAAATTCCCAATGAATATCCTCTTGAGGTCCGCCCAGTCACGGATGCTATTGTATAGGAGGAATTCGAGCCAAGCTTGAACATGTTCCCAAATGTAGATGGGGAGGTACTGAATGATGAAGTGGTCATCATGCACTCCTTTGGCTCGGTAGGCGAGCCAGAAGTCCTCGAGCCATATACCAGGGTTTGTCTCCCTGGTATACTTGGTGATGTTGGTAGGCAGTCGGAAGAGCTATGGGAACAGCGCCATTTGGGCTAGGACTCCGATCGTCCGGTCGATGACCATGTCTAGGGTACGTCTTGTCGATCCCCTTGATTGTCTGGTCGGAGCCCATGCTGCCTGCTCTCACCACCGCCCGATAGACGTCATCGTCATGTCGGGCCTGACGCCTGTTGTTGATGACGCTGCGAGCATCTCAGTTCAGCCCAATGCATTTGCGCACAGGTGGCCGGTGTAGAGCGGGCATAGGTCATGGCATAGCGGTGGCCTCCTGTTCCGCTCTTGGTGGCTGTAGTGGTGAGCGGATGGAGCGATGCGTCTAGTGTGTCCCTGCCTCCCCGGTGGGGAGAGAGGCTATGAGTCAGTGTCATGACGTGGAGCTCTCCGCCTATTGAACGGTGGTGGTCTCCACCAGCACCCAGAGGTTCTAGTGGATCATCTGCTCTTGTGGATCAATGGGCTCGGGAAGGCCGCGTAGAAGCATCACCGCCGCGGTGATGTTCTGACCAGCCCGAGCGAACTATGGGGGATCGTTCCCCCCATCAATGATGTTGCGCTGAACCTAGCAGGCGCGACCCTAGGCGCCACTCGCTGGGTTACATGCATGGGTGCATCGTAGTGTGCCGAGCACGGTGGCCCAGGTGGCGGCTAGTTCTGCTGCCTTTGTCGTAGCTCCTTGTCGTGCTCCTGGGCACACGTGAGGGCATCCGCGCGAGGGTCTAGAGGGATGTGGGTCTAAAGAGACTCCGCCAACATTGGTAGCTGTCCCAGAGCATCTTTCATAGTGCACTCGTGGGATAGAGGGTGGCTAGGTGCCATGGCGTCGCTGATGCTGGAGCCATTGCTCTCAACATCGTCATCCATGAGGTTGTGAAAAGAGGCGGGAGCATAGCTCGCCATCCCCTTGAATTTAGATGTGAGAGGGGGTAGTGCTAGGATCCTTTGGAGCCCCCGGGCGTACGCATCCACAGGGGACGCAAGGCCATAGGGGAACCAATCATATGGTGGTCGCGGCAGGGACAACAGGGTCCCTCCGGAGAGTCAACGGAAAATATGAAAAAGCGAGTAAAGAACAGTATCTACATTACTCACAGTGGGGTTTGGGCCCAGCGTGGGCTTGGAGCGAAGCGCAGGCGCCTCATCGTAGAGGTCACCAGGAGTTCTAGAGCCAACGAAGGATGCTCCTCCTCTGATGCGCGCCAGGATGAGTGCCTCCTCGTGGAGGTGAAGCACGCCAAGTTGGTCGGTGACGAAGTCCAGGCTTCTGAAGAGGAATGCCTAGGATGGCTCAAAGATGGGAGAAACCAACATCACAACAGGTGGGAGAGTGGAAAACTCTAGTGAGCCGAAGTGAGTCGTATCACTTGACCCTGCCGTGGCAAAGGTGGCGGAAAGGTGGGCCATCCAATGACCAAAAGCGTGAACGTACGGCGTCCTCCCCACGGACGGCGCCAATTGTCGGTGTAGAAAGTGACCAACATGTAAATATTTGTAGTTTTGCCGTACATTATGATCGGATATGGCCTAGCACCCAATGACACTGGGTTTATACTAGTTCAGGCAACGTGCCCTACGTCCAGTCTGAGTCGGTCGGAGACTTTATTCCTGAGCCCAAGTAAAAGCTCTAGTTTGGTTTTGGTTAATTGATGAAACCCAAAGTGCTAACCTAGTTTATCAAAGTGATTATGAGATAGGTAGCACTACTCCAAGTGATGAAGCAATGGCGAAGATCATAACGATGGTGATGGCATGGTGATGATCAAATGCTTGAACTTGGAAAAGAAGAAAGAGAAAAACAAAAGGCTCAAGGCAAAGGTATAAATATTAGGAGCCATTTTGTTTCGGCGATCAAGACACTTAGCGAGTGTGATCACATTTAGGATCGATAGCCGTACTATTAAGAGGGGTGAAACTCATATTGAAATGCGGTTATCAAAGTGCCACTAGATGCTCTAACTCATTGCATATGCATTTAGGATCTAGTGGACTGCTAACACCCTTGAAAATGTTTGTGAAAATATGCTAACACATGTGCACAAGGTGATTACTTGGTGGTTAGCACATTTGAGCAAGGGTTAGAAACTTCACCGGTGGAGTGTTCGCCCGTAGAGTGCGGACAGGCCGACGGTGCCACCGATGCCCTATACAGAAAAGACACTATTTCGTGGGGGCTTCTATTTAAGCCCCATGGCCAGCTCAAGCTCACTCTCTTGGCCATTTGCATTGACATAGCAACCTTGTGAGCTTAGCCAAAGACCTCCCACTCATCTCCATCATTGATTCATCATCTTTGTGAGATTGGGAGAGAATCTAAGTGCATTGCTTGAGTGATTGCATCTAGAGGCACTTGGTATTCGTGTTTTGCTGCGGATTTCACTTGTTGCTCTTGGTGGTTGCCACCACCTAGACGGCTTGGTGCAGCGGTGGAGGATTGGCGTGAGTCGGTGATTGTTCATGGCCATCTCCGGTGATTGTGAGGGGATTTGTACCTTCCCTGGCGGAGTGCCAAAAGGTAACTCTAGTGGATTGCTCGTGTCATTGAGTTACCTCACTTGTGAGTAGGTTCTTGCGGTGTCCAAATTGTGTGGATGAGGTTTGTGCAACACCTCTTAGCCGCCAAACCACCAAGTTTTGGTTGACACAATGGGGACATAGCATGTTGGCAAGCACGTGAACCTTGGGAGAAAATTGGTTGTCTATTGCCATTTGGTATTCTCCCAGTGATTGATTTAATATTCACCTTGTGATTGGTTCACTCCTCTACATGGTGGTATAATCACCCTACTCACTCATTTATATTCTTGCAAACTAGTTGTAGCAAGCTCTTTAGTGTAATTAGAATTGAGAGCTTGCTTTGTTACTTTTTAAGTTCATCTAGTGGAGCTCTTTAGAGTAGCAAGATTGAGAGCTTTTAGTGAGTAGTAACTTGGCAAGTTGTGTGCCTAGGAATCATTGCAACTAGAATTGTTGGATAGGTGGCTTGTAACCCTTGTATAGTAGGACCTTTTAAGTGGTATCAGAGCCATGGTCACCGTTTGATTAAAGGCTTAACAACCTCGGTGTTAAATTATGGCTCAAGTTGTGTTCAACCATGTGGGGGGCAAACCACCATTCTTTGATGGCACATGCTATGATTATTGGAAGAGAAAGATGAGGATATATATCTTGGTTCAATCAATGATCAAGTATGGGAAGTGACCGAGAATGACTATGCTACCATTGATCCTGATGACCCCACCAACCAAGACAAGACCAACAAGCAATGCAATACAATAGCTCTCAACACCATATACAATGCCTTTGATTCCAAGGTGTTTGAGCAAATCAAGGATTGTGAAAGAGCAAATGAGGTGTGGAGAAGATTAGAGGAAACATATGAGGGCACACCGGTGGTGAAGAGTGCTAAGTTGTACATTCTCAAGGATAAGTTGACAAGCTTCAAGATGAAGGAAGATGAGAACATTCCGAAAATGTTTCATCGGTTGCAAGTGATTGTAAATGACTTGAAGGCCTTGGGAGAAAAGATCAAGGATGATGATGTCTCTCATCAGTTCTTAATGTGCTTACCTCCAAGATTTGAGATGTTGAGATTGCTTATCATAAGAGGAGGATTGAAGGAGATTACCCCTAACCAAGTAGTAGGTGATGTCATGACCTAAGAAACATACCATGTGGAAAGAGAAGGGGATGACAAGGATGACAAAAAGGAAGAAGAAGAAAAGAAGAAGAAGAATATAGCATTCAAGGCTAGCTCATCATCATCCAAGAATAAGGGCAAGTCTAAGAAAGAATCAAGTGATGATGATGATCTTAGTGATATTGATGATGAAGCTATGGCCCTCTTTGTACGCAAGATGGGAAAGTTCATGAAGAAGGGCTATGGTGCAAGAAAGAGAAGAGATCACACCAAAAGCAAGGAATATGTGAGAAGATGCTACAATTGCAAGAGCCTTGATCATGTTGTAGCAAATTGTCCCTACAATAGTGATAATGCTGAGGATGAGAAGAAGAAACTCAAAAAGGATAAGAAAGAAAAGGAGAAGAAGGAGAAAAGAATGACCTTCCAAAAGAAGAAGAAAGGTGGAGGCTATGTGGTCACATGGGATAGTGATGGCTCTTCGAATAGTGATAGCTCTAGTGATGATGACAAGAAATCTATCAAGAGAGCACTAGCAAGCATTGCCCTCAACAACAAGTCCTCCATCTTCAACACTTTATCAACATGCCTCATGGCAAAGCCTACCAAGGTAAAATATGATGAGAGTGATGATGATGAATGTGAAAGTGATACTTGTAGGAATGATGATGATGAGGATGAGGAGTACACCAAGGAAGAACTCTTGGACATGTGTGAGCAAGTGCGCGCTTGAAATAAGATGAAGAGAAAGGAGTACAAAGAATTACGCAAGAAGGTAAAATTTCTTGAGCAATCCTTTGATGAGCTCAATGCCACTCATGAGAGGCTCATGGAAGCCCATGAGAAGCTTGGCAAAGCTCACTCTAAGCTTGAAAAGGCTCACTCCTCTCTCATTGAGTAAGTCAAAGTGGAGGAAGCCAAGAAGGAGCAAGTGATCGTATCATGTGATGTGGGACTAACATGTGATCTTATTGATGAATCTTTTTATAAGCCCATTATAGTTGCTCCCACTAACACTTCTTGTAGCACTACTACTTCTACTTCACCTTTGAGTGATGGTCTCACTTGTGATGCCTCATTAATGATGGAAAATGAGACCCTCAAGAAGGAGGTGAATGAGCTCACTCGTGCCTTAGGCAATGCCTATGATGAAGATGCCTGCTTGCTAAAGTGCTTGGGTAGCCAAAGGTTTTCTCTCAACAAAGAGGGACTAGGCTATACCCCCAAGAAAGGCAAGGCGGCATTTGTCACTCTCAAAATTGGCTTTGTGAAGGGCAATGGTCGGTTTTGGAATAGATGTAAGCAAGTTGGGCATGTAGAGCAATATTACAAGATTAACAAGAATAAGCTACCTAATGTATCCTCAATTAAATTTGATTCTTGTTACATGCTTTTTAAGGGTGCCAATGGTGTGAAGGCTCAGTTCATTGGTACACAAATTGTGGGCCCAAAGAAGGTCATTTGGGTACCAAAGACCTTGGTAACTAACCTTCAAGGACCCAAGCAAGTTTAGGTACCTAAAAAGAATTAATCTTCTTTTATAGGTCAATTATAAAGCTGGAGGAAGGCATTGGGTGCTTGATAGTGGGTGCACACAACACATCACCGGTGATCCAAGAATGTTCAATTCAATCAATGAAAACAAGAGCAATGGGATTGATTGTCGTAGAACCAACCAATTTATAAGAGCACAAGTACAATGGCAGCCCACAAGCGGTCGCACTGTCATACTTGAGCCCATATAAACCCGATAGTCTGTCGAGTACCATGACGGGTCTCGATAAACGATCCACAAACAACCAAGATCATACATGATTCAAGATACATGTCATATATTACATAAAGTTCGCAGATACATTTCCATCATCAGAGTATGAAACAAAGTTATTACAAACCAAGTTTGATAGATAATAGCGAAAGCAAATTAAGTTTGAAAGTAGCATTTGCCAACATACGATCACAGTCCACAAAAGCATATAGAGGGATTAGTAAAGAAGCCTGCCCAAGGCTTACTCCTCATCCACAGCGGGATAGAAGCAACTCTTGCCATATCCATGATATACTATGCCATCTGCAACAATGGGAATAAAACCCTGAGTACAAGAAGGTACTCAGCTAGACTTACCCGTCATAAACCAGAAATAAATTGACTCCAAGGATTATGCAAGGCTATATAAGTAGAGATAGCTTGACAACATTTGCATAAAAAGCGATTAACTCAGTTATACAATTATAATTCCGTTATCAAGTTAATTATAACTATCCATCTCTAAATTAGCAACTATCCTGTGCCAAACATGTGGTATATCATTTTAAGAGCATACAATAGTAACTATAGCAGGTATAGTAATTCCATGTTTATCCAAACCATCATATTCCATAATACAATTACTACGATGCTGGAGCTAGCCAAGTTTCTCACTATCCAGGAGAGATGGCGATTCGAATCAATTTCAACCAGCTGGGAATTTATTCCTAACAAAAAACCTAGGCAGACCAGATCAACGGTCACCTTAGGTCACCTTTAGTACAACTCAAGTACACATTTTGCGGGTTCACCCAGTGCCACACAATCAGGGACAACCAACTGACAGCATGTTCAGGCCCAGCCTGCCCTTAGGCTCACGTGTGGCTCCCCACACATCCTTACTACCATCCAGAGTGCGCACTCTTACAGAGTGGGGCCCGGCCTGAGTTGAGCTACCCGGCTTCGCGGTCAGAACGAGTTATCCGGCTAGCTAAGTGATAGGCATGCGTTTAATCTTGTTAAAAGGTCCAACAACGATACGGTCCTTAATCGGCACAGATGGAATCACATGAGTCAACCTACCATAGACTCCACCCAGCCTCGATTTACATTATCCCATGGTTCTTTTCCACGATAGCAAATATAGCCAACCGTACTTCGGTATCCACCTATATCTCATAGGTGATAGGGAATCACCCGACTTCTACCGGTCTAAGCATGGCTAAGCATATACTCGATCCTGGACCTACATAGGGTTAAAGGTATATTTTTGGATAAGGTAGTTTCATGCATCAAGTGTTTCTAGTCAACTCTTATAACCTAATGCATCAATCATAAAGGACTCAAGTAATATTTTATAAAACACTAGGAGACTTAGAATGCTCCGAGGCTTGCCTTTCAGAAAGGAAGTGGGACGGTGGTCAGGGCACTCCGGAAGCTCTTCTAGGGCCTACTCCTCTTCTTTAGGAGCTGCAGCTTGAGGAATCTCCTGCAGGTCCCCTTCCTCTCATTCGTTGAATTCCAGCAATGTTATTTCCTCTGTCGATCCTATATGCATGAATATGGCATAAGATATTGCGAATGCATACATACTGACAAGTATAGTATGATGACACATGATGAATGCATTCTTGTAAGTATTCTTAACAGCATGGTGTTAAAGTAATAACAAGTGCATCATGTTTTACTGAGTATGTGCATATCTCTTCTTGATTACTTAATCAAACACTTCAACAATTCATTTACTACACCACAAAACATTAGCTACTTGTTTTACCCATAACTGGAGTTATACTTATCCAAATGCTGTGATCTTGGACTTTCTGGAAAGATTATAAAATTTTCTACAACTCTTATTTAAAAACCAAAAGCTAATTCGCACTCTATCTTAACCAAAATAGGCAATCAATCCAGTGCTGCCAAAAATTCCAGAGAGCAAGCATTTCGGAATACTGACTTTAAACAGCTATAACTCCTAAACCCTTTGGCCTATTGTCCTGAAATTTTAACACAAGATATATGAAGAAGTTACCTACAACTTTGTTATTAACCATTTTTACAGCAAACATCTAATACGTACGTGAGCCTTGCCTCTGGTGGATCGAAGGTTGTATGAGTGTGCGATGGCTGGGTGAAGCTTGAAGGCTGCGGCACGGCGGTGGGGCGCCGTGGTCGCGTGCAAGCTGAAGAGAAACAGGGGCGGCGGCTAGGGCAATTCCCGGCTCCCAAGGGAAGCCGAGTAAATTGATTACTCTTGCTTAATCATAATTGTGCCTGATTACAAATATTTATACTCTAGGGAAATATTGAGGGAATAATAAAAAATATGCTAATGGGCTACTTTAGGCACTAATGGGCCTGCGCCTGGTATATTGCAAACCGGTCATAACATCTCAGGTTAATACGTACGTGAGCCTTGCCTCTGGTGGATCGAAGGTTGTATGAGTGTGCGATGGCTGGGCAAAGCTTGAAGGCTGCGGCACGGCGGCGGGGTGCCATGGTCGCGTGCGAGCTGAAGAGAAACAAGGGCGGCGGCTAGGGCAATTCCTGGCTCCCAAGGGAAGCTGAGTAAATTGATTACTCTTGCTTAATCATAATTGTGCCTGATTACAAATATTTATACTCTAGGGAAATATTGAGGGAATAATAAAAAATATGCTAATGGGCTACTTTAGGCACTAATGGGCATGCGCCTGGTATATTGCAAACCGGTCATAACAACATCATTTTTACTATGCAACATTCCAAACTACAGAATCTGTCCGAAAACTCTTCTCACCCGAATTATAAAGCAATGATATTCTTACTGCATATAAACATTCCAAATCTGACCTTACCAAGCATACCAATAGTTCAAGGACATCAAATAAACTCAAGAAAACATAATGTCCAATCCCAAACTATTCATTTAAATGCCTTTATCAATTTAACTAGATAGTTAGGTTAAATAATTAACATATACCCAATGTGCATAATAAATTCTCAGAAAATTACAGTGGACTCCTAATTCTCACAATAGGCCACTGTGGAAATTTCATACCATTTGCACATGTACAACATCCTATGCAAAAATAACAAGCTAGCAAGGGTTATTTTAGTGAAAATAGTAAACTCTATAGAAAAGTGTCAAGCAATAGATTATCTATTTTTTCTAGCTTCATATTAGTCCCATACTACTGTACAAAAATTTTCATAGCAATATATTACATATTTTTATCCCTACAAATTTCCTTAGAAAATTTTATTTATTAATGAATAAATAGAAAGACCATATGTAAATCAAGTTTACAGCAAGCTTATTATTTTTGCTAGCTAGAGCATGTCAATACAAAACCCACAAAATTAGAATCACAATTTTAGGAGTTTTCTAGCTCAAGATATCTAATTTACAAAATTGTAAACATACAAAAAGCATTTACCTAAATGCATTTTAATCCTTAATAAAAACATTAGAAACTGTACCTCTCATATTTTTATAAAATACTACACTTCCAAAGGAATACAACAAAATTTGGTTCACCAGAAATGGACATCTATAACTCCACTTATCATTTTTCAAAGTTAGCATGTAAAACTGAAATAAAGAAGGTATCCTACAACTCTACAGCCACTGACAGGCGGGACCCACAGGTCAGTTGACCCCACATGTCAGCGAAACAGAAAACAGAGGAACACACGGGGCGGCGCTATCTCGCCAGCGGCGACCTCTCCGGCGACGGCACCTGGACTACAGTGACCCCCTCGACCTAGCGCACACGCTAAGGTATCCAGGTGGACGGATTATCGACGCGAAGGACAACGGCGGCGGCCATGGCGGCGCGGCGGTGCGGGTCGACGGCGATATGTCAGAGGTGACCATGACGACTCAAACCAAGACTCGGACAAGCATCCATAGGATACGGTGAACCTATTACGCACTCAAATGGGGCACTCGGTGGTCGGAGTTGGCCGGACCATGGTGACGGGCCACGGCGACGGAACAGCGGTGAGGGCTACGCGTGGCATGGCGGCTTACCGGGTACGGAGAGCAAGCAATGCGAGCGTGGTGAGACTCTAGAATGATAGTGGAGTGGTTGTGGTGGCGAACGAGCAAGGTGGAGTGAGCTTGTGCTGGAAATGGCGATGGCGGCGCTGCCTGAGCTGCTGCAGCTGCTGTGCTGCTACGAACGGTGAAGGAGGAGGCAGAAAATGCAAATGCGAGCGTGGGGATGGAGCGGGCGAGTGCGGGGTGTGATGTAGTGCCCTCTGGCCCAGCGTGGCCTGGCTGGTCAGACCGGCAATGACGCATGGCTTTTCTTCCTCCACGCGGCGGCCATGCTCTGTTGCCGGTCGGCCATGACAGCGCGCGGTGCGGCATTCGTCAGAGTGCGATCCTATGCCTGACAGCGCGATTTGAAGCAATTAAATCTCCTAATTCGTAGCTAGTTAGTGCAAACAACCTAAACAGAACTTGTAGCCCTAAGTACCAGCTACAAAACTCCTTTAGAAATCAAGGTCTAATTTGCAATGGATAGAGAGAAAAATCAACTCAAAGTAGTGACCGTCAGACTGGAAGCACGCAGGACTTAGAAAAATTTCCTAAGTGCTGAAAGCAATGAAATGCTGATTCTTGTGAGCAATTTTCAAGCATGTTAGGGGCTAAACTAGTCTATGACCCAAACATAAAAGTTGTTCCCCTTATCAAATACTACAACTTTTCTTTAGTGCACACATCCATGAAAGTCTCTATCATATAGTTCAAACTTGGTCAAACCTAATACATTCAAATGATGACTTATACTTGAACTATGACTTAGTGACCAAATTAGCCCTAGCCGTGAATACCAAAGTTGTTCATGATGACATACTAAACATGTTTAAGCTATTCCCAAGTTCACACAATCATTTCATGTATTGGTTACACATAAAGCTTTCCAGATCAACATACATAGCATCACTTAAGGACTTGATCCTGCAAAGTGATCTTCATGAACATTGTTCCTCTAGTCATCCTAAGTGTGGCTAAGATGTTTTAGTGACCCACATCAACCATTTACATATATTCACTCATGATCATAAACATATACAAAGAAAACATAAAATAACACACATGTTTCATATGTTTCAAACACATGTTTCCAATGCAAAAGCTTAAATATGAATGCTTGATGCTCATGCTCATGCAATGTAAGTCAAATTATGCAACCTTAACACCGAGGTGTTACAGATAGTATCACATTTTGTGACAATGGCAAAGGCAAGGTCAAAAGGCTTGGTAAGATTGCAATATTGTCACACCCCAAAATTTCTAATTTTGGGTTATGCATAGAAAACACTAATTAAAATAACTGTTTTGATATTTGGATAAAATTTACCAATCTTAGTTTGAACTAGCATAAATTTAGTTATAGGAAAAATGTGAATTTCAAGCTTTTCCAAATTAATTTGACGAGCTATTGCTTGATGTGATGCTTGGTTGTTGATTTATTTCATGTTGTGAGAAAAGATTCTTAAAATGTGTTTAGTAAGTCGATCTTCTTTCTCCAGCAATTCTTAGTCTTTCTCACGGATCAAATTCCTTGTTTTCCAACTTAATATTTGCTTGAGAAGTATCCTAAAATCTTTTCCATGAAATCCAAATCACTCCTTCTTGCTCACTATTCATCAACCTATCTCCATGGATACCTCAGGAATTTCTTCGGCTTTTTCCAGAACTTGTTCCCACTTGTTTGTGAGCATAATCTAATTTTTAAATGCTCTAAAATATCTTTTCATGAGCTCCAAATACTTTATTTGGGTTCGTCTTGTTCTAAAATATCTCTGAGAATTTTCCCTGAATTTTCGAAGCCTTCAGAGTATTTTTCGTGGCTTAAAATTCAATTCTGGACTTTTCTAGAATTATTTTATCCATGAAATTAATTAATTCTGAAAACAATAAAATATCTCAGATTTCCTTATGCCCAAAGGCCCATGTCTTTATTTACTAATAGGCTTTAATAATTAATTAGGCCTATTAGTAAAGGTGGAGGGTGCAACATCAATTAGTACTATATTGCTAGTTGATGTAGATATGGGGAGTTTTCTTCCTATATATATCAACCAACCCCTTGGGCAAAGCACACCAAAACTACCATATGGGGAGCCCCTAGTTTAGAAAATCCCTAGTGTAGTAAATTATATTTTTCTCCTCTTTCCGTCGCCGTCGCCGTCGCCGCCGTCGCTGGTTTGTTTTAAAAGAGCCCCTCCAGTTTTCTATTTTCAAACCTGTAGCCCATAGCACTTTTTCAGAATCTGTTTTCTTCTTTTAAAAGCGTAGTTTCATCGGTTTAGATCCAAAATACGTTTTCAGCTATTTACAGAATTGCCACTGATTTTGTTTTGGCCATAACTTTTCTGTTTTAACTCCGATTTGATCCGTTCAAATTGCGTTAGGTTCATAATTTCACAATTTACATGTTCATACTACTGTTAAGTATATTTTTAACTTTTAAAATTCATGATTAGATTTAATCTAATATTCAACTAATAGAAATCTTGTTTAAATCATATCTTCTGCGTCTTAGATCCGTTTTAGTCCATTCAAGTTGCGTTAGATTCATAGCGTCAAGATCTACGTGTTTGTAACAGTGTTTATCATGTCACTAACACTGGAATTTCATGGTTTGAATCATATCTTAAATAACAATTATGCAACTGGATCTTATAAATAGAATATGATTTGTTTCACTTTAGTTTTATAAATCAAATCTAAATTTGACTTAAATTATAATCTCTATAAAATATCTTATATATGTTTTTATACCATTAAGACACATGAAGCTAATAGTTTTATGAGTAGATCTTTTGGTAGTTGTATCTTTTCAACCGTAGCTCCGATTAGAGTGCTTTTCGCGCCTGTGTGTTCGTAGCAATGCGTAGATTAGTTTTCAAACCTTTTTATTGATTGGTGTATTGTTCTAAATTTACTATGTTTGCTATGCATGTTTGTATGGATGCTTGTGTGGTGCTTTTCGGTCTTGTCCAGTCGGTGAGTTTTGCGTTGGTGATTTAAAGGAAGTTGGAGACCAAGAAGCAATGCTACGAAGTTTTGGGATTTGAAGAAGGATCTAAGTTTAAGGCAAGTATAGCATGGGATCATCCTTGATGTCCTATTCACTTTAATCACTAAATTTCATATGCATGTGTCCACCTTGATACCCTTTATAGGATTCCCTAGAAATTGTTTACTGAATACCTTGAAACCTCAGGATCTGTGCATTTGGGTATTACTTTTGCTAGCGCTTAACATTGACCATGATCTTGATACTTGATTAATAATTGAGCTATAAACTATAAAAGATGACTTGTTAGCAACAATAGGAGGGTTAAATTCCCTCTCCATGAGGACTCATTTGTAAGTGATCATCCGGGACTTACAGTACATCTGTGAGGGCTACATGGCTCTGGCTCTAGTTGCTTAGAAGACCTTTTCTAGCCGGCTTAGAGGATACTACGAGTTGGGTATAGGATAACCTCTATCATGTTGAGCCTAGCTATGGAAGCGGCCTTTTATTTTTGGAAGGGGGGTTCCTATATCCGATGACCCTGCGGCCCTTCCCGGTTAGACGAACTTTTGAGTGGCTTTATATAGTTCTCTGTGTTTTGGGCCTAGCTAACCCAGGCATTTGAGAATCATGACTTACAGTGAAAGTGTACACCTCTGCGCAGAGTTTAATAAACTGATATATCAGTCATGCTCACGGTCACGAGTGGCCAAGGGATTCTTATGCCAAAGATGAGCACTTGTCTAATTATGCTTAACTAAGTTGTCTTTGAGCTGTTTATTGTTCTTGTATAATGATCATGTGTTATGGGAACTATGGTGCTACCTTGTTGCTAATAAATGCTAAAACTTGATCATACACTTAAAAGCTACTTGTAGTTCAACCAGTGTCAGCTATTTGAACCTCATAAACCCCGTGTTATATTTGCTGAGTTCGACATGGACTCACCCTTGCAATTTCCCCCACACCTCAGGCTGGATATCAGTTTGCTAGAGTCTGAAGGAGTTAGGCTTATGATCAACCAGTCAGTTGTCCCTGTGTATTTGGAGTCTTCACCTGAAGATCGGAGTAGTCTTTCCGCCGTCTATACTCTGAGGTTATAATCTTTATACTAATATGCTATGTATTTAAGCATTGTCCTTTGATATTACCCTTATTTGTAGCTATATGTAAGATTTGACTTTCTGGGCTCACATATGGTGTGCATTCGGCTTTGTCCTTGAAACCGGGTGTTACAAATATCCAATGACTTGAGTATTTCCAATGTGCTACTAGTAGAGAGCTTGAACTTCAACCTTTTGTCGGTAGCTCAATTGTGTGATCTTGGTTTTAAGTGCATATTTGGTGTGGATGATATAGAGATCATAAGTGTAGATGGCTCTAACTTGATATTCAAAGGATTTAGATATGAGAATCTATACTTAGTTGATTTCAATGCTAGAGAAGCTCAATTGACAACATGTTTGATCACTAAGTCTAGCATGGGTTGGTTATGACATAGAAGACTTGGTCATGTTGGAATGAAATAATTGAACAAGTTGATCAAGCATGACTTAGTTAGAGGCTTGAAAGATATCATATTTGAAAAGGATAAGCTTTGTAGTACATGTCAAGCTAGAAAACAAGTTGGTAACACACATCCTAAGAAGGGCATGATGAGCACATCTAAGGCATTTGAGTTGATGCACATGGACTTGTTTGGACCAACCACATACACTAGCATTGGTGGAAACAAATATGGATTTGTGATTGTGGATGATTTCACTTGATACACATGAGTGTTCTTTCTTGTTGATAAGAGTAATGTGTTTGCAACATTCAAATCATTTGTCAAGGGCATTCACAATGAGTTTGAAACAACTATCAAGAAAGTGAGAAGTGACAATGAAAGTGAGTTCAAGAACACAAGAATTGATGAATTATGTGATGAATTTGGAATTAGACATCAATTCTCAGCCAAGTATACTCCTCAATCAAATCTTAGTTGAAAGGAAGAATAGAACTTTGATTGACATGGCAAGATAAATGTTGAGTGAGTACAATGTGAGTCATTCATTTTGGGCCGAAGCAATCAACATGGCTTGCTACTATGGCAACCGACTCTATTGTCACCCCATGATGGAGAAGACGCCTTATGAGCTATTGAATGGAAGAAAACCCAACATAGCATACTTTTGGGTCTTTGGTTGTAAATGCTACATATTGAAGAAAGCCACTAGATTGAGTAAGTTTGAAAATAAATGTGATGAAGGTTTTTTGCTTGGTTACTCCACTACTAGCAAGGCTTATAGAGTTTGGAATTTGGCTAGTGGTACTCTTGAAGAGGTTCATGATGTGGAATTTGATGAAACAAATGATTCCCAAGAGGAAGATGAGAATCTAGATGATGTAAAAGGCACTCAATTGGTCAATGCAATGAAAAACATGGACATTGGTGATATAAGGCCTAGAGAGGTAATTGATGTTGAAGATGACAAGAATCAAGTGCTCTCTAACTCAAATGTGCAAGCTAGTGGTTCTAATGATCAAGTTCAAGCAAGTACTAGTCACGACAAAGTGCAAGATCAACAAGTGGCTAGTTCATCATCTCAACCAAATGATCAATCAAATGCAAGCAATTAAGTGCAAGTGCTTTAACCAACCAATGTTGCAAGAGATCATCCATTAGACACTATCATTGGTGATATTTCAATAGGTGTGCAAACTACATCAAGATTAGCTTCATTTTGTGAGCACTTCTCATTTGTGTCATCTATTGAACCTAAGAAGATACATGAAGCCTTGAAGGATGTTGATTGGGTCAATGCTATGCATGAAGAGCTAAACAACTTCATAAGAAACCAAGTATGGGAGTTGGTTGAGAGGCCTAAGGATCATAATGTGATTGGAATCAAGTGGGTCTTTCGGAACAAGCAAAATCAAGATGGGATAGTAATAAGGAACAAAGCAAGATTAGTGGCTTAAGGTTACACTCAAGTTGAAGGTCTTGACTTTGGAGAAACATATGCCCCGATTGCAAGATTAGAAGTAATTAGGATCTTGTTAGCCTATGCTTGTGCCCACAATATCAAGTTGTACAAAATGGATGTGAAGAGTGCATTTCTCAATGGGTACATTAATGAGCTTGTGTATGTTGAGCAACCTCTCGATTTTGAAGATGACAAGAAACCCAACCATGTTTACAAGTTGAGAAAGGCTTTGTATGGATTAAAACAAGCACCTAGAGCATGGTATGAGAGATTGAGAGATTTCCTACTCTCTAAGGGATTCAAGATGGGAAAGGTTGACACCACTCTGTTCATCAAGAAGCTTGGAAATGACTTGTATGTAATGCAAATCTATGTTGATGATATCATTTTTGGTCAACAAATCAAGATTTTTGTGAAGAGTTTGGCAAGATGATGGCAAGTGAGTTTGAGATGTCCATGATTGGAGAGCTTAGCTACTTCCTTGGTCTTCAAATCAAGCAAATGAAGAATGGCACATTTGTGAGTCAAGGCAAGTATATCAAGGACATGCTCATGAAGTTTGGAATGGATGATGCTAAAACTATTAGTACACCAATGAGGACAAGTGGAAGCTTGGATAGTGATGCTAGTGGCAACATGGTGGATCAAAAGATGTATCGGTCTATGATTGGAAGCCTACTTTATGTGACCGTATCAAGGGCGGATGTGATGTTTAGTGTATGCATGTATGCTAGATTCCAAGCCTCACCAAGAGAAAGTCAATCGAAAGCAACAAAGAGAATATTGAGGTACTTGAAGCATACACAAAATGTTGGATTGTGGTATCCTAAAGGAGCAAAATTTGAGTTGATTGGTATTCGGACTCTGATTATGCGGGATGCAAAGTTGAGAGAAAGAGCACATCGGGCACATGTCAACTATTGAGAAGATCATTTGTGTCTTAGTCATCAAAGAAGCAAAATAGTGTAGCACTTTCAACCACCGAAGCAGAGTACATTTCGGCCGGCAGTTGTTGTGCTTAATTACTTTGGATGAAGGCTACTTTGAGTGACTTTGGAATCAAATTCAAGCAAGTGCCATTTCTATGTGACAATGAGAGTGCCATAAAGCTCACCAACAACCCGGTTCAACATTCAAGAACAAATCATATTGATGTCCGCCATCATTTCATAAGAGATCACCAACAAAAAGGGGACATTTGCATTGAGAGTGTAGGCACCGAAGATCAACTTGTCGATATCTTCACCAAGCCACTTGATGAGAAGAGGTTTTGCGAGCTAAGAAATGAATTGAACATACTTAACTTCTCCAATATGTGTTGATGCACCCCCACTTATATGGCATGCCTCTCCTTCGAGCAATCCAAGGTAAAAGTTGATTGGCATGGCATATATACTTGCTAATGACATATTTAGTGCATCTAGACATATTTCACATTTGAATTGGCTCATTCATGAAAATCAAATGAATTTGATGCTTGTATGGTACCACTATTGCTTGTATGCTTGAAATGATCTAGTGGTAGCATATGACATGTTTGTGGGCTTGTAAACCTAATGTTTGATCTAGAAAATAAGCTATAAGTGTTTAACTCAACATGGTATAAGATAACCCTTATTTGGAGGTGTGAAGAAGCTTGTCCTTGGATCAAACCGAGTTAAATATCTTTTACAAGTAATCTAGATTGAACCAAATTGAGAAAATAATCCTCATTTCACATGGTTTCACCCCAACCTATCTATAATTTGAGCTCACCTTTTGTGCTAATTATTGACAAAGGGGGAGAGAAATTCACAAAGATAATAAGATAGGAGGAGCAAACAAATGAAATGACATTATAAGGGGATCAATCAAAAATACACACAAGTAGGGGGAGCAAGCTCATAAACTTGTATATTGCATTTTGATGTGCATTTCATATATTTGCTTGCATAGCACAAGTTCTAAATTTCAATATCCATGCTTGTGTGGTGTATGCTAGTTATAGGATTGAATGATGAAATGAAAAAACTAGCATGCATAGGCTAAAGTAACTAGACTTATGTATATTCTATGGAAACTAGACCCTTGCTTGTAATATTGATCTCATGGGGTATTCTAGTTTTTGTGTATGTCTAGTTACTAATGGTGCTAAGGATGGTATATTGGTGCACTCCAATTGGTATCACGCTTCAAAGGTCCATCTCTTATACCTTAGCATCATTTGGTAGAAATTGTCTCATATATTTCCTATCTAAGCATATGTGCAAGCTATAATCCAAACTCTTAGCACATATGTAGGGGGAGCAATTGCTACCATTTGAAGTTCATGAAACTTATCCATATTCTTTTACACATGGTAAATATGCTTGGGTAAGCAACGTGGATTCAATTAAATCTCAATTCATATCTTTTTGAAAGGGTTGTCATCAATTACCAAAAAGGGAGAGATTGAAAGCTCTAGTTTGGTTTTGGTTAATTGATGAAACCCAAAGTGCTAACCTAGTTTATTAAAGTGATTATGAGATAGGTAGCACTACTCCAAGTGATGAAGCAATGGCGAAGATCATGACGATGGTGATGGCATGGTGATGATCAAATGCTTGAACTTGGAAAAGAAGAAAGAGAAAAACAAAAGGCTCAAGGCAAAGGTATAAATAGTAGGAGCCATTTTGTTTCGGTGATCAAGACACTTAGCGAGTATGATCACATTTAGGATCGATAGCCATACTATTAAGAGGGGTGAAACTCATATTGAAATGTCGTTATCAAAGTGCCACTAGATGCTCTAACTCATTGCATATGCATTTAGGATCTAGTGGAGTGCTAACACCCTTGAAAATGTTTATGAAAATATCCTAACACATGTGCACAAGGTGATACACTTGGTGGTTGGCACATTTGAGCAATGGTTAGAAACTTCACCGATGGAGTGTCCGCCCATAGAGTGCAGACAGTCTGACAGTGCCACCGACGCCCTATACAGAAAAGACAGGGGTTCATAGAGTGACCGGACGCTGGTGGTGTAGTGACCAAATGCTGAGGTCTAGAGTCCGGTCAGTGATAGCAGAAAGCACACTGTTTTAGCCTTATGACTAGACGCTAGAGTGTAAACTGATCGGACGCTCATGGTCTGAGTTCGGTCAGTGCTGACGTACGCTGACATGAGGCGTACAGAGGAAATGTTGAGTGACCGGACGCTGGGTGTGTCCGGTCGAGCATGACCGGACGTGTCCGGTCGTGAAATGTCACGTTTGGAACCTTACAGGAAATGATCGGACGCTGAGATCCAGCGTCCGGTCACTTTCTAACTGACGCGTCTGGTCATCACTTGACCGTTGAAATCGGGCGATCAGCGTTTGAAGCCGATGACACGTGGCGCACATCGCTCGACCGGACACTGAGGTCCAGCATCCGGTCAATATGACCGGAGCGTCCAGTTGGCCCGTGTTCAGTGTAGTGAGGAGCCCAACGGCTCTATTTCGTGGGGGCTTCTATTTAAGCCCCATGGCTAGGTCAAGCTCACTCTCTTGGCCATTTGCATTGACATAGCAACCTTGTGAGCTTAGCCAAAGACCTCCCACTCATCTCTATCTTTGATTCATCATCTTTGTGAGATTGGGAGAGAATCCAAGTGCATTGCTTGAGTGATTGCATCTAGAGGCACTTGGTATTCGTACTTTGCTGCGGATTTCGCTTGGTGCTCTTGGTAGTTGCCACCACCTAGACAGCATGGTGCAGCGGTGGAGGATTGGCACAAGTCGGTGATTGTTCATGGCCATCTCCGGTGATTGTGAGGGGATTTGTACCTTCCCCGATAGAGCACCGAAAGGTAACTCTAGTGGATTGCTCGTGTCATTGAGTTACCTCACTTGTGGGTAGGTTCTTGCAGTGTCTAAATTGTGTGGACGAGGTTTGTGCAACACCTCTTAGCTGCCGAACTACCAAGTGTTGGTCGACACAACGAGGACGTAGCGTGCTAGCAAGCACATGAACCTCAGGAGAAAATTGGTTATCTATTGCCATTTGGTATTCTCCCGGTGATTGATTTAATATTCACCTTGTGATTGGTTCACTCCTCTACACTGCAGTATAATCACCATACTCACTCATTTATATTCTTGCAAACTAGTTATGGCAAGCTCTTTAGTGTAATTAGAATTGAGAGCTTGCTTTGTTACTTTTTAAGTTCATCTAGTGGAGCTCTTTAGAGTAGCAAGATTGAGAGCTCTTAGTGAGTAGTAACTTGGCAAGTTGTGTGCCTAGGAATCATTGCAACTAGAATTGTTGGATAGGTGGCTTGTAACCCTTGTAGAGCTAGAGCAAGTTTGCATTTTGCTATTTGTCATACTAATCAAATTGCTCTAGTTGATTTGTAGATTTTTAAATAGGCTATTCACCCCCCTCTAGCCATATTAGGACCTTTCATCTAGTGCTCAAAGTTTGTTGTGGGGTTACAAACAAGAGGGAGTAAGATGAGGGTGCAAGAGGTCCGGTCAAACTCTGGACCGAATGGCCAAGAGAGACGGGAGCTCCTATGTGCGCTAAGTATTTGAGCGTGTGCTCTGTTGGAATCGTTCATGAATCGATCCACTAGTGGTTGAATCGTCTATGAATCGATCATCTTATTGGAGAGAGCGCATCTCCTTTTATAGGTGAAGGGGATGGCTTTACAAGAGAAATAGTGTGAGAGAAAGAGAGTGTGTGTGCTGCCTAGTCTTGTTGCCCATGTCATCGAGAATAAGGTGGTTTGTCGGCACCCACAACACTGTTGATGTCTGGATGCATGTGATAGGCTCCATTGTGATCTTCTAGTATGGCTGATGTCGGCGCCTACCATACTGTAGGATAAATGTCGGCGCCCATAACATTGTTGGTGTTCTGACATGTCTGGAAGGATATAAAGTATCCTTCTAACATGACCTAACAGTACTGTCCTGCAGGTGTGCAGGGTACGATCCTTGATATTGCGATTGACTAGAGCGCCTTGCCTTACTCGCTCTATCTGTTTCCTAGGTCTTCATCGAGCGAGCGTCCCCGTTCGATCGTTCCCTAGTCGGCTCTGGCCTCCCGGTCGGAGAAGAGCTGTAAGTAGAGGTTTGGTGTATTCTCGGTCAGAGAAGCGAGTCGGAGTCGGAGGCAAGCGTTGTCCCTTCTCGGCCAGGCCTTCTGGTCGGAGAGGCGGGCCAGAGTCAGAAGCAATGAAAGCAAACGCTGTTCCTCCTTGGTCAGGCCTTTCGGTCGGAGAGGGGGCTGGAGTTGGAAGTGAGCACCAGAGTCAGAGGTGAGCTAGCCAGGTCTTCCAATTAGACAGGCGGGCTGGAGTCGGAGGCGAGCATTGGTCCTCCTTGGCCAGGCCTTCCGGTCGGAGATAGCCCTTCTAGTCTATCGTTAGTTTTTTTGGGCCAGCCCAGGAGTTGCGCGTTGTTCACAATGTCGTCTGCTGGGCCAAGCTTTTGCTAGGAAGCAGGTCCATGAGGAACCCGGGGTTTATGAACCCGATAGGCAGAAAATAGAATGAATGCATAAAACTCATAAGTTAACGTGAAAGACATATAACTACTCTTCAAAATTAAATTCTTCCGTTGGTTCGAATTTAATTAGAAGATAATCAACATCATTGCAGCGAAACACGATAATAAAATACATTCTATTAGTTTAGGGGCATTTCTTAGTCTCTACCTACTCTCTGAAAAAATGACCACGTTGGTGTAAAATTTATCAGAGATTTAAACCTCAAACTTGAACTCATTATAATATTGTCATCATCAACATTGGTCAGAAAATGACAATACCATAATCTGACTTAAACAAAATGGACTACTCCTCTAATTTAATTTTTTCTATTGGTTCCAATTTAATTAGAGGATAAACATAATCATAATTTACTAAATATAACTGCTCTTCAAATTAAATTCTCTCGTTTGTTCGAATTTAATTAGAAGATAATCAATATTAAACTTTGCAGCAAAAATATGAAAAAATAATTTATCTACTTTTCAAAAGCATTTTACTGTACTCATCTACTCTCTAAAAAATTATCCCTTTGGTTCAAATTTTGATAGAGATTTAAACTGACAAAAAGCATCAAAAATTTGTTTCTGAAAATAATAAAAAAAACCCTCAGTATTTACTGTTCATTTGGGCCGAAAACGTGAAAATTCGATACGCGGCCTAGCTTGCCAGCGTGCCCATGTGCGTGGCCCAGCGGCCTGCTTATCTCATCCACTCACCAGCGCGCTCGACCCAGCTTGCTCCCACGCACTACTGCCAGTGGTGGCTTGCGCTGTGTTCCCCAGTGTCCTAGGCCACAACTTGGGCCTAGGTTAGGATTTCCTCAACCCGCCTGGGCTGAAAGAAGCCCGAGCGCCCGGAGTCGTTGATCCTGATCTGACGGGCGTCCGTCGTTCTCACAAGATCAAAACCACCCGCCGCGCTGCATCATCGAAACCCTAATTTCATTTTTCCTTTCCTCTCCCGTCTGCTCTCCTCTGCCATGGCACCCAGCTTTCTTCCACTTCTCCTCAAAACCATGACGGTCAGAGATGGCGGCGCCGCCGTCGGTCCACTCGCTGGTGCGCGCGCCCATCGTAGGGTGAGCGCGCCGCCGTTGAGCGGTCTAGCAACGGCGCCCTGAGCGTGTGTGCGTGGCTCCCTGAAACCCTAGAGCTCATTCTTTCCTCTGCTTCTCTCTCTTCGCCACACTACACACCACGGCCACCACAGTAGACTACTCCTGAACTGGCGCGACGAAGGAGATGGCGCCTCTATGGCACCCCTCACCAGCGCACACGTGCAGCCAGAGCCGCGCACGACTCCGTCGAGCGACACCGCGGTGGTGCCCTTTGGGGCCCCACACAACGGCGGATCTCTTCCCACGCGACGGCGGTTGTGACGGCAATAAGGAGACCAGGTAGGTTCTTCCTCCCCTTCTTGTAAGTGCAATCAAGCCATATTATGGGTTTTGGCATTGATGACCACAAAATTATAGGACTAATGAGATTTATCGAGATGATAAGCAGGGAATCGAAAAATGAGGATGATATACAGGTTGCAGGTGTCCTAATTACAAAAAGTGGCCAGACCTAGCTCAAAGGAAGTTTAAATTCTTTTATGTTTTGAAATTGAGTTTAGGAAAAGCCGTACTATTAAGAGGGATTTTAGGACAGTTGGTCAACTATTGAACCAGATGCTCAAATTCATAGATTTACATCCTCCCACCTAGTCAAAATAGCTAGCCAAATTTCATATCATTTTACCTGCCGCCCTGTTAAGAGCGGCAATGCCATCCTTAACTGACCATTGGGCTCGAGGGGTATTTATACCCTTCAGGCCCAGCCCACAATGGTTATCTTCTTCACTGAGTCATTCTGCTCGAAACAAGACAGAACCAAAGCTCACTTCTCTCCTCCATTGTTGCTCCACCATCCCTCAAGCAAATCCTTGATTCCAAGCATCAAAACTTGAGAGAAAAGGCAGCAAAACTCGATTGGAGAGCAGATCCACTGATTCCCAAAGTCTAAGAGCATTTGGTTCACGTTTGGCCGGTGGTTCTAGGGTTTGTTACTCTTGGAGCTTGCTTCTAGCTGGCTAGGCGTCGCCCTTGCGCTTGCTAACTCGTGTGGCAGCCTTGGGAGGTTTGTAACCTCATTCAAAAGCTAAGAAATCACCTCTCACCTCAAGAGTTCGCTCTCTTGATTTAAGAACGAGGATAAGGCAAGCCTTTGTGGCAAGCCCAAACCTTTTGTGGCTTCCTCAACAACGTAGACTTAGGCAAACCTTTGTGGTGAGCTGAACCACGGGATAAATCTTGTGTCTCACATGCTTCATCTTGTTTACTTGCTGGTTTAGCTCATTGCTAGCTGTTATTAGGGTTTGGTTGCTCGATCCACGCTTGTGTGAAGTTTCTGTGGTATTCAGTCTTCGAATTGGATCTTGTCTTTCCATTGCAGGATTAAGCAGCTAGTGGGGTCAGGTTCATCTCTGTAAAATCTCAGCTATGTTAGATTTATTTTCATAGAGCGACAGTGCCGCCCTAAAAGGCCGGCAGTGCCGCTGTCTGTTCTAACAGAGTTTTAAGTTGAATTTTTATAGGCCTATTCACCCCCCTCTAGGCCTCCTTTAGCTTCCTGTAGGTCCTACACTTCTCCGTCCGTTCCCCTGCTCTAGGGTTAGGGTTAGGTGGATTCTTCTTACGCCCGTGATGGCTCGGGGTGCGCTTCCCGCGTGGCGTGGAGGCGCTGGCTGGCGGTGGTGATCTAGGGTTAGGGTTTCTAATCTGATTTGGATAAGTTCTTTCTTGATTTCTTTTCTATTTTTTACCCCAAACTGGATCTACCCACTAGCAACCATGGCTCTGATACCATTGACAAGCTTAGATAAGAGGACTTGCTAATATACCTCACCAAAAGGCAGTCGCGGAGGTGGCACCGCCAACAAGGTGGCCACGATGTGTCGGTGATAAGGTCGGCGATGGGGTAGCGCTCCAGTGGCATCCCGGGGGCGGTGTGGACGTCCGGCTCTGTGCAGAGGCGGCGGTGAAGGCAGTGGTGCTTCCCATCGCTCACAGCGCACCCTTCTAGATCGGACTAGGGCTAGGAACCTCGGTGGGGTGCTGGCGGCTGCGGTGAACCTTATATCTCGAGCCCCAGCCCCATCTCCTATTTATTGCGCTGCGCGATGGGGGCGCATCAGCCAGAAGAACGGCTGGGCGCCCCCGATCAGGGCGCGGATCAAGGTCCCAATTGACCGTTGGGCCAACTTGGTGGAGATCAACCTAACTGCCGAACTGCTACGGGATCGCCCGCCCAGGATCTGGCCAAGAGAAGGCGGAGCGGTCGAACTCCGAACTTGTCGTCCGTGCTACCAGCACACGTCAATTGCCAATGGTTTGATTAGAACATTGGAGTGGTACTGTATGCATCGTCAACGCTTTCAAGAGCTGATGCCAAATGCTCAAACGTACTTGGTGCTCCAAACATTCTATCCGGTACTCCCTCGGTAGCAAATTGTAAGAGGTTCTGTCTTTTCTATATATATTGTTTTTACTATGTATTTATATTACATATATTATGTCTAGATATATAGTAAAAGGAAATATACGTAGAAATGTCAAACATCTTATGATTTAAAACGGAGGGAGTACTTCAGTGTGTCACAAAGTCATGTAGATGGGGCACTAGCGGCCTAGAAACTAGAGTTTTTATATTTGTTAATTATTAGTTTGTCAATTTAGCGAAGTGATAATGTGGCATGATAATTAAGAGATGGAGGAGGATATGATTTTTCAGGCAAATCATGTCTATATGGAAACTAAGATATAAAAAATGTGATAAGTAGATGATAGAAGACATGATACTAATTAGACAAAATTTATTTTGAAGAAATCATGCAATGAGAATATGACTTATATGTGTAATATCTAGGTGACTTAACAAGTATGTCACGTCACAAGTTAGGCATAGCATAGTTTATTAGGCGTGCATTTGATTCATTGGTTTATTAACAAGTATGCCCTTTTTAGCACCTTTTTCCCACACGCCATGGACTGGTTTTCGGGTCTGTTTGTCTTATGACCGCAGGTTGCCATAACTGAACTCTAGCCCCGCGAAAAAAGTCTAGCGTCCATTTTGCCCGTCCAATAGGCGTCAAAAAGTTGTCATTGAGCACAAGAAACGAGCATATAGAAGTGTGGCACGCTAGAGATGCATCAAGAAACAAACAGTCGCCGAAGTGAGTGTGGCACACAAGAGTTCTAGTTTTGAATGTTTGGGACATAAACCATCAGGGCCTTCTTACCAAACTTTCCCATGAGTATGGTTGCCACATTTTATGTGGCATTTGTAGTTTGTCTAAAGTGTGGTGCGGTAAACTTCAGGACAAACCAAAATGCCCAATATAGGTATTAGGGGAAAAAAATAAAATATATGAGATACAACATATGACCCATTTGAAACATAAGAACTTTATAAAAATCATTTTAATTTCTTAGGAGAACATATAGGATTAAAAAATCCCGACATTTCAAACGGGACCTAAATCATCCATGAAGTAATGGTACGTCGGCCCATAAATCCCAAAAACGCTGCTACAGCGGTGCCGCCTTACGCCCTTACGGCAGGACATGTTAGTCTGGGCCAGGATACCACAGCCAGGGTGAAAAATGAAATAGGGCCAGGTCCAGGGTGTAGCAGGCCTAAATCGGGTCGACATAGGCCGGTACAGAATACAGAAGAGTCCTATACTCCTATTGGGAGGGCCGAGCTGGTCGCCGCTCGCCGGACCGAGCCTTTTGTCCCAGCCAACGGACAGCCACGTCTCAACAGCCTACTCCGTCCATTTCTAGGACAGCCTGTGATGAGTCGAGTTCATTGGAGACAGCCAGGCCTAAAGGGCTAAACCGCTAAAGCCTGAGGCTAATCAGGTCCAACATGCTAGACAGCCCATCAAGTTGGTTCTCCTCCACGCTGCTATGATTTTCCCCTCTGATCATTTCCCAAGCAAATCCATGCCTGCTAATGATCAAGCCGAGAAAAGACCACAGTGTCTTCAGACACCTGACCATGAGATAATTTCAGACAAAACCTGCTGCGCCCCGTTCACTCATAGGATGGCTACGGTTCCTACCTGTAGCCTGTCAAACTCGACCCAATCGGATTCCTTAACGTACACCATCTTTCTCCCGGGCCATCTGATTATTCTCTCTGCACACGTTACGGCTGTATCCTCTACGAGTACCTTGTACTACTAGGTTGTAGCCATGAATGGGAAAGATAGCTGCCTACGGTTACATGTCCTCCATCAGATTAGAAACTACTACTGCTATAGATCAGTGCAGCGGCGACACCGCAATTATTTGGGACAAGGAGAACGTAACGCCAACCGATCTAATGGCCCCGGATCCCCTTTTCGTCGTCTGGGAGCAACTTTTTTTTGTCATGCAATGCACTGTGGCTCCGGCTGTACGTGACAGGGATGGCTTTTTTTTTTTTGGGCGTGGGGGGCGTGGGTGCAATCATGCAATCGTGCGTCGCCATGGCAAAACTTCTGCCTCTGTAATCATGCCCCCATGCATGCACCACCGGGACAGACAAACTTTCGCTACCGAACGCCTTTTCAGATGGCGATCTCAAGTGGTAGCAGGAGCAGCAGCTAGCGCTGATCAAACAGCGGGCGCAGGGGCAGGCGATAGATCGCGGGAAAGGACAGAGCACAAAACACACCTAGTAGCTCACGTGCCGTAACACGGAGTAATAAGACTAGAGAGAGGGGCTAAACGGAAGAAATTAAAAACACACGGATGACGGGATGAGTGCGAGCGAGGGCGGTTGTGCCATCTAGAACCGCCGACCATATATTGGTTGGCTCGTCAGTTGTGATGTGCTGTGTCACTTCAAACCTCCTCCTTTAATCTGTGGTTTCCATTATGCAACCCGCAAAAACTAAACCTCCGCGCGGGGCCCTCATCACGGGGAAGCTACGCGTGTAAAGCACCCGGCTTTGTCTAGTTATGGTTTGTCACCTCAGTGGCTCGGGGTTCGTGGAACGCTAACTGTCCCTGGTCCCTTTCTCAACCTTTTTCTTTCGAAGCAGAGAGAGGGAGAGATCAGCTCGAGTGAGATGGGACGTTAACCTCCATCGATCATGGCAACTGCGATAGTGGCGTGGCGGCCGTGCACTGGGCCGGGCTGCATGCATGGCCACGCGATCGATCTCTCGGTAATTACGCGAGAAAGTAAGCTAAACCTCCAGAGCAGACAAAGACAACCGAGAGAGTTAGAAAGAGCTTAGTCGGAGTCCATATCCAATCTCCGACGCGAGCGCAGTGATGAAAAGCAAAGGCGAGGTGGCCAGACGGTGTTGGAGCTGTGCGCTGTCAATAAAAGGATTTGGACGACTCCGCGCAACAACGCGAGTAGCGAAGAGACGTAGCCTTTCTTTTACTTGCTTTAAGAGCAAACCAACCACAAGTGCTTGTTATCAAACCAGAAAGAAAAAACAAGTGCTGGAGCTTTCCATTCAGTTTTCACGATGCCTCAGTATCTCTCTCTCTGTCTCGGTGCGCTTTCCATGCAAAAACAAGTGCTGGAATTCAACTGAACAACGATGACAGGACAGGAGTACTGTTTTTGAGCACGGGGATACAGTAGGAGAGCGTCAGCAGCAAATTAACATGGCGCTTTTCTCGTAAAACGATCGAGTAAGGATTCAGATGCTGGCGCGGTGAAAAATTTACCACCGTTGTTCAGTTGAGTTCGGCCTTGCTAGCTAGACGAGTTTTTTACCCCCACACGTCCACGTGAAAGATCACTGTGTGGGGAACAGAATTCCCAGGCCAGTGATTGGCCAAATCGGTGAACGCTGCGCCACTCTCCCGGTTCGTGTGTCCCTGTCCGTCGAGTTGGGGAGGCTGGCGTGGAGCGCGGGCCCGCCACTTTGGTTAACCATCCCCTTCTAGTAGATCGGGAAAAGAAAGACGGCAAAGCGGAGAAAGAAAAAGGCGCCTGTCCAAGAGCCAACCGGGGAGGCGTGGCCGCATTGGCCAGCAAGTAGCCGCGCGATGCAGACCGGACGGACGCGCTCATGTGCCGTGCCGCCGCCCGCTGGTCTGGTTGATCGCTGCCGCTGCTGGCCGACGACGCTAGTGCGCTCGCCATTTCCGCGAGGAAAACGCGCTGCCGCCACGGTGATTTTCCACGGGCGCCACCCAACCCGGGCGGGCGGCCGAGTCCGATTGGCCAGCTTAGGCCCGCGACGCGTGGTCCAGCGTTGCGTCCCGCTAGATGCCGTTGAACGGGCCCGGTTGCCGTATCGGGAAAGAAGTGCTACAGCTTTTTCATTTGCGCCGGCAGCCTTTCATTTTTCCGCCGCGGTGGAACCTGGTGCGCGCGTGCATGGCCACCGGATCGGCTGGCTGGCTGGCTGGCTCGCGGTGCCAGAATTCGCAGCTTCCCCCCAGGAGCAGAGTGCGTTGCGTGTTCTCTCTCTCATCTCTATCGTGCTGGCCACACCCGTCGCGGTTGAACCGGTCGTACTTCAACTCCAACAACTGCCCGCCCGGTCTGCATGACGCGCGCCGCAGTGCTGAATTCAAACTTGGAACAATCGATCGCGTCCGTATGGCACAAGCGCAGATTGGTATGTTTCGATCAAGACGACGCTCAGGCTCAGCGGGATATCGCAGTCGTGTGGTTGGAGCCGGCGCATATAGAGGGATAATTTACGTTCCTGCCGTAAACGAGCGTGTGGAAATGGACGGAAAACGACGTCGATCGGAGGCGGGAGGAGGTAGGGGGCCAGTAGGAACAGCCCGGGGCGTCAAAGCAGCCACGTCGCGGATCATGGCCTACTTGCGGCTTGCGCTCGCCTGATTTTCCTGTTCGGACTCTTATCATTACGAGAGCGACGTTGTCACATTCAGACGGCAAGAACACAGGAGGAAATTTGAGGCAGGACCAGGAGGAAGAATCCAAGCTCCTCTTTGCTGTGCCCGTTTGTAACAAGCAATCGATTTGACAAGCTGGTGTTAGAGGTCTTCTGCTGTGTTCAACTGCACGTGTTTACTGAAACACAAAAGGTAGGGCGTATGTACTTGTGGTTTTTTTGAGCCTACGAAAGGGTCAAGTTTCAACAGTTGCACTAGAGTCCAGTAGTGCATGTAGGTGCTCACAGGGAAAAGTGGAATATGCAAACCAGTATTCATAACTAAAATAGTTTTCTAAGTAGAATGGTAGCCTTGGCTTATTACTACCTTATTTTCTTGGCAAACACCCTCTGTTTAGTCTTCTTCTTTTCACTGTCCAGGCTAAAAAGATCGGAATTTATACTACGGGTGCAGAATCAGAAAACGCGACACCACAGCCGCTTCATCACCGTCGGATTTTAAACCAGAACAACTAAACTCGGTAGTGACGAGGGTTAGCTATCACTATCGGTTCCTACAAACCGACAGTATTCTGCAACTTCACTGCCGGTCATTTACACAACCCGACAGAGTTCAGTTCCACCAACACTGCCGAATCATGAGACCATCTGACAGTGTAACCTTGAACATCACTGTCGGTTTGTGTCTTTAGCCGACAATGTTGTCGTAACCAGCACTGCCGGTTTGGGATAAGATCCGGCAGTGATGTCTAAGCCAACGTTGTAGGTTTGTGGCTCAAGCCGACAGTGCCATCTTGGCCATCACTGTCGGTTTGTTGCTAACCGACAGTGATGGCCCGTTCGCATTTTATTGTTTTATAATTTATTTTAATTTATATGTTTTTGTGGAATCGGGTTTCGTTTTATATACGCTACGTAGACGACAGGTCCATCAATATTAAACTACAAATGTTACGGTTACAGTTCAAATGTTCTTATCAAGATCTCGATCCCTCAAAATAAAAAAAATATTCGATAAGATGAAGCATGCTTCTCGGACTTCTTACAATAATCTAGCGAGCCGCTCTGGACCATACTGGTCCTTGAACTTCATGGATTGTGCAATGAAAAATACTCCATCTTTTTCCAATACCTCGGCTAAGATGAATTTTGCCAGCTCTGATTGCAATGCAACGATCTCCATGTCTAACAGCCTTTCGTGGTTATATTTCTTGCGCTGTCGTTCAAAAAAGATGATATCTAAAGAGGAATCAATAAATCATTTTGTTGAATTATTAACAGACATAAATAAAATGAAAATTATACACACCAACTTATCTGCTTCTTTCGATTTCCCGCCGATATAGCGAATCATTGCCCACGTTACCTAAAACCCACATTTATTGTTTCCCACCGGCTGTTTTAGATACTTCCCCTTTATATTGACAACCTTGAATGGGACCTGCGTCCCACCGATGTCTTCTTCGGACACTGTGCAACATTAAAAGGAGAAACTTTAGAAAGCAGTATGTGTGATTAGAAAATAATATGTTATTAGGATCGCTTACTAATTCAGCACTGCCACCAATGCATCCAGATGATGAAATGGTTTTTTCTTTAAGTCCCACACCTCGATCAATTTTTTAGCAAGATTGAAACAAATGAAGACGAAATGGTTGCTGCAATCATAGAAAACCTAGTTGGGGAAGCTACACAGAAAACTAACTCATTGCAAGTGGTCACCCAAGTAAAAAAAGGTACAAAACTAGTTCTCATCCAGTCTTCTGATGACACCAACTAGGATACAACATCAACAAAACCATCACGAGATAACACACGTTGCTGCAAACTAATACATGTACTACAATTTTACACCTTCTATATTATACCAAGCGGCTTTGATTTAACTATCGTACCCAAATTCCGGTGCATGTTAACCGGGCAATAAATTTTAACAAACTATTACTTCCAATTCACACCACGGTATGAAAACACGCACAATTCATTCCACCACAATCTACTCTCGTACGCAATTGAAGCTCGTATGCAATTGAAGCTCGTATGCAAGAAGGAAGAGGGGCAGAGCTCAGGTTGGCCTCGGCTAACCTAACGAGCATTTCATCAGAACACATAGCGGGCAGTGAGCCACGCATTCACCGTGGGGGGTGGAAAAACAGCTGTCCGCGCGCTCCTGAAGGCCTCTACGGTGGGAGTGCTAGCGTGGAGGAGGAGGGGCACGGCTGGCGTCGTGGACGAGGAACGAGAGCATGGACGACACGGTGCTCCGGCATGGAGCGGTGGACGGCATCACAGGCGCTGATGCGGGACTAACGGGGACGCATCGAGGGGACACACGGGCATCGACGTCGAAGAAGAGGAGCGCGGGGCTAGGAACGGTGACGTGAGGGGCGGTGGACGTGTGCGTGGGGGGCGGTGGTTCCCGTCGGCGTGGGGTAGTGCTCCGATGGCGCGGGGGAGGGGTTGGCGCGGGGTTGAAATAACTTTGAAAAATTTCACCCCGCGCCTTGCTTTTATCCCAATGGCTCATCACTGTCGATTGCAAGGTCTAAACCGACAGTGATGATGCAACATCACTGTTGGGCCATGTCTGGACCCGATAGTGATGGGGGTGGAGTGGTTATGGGTTAAGTAGCATGTATTTTTCCTTTCTTTCGAAATCCTCCGACTGGCGCAATGGTTAAGACCGCGCAATATAGCCCCAAGACCCGTGTTCGAGTCCCAGACGGCCCAATTTTTTTGATTTAATTTTATAAATTATTAAGCGCTCTAAAAGGTCAAAAAGAAAAAAATAAGCCTTGACACACCTCCTATACTAGCAAAGCGGTTAAGACTCAGAACTCTAGTCCCCGAGACCCGAGCTCGAACCTGAGGGCTGGCACATTTTTTAAAATTTTTTATAAGTCACTGTCGGTTTTCAAAATAAACAAACGGTGATAACTAGCATCACTATATATATATATATATATATATATATATATATATATATATATATATATATATATATATATATATTTCTTTATATACTGAATAAATAGGAGCATGTGTATTTCTATGTCGAAATGGCTTAAAAATTTTTTGACAAGCATGTACACATAAAGTAAGACCCCACACAGGATCTTAGGTTTTTCTAATCAGTTCTTTTATTTATTATATTTTTTGTGTGCTGAATAAGACAATAGAGGGTGAATTTCATCTTGGACCCAATAGATTTTTTCATCGACCTCCATAAAATTCTTATCCCTAGGGCACATGAGAGCCTGTGTAAAAGTTTAGCACCATTCCGGATCGTTTCGTGGGTAGACTCCGTTCAACCTATAATTAATCGGTGACGTCGCGCGGAAATTGAATTAAACCTCAGAAAGTGGCAATCTATCTCCAGAAAATCCCAAACTTGGTGTTTTCTTCACCTGTGACATGTGCAAGTCTAAGAAAAAGTTTAAGACCAATATGACACTATAATGCATATGAGCCACAGAAACCTTGATAACATATGTGTATAGTCATAGTTCGATGAAAGGGCTTATATACCTTTGTGAAGCATGTATACTCCGTCTATGTCAAAATGGCTCGAATTTTTTTTGGCAAGCATGTATACCAAAATTAAGGGCCCACACAAGATCTTAGGTTTTCCTGTTCATTTTTTATTATTATATTTTTCTCTGTGCTGAGTGAGACAAAAGAGGGTGAATTGCATCTTCGACCCACTAGATTTTTTAATTGACCTAAATAAAATTTTGATCCCTAGGGCACATGAGATCTTGTGTAAAAGTTTGGCACCATTTCCAATCTTTTCGTAGGTAGACTCAGTTCAACATATAATTAATCGGGGTTGTCATGTGGAAATCCAATTAAACTTCAGAAAGTAGCAAACCATCTCTGAAAAATCCTAAACTTGGTGTTTTCTTTACCCGTGGCACATGCAAGCCTGAGAATAATTTTGAGACAAATGCGATATCGAAATGTAGATTTCTAGTCGCCCAACAAATGTTACACGAATTACATCCGTAACAATAATTAAACACACAAGCAGTATAAATTAAAATTAGAACTCAATTAAACTACAACCTTGCAAACCTAGCTAAATAAACATTAATTACTATCGGCATCACTGTCGGGATGGAAAAACTGAGTTCACACGTCCATAGCCGACCACTTGCATTAGATGTCGTGTTCTCGACGATGTCCGAGATAAAGAACCAGCTAAGTGTTGTTCGCAACCAATTTATTAGGGATATAGTTCGCGATATATGTATATACACACACACACACACACACACACACATATATATATATATATATATATATACACACAACAATGATATTAAACTGATTATACTTATTTGTTAGCATAAAAAACAAAAGATGTTGGAAAATATTTCATACAATAGATGGAACATGGAATCGCGGAATGGCCACATTATGAGCGAATGGCTCGTCGTCAGGGTGAAAACTTGGTTCTTATGGTGGGGGAGGTCCGTTGTTCATACCACCTGATCGATAAAATGCAAAAAAATATGAACATAAAATATATGCATAAAAAATTCTTCTAAGTAAAATGTGACAACATAATTAAATATAGATCGAATGGAAAGAATAATAATATATATAAATATAGAATGCAAAGAAACATGAATATAAATATAGATCAAATAAATATAGATAAAATATTGGAGAAGATAACATATCAATACCAATAAAAAATATAGGAGCCATGACCAAATCACGTAGAGAGAGTGGATTTCTTAAGTGAGAGTAAAACGTGATAAATGAGAGTATGAGAATTCGTGGGTTGGTGGGATCAATGTATGTGGCGGACGGTTTGTTTTATATAGGGGGCATAGACATCACTGTCGGTTTTCAGTTACAACCGACAGTGAAAGTGAATATCACTACCGGTTTTTAAATAGAACCGACACTGAATGTACATATATGTAAAGGATCGTGGGAAAATTTTAATAACAATGATATATTTATTTAGATAGAGTATAAAAATACATAAAAAATAACAAAAATATTAGAAATAAATTGCATATACGATAACAAAGAACTTACACTAAAATTACATATACGATAACAAAAACCTATTTGCGTATAGGTCAATGTTACTATCAATGTGTATCAACACATTATAATTTAACCACCTTAGTAGCATTCTTCTAACACCAACTAGTGTCAAACAGCAGCGCTGAGGTGGTCGATGAGCTATACCAGTTGGAGATGATAAGGTGGCATCGATAAATCTATGCCTCTGATGTACATGGCTTTTTTCTCGGTATAGTCCACAGCACACCAGATTCAGCTCGACACCGCACAGCGCCAAGGTGGTCTATGAGCTATACCGGTTGGAGATGACAAGGTGGCATCCATGAATCCATGCCTCTGCTGTACATGGCCTTTTTCTCAGTATAGTCCAGAGCACACCGGATTCAGCTCGGCACCACACCGATGAACCAATGCCGCTGCGAGACAAGAAATTGTCCAGAGACCCTTTCTTTCAAAATCCTCTGACTGGCGCAACGGTTAAGACCACGCAATATAGCCCCCGAGACCCGTGTTCGAGTCCTAGATGATTCAATTTTTTTGTTTAATTTTATAAATTATTAAGCGCTCTAAAAGATCAAAAAGAAAAAATAAAATAAGCCTTGACACACCTCCTACACTTGCACATCGGTTAAGACTCATAACTCTGGTCTCCAAGACCCGAGCTCGAACCCGAGGGCTGGCACATTTTTTTAAAAAATTTTATAAGTCACTGTCGGTTTTCAAAATAAGTCGACAGTAATAAACAGCATCACTGTCGGTTTCGTCTCATCACTGTCGGTTTTTTGAAACCAACGGTAATATATATATATTTCTTTTATATACTGAATAAATAGAAGCATGTGTATTTCTATATTGAAATGACTTAATTTTTTTTGGCAAGCATGTACACCTAAAGTAAGACGGCACACAGGATCTTAGGTTTTTCTAATTAGTTTTTTTATTTATTATATTTTTTGTGTGCTGAATGAGACAAAAGATGGTGAATTTCATCTTGGACCTAATAGATTTTTTCATCGACCTCCACAAAATTCTTATCCCGAGGGCACATGAGAGTCTGTGTAAAAGTTTAGCACTATTCTAGATCTTTTCGTCGGTAGACTCCGTTCAACCTATAATTAATCGGTGACGTCGTGCAGAAATTCAATTAAACCTCATAAAGTCGTAAACCATCTCCAGAAAATTCCAAACTTGGTGTTTTCTTCACCCGTGGCATGTGAAAGTCTAAGAAAAAGTTTGAGACCAATACGACACCAGAATGCAGATGAACCACAGAAACCTTGATAACATATGTGTATAGTCATGGTTCGATAAAATGGCTCATGTACCTCTGTGAAGCATGTATACTCCGTCTATGTCGAAATGGCTTGAAGTTTTTTTAGCAAGCATGTATACCAAAATTAAGGCCCCATATAAGATCTTAGGTTTTTCTGTTCATTTTTTTTATTATTATATTTTCTCTATGCTAAATAAGACAAAAGAGGATGAATTACATCTTCGACCCATTAGATTTTTTAATTGACCTAAATAAAATTCTGATTCGTAGGGTACATGAGACCTTGTGTAAAAGTTTGGCACCATTTCGAATTTTTTTGTGGGTAGACTCAGTTCAACCTATAATTAATCGGTGTTGTCGCGCGGAAATTCAATTAAACATCAGAAAGTAACAAACCATCTCCAAAAAATCTCAAACTTGATGTTTTCTTCACCCGTGGCACGTGCAAGCCTGAGAATAATTTTGAGACCAATGCGATATCGAAATGTAGATTTCTAGTTGCCCAACAAATATTACACAAATTACATCCATGACAATAATTAAACACACAAGTAGTACAAATTAAAATTAGAACTTAATTAAACTACAACCTTACAAACCTAGCTAAATAAACATTAATTACTATCGGAATCACTGTCGGGATGGAAAAACTGAGTTTACACGTCCATAGCCGACCACTTGTATTAGATGTCGTGTTCTCGACGATGTCCGAGATAAAGAACTAGCTAAGTGCTGTTCGCAGCCAATTTACTGGAGATATAGTCCACGATATATGTATATATATACATATATATATACAACAATGGTATTAAACTGATTATACTTATTTGTTAGCATAAAAAATAAAAGATGTTGAAAAATATTTCATACAATAGATGGAATAGGGAATCGCGAAATGACCACATTAGGAGCGAATGGCTCGTCGCCAGGGTGAAAACCCGGTTCTTATGGTGGGGGAGGTCCGTTGTTCATACCACCTGATCGATAAAATGCAAAAAATATGAATATAAAATATATGCACAAAAAATTCTTTCAAGTAAAATGTGACAACATAATTAAATATAGATCGAATGCAAGGAATAATAATATATATAAATGTAGAATGCAAAGAAACATGAATATAAATATAGATCAAATGAATATAGATAGAATATTAGAGAAGACAACATATCAATACCAATAAAAATATATAGGAGCTAGGACCAAATCACGTAGAGAGAGTGGATTTCTTAAGTGAGAGCGAAACGTGAGAAATGAGACTGTGAGAGTTCGTGGATGGATGTGATCGATGTATGTGGCTAATGATTTGTTTTATATAGGGGGGCATGGACATCACTGTCGGTTTTCAGTTACAACCGACAGTGAAAGTGAATATCACAGTCGGTGTTTAAATAGAACCGACAGTGAATGTGCATATATATAAAGGACCGTGGAAATTTTTTAATAACAACGATATATTTATTTAGATAGAGTACAGAAATACATAAAAAATAACAAAAATATTAGAAATAAATTACATATATGATAACAAAGAACTTACACTAAAATTACATATATGATAACAAAAACCTATTTGTGTATAGGTCAATGTTACTATCAATGTGTATCAACACATTATAATTTAACCACCTTAGTAGCATTCTTCTAGCACCAACTAGGGTCAAACAGCAGCATCGACGTGGTCTATGAGCTATACCGGTTGGAGATGACAAGGTGGCATCGATGAATCCATGCCTCTACTATACATGGCCTTTTTCTCGATATAGTCCAAAGCACATCAGATTCAGCTCGACACCGCACCGATGAACCAATGCCGCTCTGGGACAGGAAATTGCCCAGAGTACACCAGGTAGGGTGAGCACGGAAGATGCCATGTCTCTCTAGATGTACAGTCCAGAGCGCACCACAACGGATGGCTCTGTGAACCTCGCGACGTCTCCAATCTTCGACGTTGCTCTATCTTTAGTAGCATTCTTCTAGTACCTCTTATGTGCACCGTTTTGGTGGACTACGACGCATAACGGTATCTGTGCATGGAGGGCTTTCTCCCATAGAGAGGACATGCATGTGAAAACTAGCAAGCAGAGAACGAACCAAATAAATAAACCATCGATAAAAGATGCTCGACAGTCCACCGAGGGGTATCCCACGATGGTAGATTTGTCATAGAGGTGAGCGAGATCAGGAGCGAGATGGTAATACAAGCACTAAGATACAAGATTTAGACAGATTGGACCATCAGTATGACGTAATACCTACATCCTGTGTTCAGATATATTGCATTGAGATGTATGGATCGTGTCCACTAGGGAACCCTTGCCTCTCCTTATATAGTCTGGAGGGGCAGGGTTACAAGGAAAATATCCTATTTGGTAGTATACAATAGCTTGCGGTGCACGTCGAGCAGCGCCGTGCATACCTTGATCTTATGGGTTGGGCCACCTTTGATGGTGCGACCCATGTCTTGTCTTGTGGATACCAGGGGCCATACCCCCATAGCTAGTTTCCGAGCCTGACAGTAGGTGACATAGTCACATGGTGCTAGGGTCAGAAAGTAGAAGACTAGCCGAGCAGTTAGCTAGTCCCCGAGCATAGCCTCGAGATGAGAACAAGCACATTCACTGCAAGGTGAAGTGTGCCCACTTAGTCCCCTAGCCTACTGGAAGATGAAGAATGAATCTTGTAGCAGGGTCCAAGAAAAAGAAGTCTGAAAGCTTGCTGAAGTCGTCTGACATGCGCATATCAAGACCCCAGACGTGCTGCCTAAGACCAGCACCCTAATCCGAACAGCATGGAGCAGCTTGATAGCACACCGACGAGACGTAGCAAGGTCCGACCACCAAGGGAGCACCTAGGTGTCCCCGGCATCGCTGGCGATGTCCGAGCACTGAGGAGCGAGGAGTCCCCTATGTCGCTGGCGATGTCCGAGCACCGAGGAGCGAGGAGTCCCCGGCGTCGCTGGCGATGACCGAGCACCAAGGAGCGAGGAGTCCCCGGCATCGCTGGCGATGACCGAGCACCGAGGAGCGAGGAGTCCCTGGCATCGCTGGTGATGTCCGAGCACCGAGGAGCGAGGTGTCCTCGGCGTCACTGGTGATTTTTGAGCACCAAGGAGCGAGGAGTCCCCGACGTCGTTGGTGATGTCTGAGCACCGAGGAGCGAGGAGTCCCCGGCGTCGCTGGCAATGTTCGAGCACCGAGGAGCAAGGAGTCCCCGGTGTCGCTGGCGATGACCGAGCACCGAGGAGCGAGGAGTCCCCGGTGTCGCTGGCGATGACCGAGCACCGAGGAGCGAGGAGTCCCCGGTGTCGCTAGCGATGTCCAAGCACTGAGGAGCGAGGAGTCCTTGGCGTCGCTGGTGATGACCAAGCACCGAGGAGCGAGGAGTCCTCGGCGTCGCTGGCGATGTCCGAGCACCGAGGAGCGAGGAGTCCCCGGCGTCACTGGTGATTTTTGAGCACCGAGGAGTGAGGAGTCCCCGGCGTCGTTGGCGATGTCCGAGCACCAAGGAGCCAGGAGTCCCTGGCGTCGCTGGCGATGTCCGAGCACCGAGGAGCAAGGAGTCCCCGACGTCGCTGGCGATGACCGAGGAGCGAGGAGTCCCCGACGTCGCTGGCAATGACCAAGCACCGAGGAGCGAGGAGTCCCCGGCGTCGCTGGTGATGATCGAGCACCGAGGAGCAAGGAGTCCCTAGCATCGCTGGTGATGACCGAGCACCGAGGAGCGAGGAGTCCCCGACGTCGCTGGCGATGATCGAGCACCGAGGAGCGAGGAGTCCCCAGCGTCGCTGGTGATGACCGAGCATCGAGGAGCGAGGAGTCTCTAGCGTCGCTGGTGAGGTCCAAGCACCGAGGAGTCTTCGGCGCAGCTGGCAACGCCCGAGCAGCGAGGAGTTCCTAGCATAGCTGGCAACATCCGACCACTGAGGAGTCCTCGACGTAGCTAGCGATGTCTGAGCAGCGAGGAGTTCCCGGCGTAGCTGGCAACGTCCAACCACCGAGGAGTCCTCGGTGCAGCTGGCGACGTCCAAGCAGCGAGGAGTTCCTAGCGTCGCTGGCGATGACCCAGCACCGAGGAGCGAGGAGTCTCCGGGGTCGCTGGCGATGTTCAAGCGCTGAGGAGCAAGGAGTCCTCGGCGTCGCTGGCGATGATCGAGCACCGAGGAGCGAGGAGTCTCTGGTGTTGCTGGCGATGTCTGAGCACCGAGGAGCGAGGAGTCCTTGGCGTAGCTGGCGAGGTCCAAGCACCGAGGAGTCCTCGACGTAGCTGGCGACGTCCGTGCGGTGAAGTGTGCCCACTTAGTCCTCGAGCACGAAGAATCCGAGCACCAAGGAGTAACTAGCGTAGCTGGCGATGAAGCACGAGCGACGAACAGTCTAGTCAACTGGTCGGCGGTGAAGGGAGCATTGAGTAGAAGCAACTGGCGTACAGTTCGATCAACTGGTCGACGACAAAGTCCATGAACCTAGCGGTCCGACCAGTTGATCGGTGGAGAAGTTCGAGCACCAGGTGGTCCGATCACCTGGACGATGATCCTGCAATACAAACATGTAGAACGGGTAGTACATGATGTAAAAATATTTGAACTCCGAAGAAAAAAAATAGCGTATGTAGCTTGGCGATCAGTTGGAGCGAAGATGTATTTAATATAAACCGTCCGAACAGTTAGTGTGTAGCTACGTCTCCAGCCCTAGCTAGCCTGTTAACCATAACACAGAGCGCGGAGCCCATGTACGTGTAGGAGGAACAAGCTTCGCTAAGGAGTCGTTGCCGACCACCCATAATGCAGAGGGCAGACGCTCGTGCACGTGTAGGGAGGAGCCAGAGATAGGGTCGTCTCTGGATGCGCCCGAGCATCAACAGGACTAT